>NC_133398.1:2156759-2463796 GCF_047511655.1 Castor canadensis | reverse complement strand
GGGCTGGGGTACCCTGATCTCCAGACACACACCTTCAGCCCACCCCAGGCTTCATTGAGGTAGAAGCATGGCCCCTGTGAGTGTGGTGTGAGAGGACTGGGAAGCTCTTTAGCAATGACCTTGAACCCGGGGTCTTTATTGTTACCCCAGTCCTTCCAGGTGCTGGCTGGGTGACCTTGAGATAGGCTCTTAACCTCTCTGAGTCTGCACTTACACCTTTAAAAAGCAAGAAGGATTAAACTATGCAATCTCTAAGAGCTCTTGACACAAACCCCCAACCCTATTCTTGCATCAGCTTACTCACAAGTCTTTCTTGCCTACCAACTGGTTGAATTTAACCCCATCAACTCTTGGCTTAGTGACAGGTGAATCCGAACCCTTGCCATCTGGCATCTGGGGAGACACACTTTGAGGGAAAACCCAAGACTGCCTTATCCTTTAAGTGACATGAGCTATCTGCACCTAGTGCTGTGGCTGGGAGTGGGGGGAGGGGAACTAAGGAGAAGAATAATGTCCCAGCTGTGTCCCCGAGTTGCATATGGGTCCATGAGTGAAGCCCAGTGAGGGGATGGGGTCAAGGAAGAGGAGGAGGAGGTCAGGAATGGGAACGCAGGCAGAGTCTGCTGGTGAAAAGGGTCCCAGAAACCTTGACTCTCACAGCCAGTGCTGGAGAACTGTGTGCTGAGTGCTTGGTTTATTTTAAGATTAAAGTGACACTCTTTTTGTTAGCCATGCGTACCCCAGTTGAGCATGACCTTCCTTAGACACTCTGGTGAGGTTGAAGTTGTACATGCGTATAGAGCATCCCCACGGCCAGCTGTTGCTGAGGTTGTTGTTTGCCTTCAGGCTTTATTGAGTGACTACTGTACGCTTGGTCCTGGAGTTTGGTGAGCTCTTTTCGGTGCTAGGTACCTATGTGTCACTGTGGACAAGCTTGTCCCACACGAGGGCAGGTATGTGGATGGGGCAGGTGGAGACAGAGCAGTTCTCAGAATCCTGGTGACATCCTGCCCACCTGCCCAGCCCCTCTGCTCCCCCTGGCTTCTAGTCCCTCATCTGCCTTGGTCACACTGGGGGACGGAGCGCCTGATGAATGGGGTGTGGGTTGGAAGGCAGCACTGGGCTCTTTTCTATAGTGCTATTTCAGAAAGCTTTCATTCTTTGCACTGCAGTTGGCCATGGCCTCGGGGACTGGTGATGCCTCTGGACAGAAATGCCTGGCCTGGGAGACAGGAGCTCTCGGATGCCCGAGCCTGTGTCCCTTGTGGTGAGGCTCGGTGACAGCAGAGTGCTGTAAATCTGCCCCACAAGGCAGCCACTTCATCTCCTGAAGCAATTTGCTTCTCATTCCACTGACTCCAGCCTTCCCCAGTCAAAAGAAAGGTAATTGTCTGCCTTGGGTTGTATTTATTACTAAAGTTATCAGGCCCTGTAATCAGTATTAACATCACCGTGTAAAGTAATACAAAACTAATTACTAGCTAAACCGAATTAGATACATGGCAACCCTGAGCCAGGCTGACGGGGAGGAGGCAGTTTTCGGCTCTGAAAGATGCGGCGTGGACTCTACTCGCTCCCAAGACCAGCGAGCGTGAGGTTGTTACTGTGGCCAGGTGACCTCAGCAAGCACTGAGTCCTGAATGAGGGAGGAGAAACAGAAAGTGTACCTCTCTGTATTATTGTTATTGTTATTATTACACATGTAAGCAATTTCCTAGGAGCTTAAGGCACTGCAAGGTTAGCAATGCCCAGGCTGACACTGTGTGACTGCTGCCCGGTATCCATGCCACACCGGACACTGAGGTTCAGATGAGTAAGCACCCTTCTCACAAGGACCCCAGGTGCAACCCCAGCTCTGTCTGACGCCTGAGTTCAAGTGTCTGTTAGTACAGAGAGAGGATACACAGTAGAGAAAACAGCTCTCTGTCACCCAGTGCCAGGAAAGCGAGGCACTTGCTGCATCACCAGGTCACGCTGACCTCTGTTGAGGCACAGTGGGTACAGAGATGTGACTGTTTTCTCACTAGGGTCAAATGCTGTGCAGCTACTGGCCTTGAGAACGGGCTTTCAAAGGGAGAGCCGCAGGGCAAGGAAAAGGGACATTCACGGAGCTCAGACTCCTAAGGTTGTGGCTTACTTCACTCCGCTGAGGGTCAGTAGGCTCCAGTGGAGCTCAGTAGGTGCAACTGAGAGTGTATGCTCAGGCCCCTGGTCTGGGTGACATGGAGCCCTGCACCTCTTCCAGTGTCCCAGCATTTGCTTAGTGACCAGAGATCCCAAGGTCACAAATAGGGCCCAGGTGTTCAGAGCAGATACAGCCTCTCACCAGATCACCAGGCTGCCTGACCCGCCTGCGGCTCTGTGTACACTGCCTGTGTCTGCCTGGTTTGTACCTGTCAGGGAAGCCATGGCCACAGAAAGAAACCGCCTCCATGTGCACGAGACCCATCCTGTATCCTGGCTTCTTGTCTGCAGGGGTTTTGCTTAGACCATCGCCCCTTCTGCTCATAACCACTGCCTGGGTGGCAGCAAACAGGGTCTACAGACGTAGGCATAGCTACCTGCTTCTTCCACAAAGATGCCTTTTTGCTCTGATCCTAGATTTGGCCTGTATACTGCTTAGGTACAGTGCAGTGACAAATTCCATGACATTTAAAATCTGATAAGAGAGTAAGTGGCTACAAAGAGTCCAAGGTGGGAGATGGAAGATGCCCCGGCTCTGTCCACATTCCAATTAGCAGGTGGTCACCTATTCTGTCCTGTCCAGTGGTGTTAGGGGGTAGACACACTACCTCTGAGGACTTCAAACTCTGCAGAGCTGTCCCCCACCCCCCCATACAGAATGGCTCTCCTGTGGTGGTTCTAAAAAGAAACTCCACTTGCTGTGGGTGAGGCTCTCTGGTTGTTGGAAGATGGAAGGAAGACACAGGTGTATTAGAGATGATTTTACCCCACAACCCCCTCCCAGGGTGCTGGCTATATTTAGACAGCATAGCAGGACTTAGAGAAAAGGGAATCCCGTCCTTTACCAATCATTGTAATTTCAAATATGGCTGTCTTCGCTCCACCCTCCATCTGACACGTGTGCACCCGCTCCCATCCTGGGGCTGCCCAGCCTCCAAACCTGGACCTGTCAATTCACAGGAGAATGCATCCATGAGTGGTGGTCATGGAGAAGGTTGGCTGGGTCAGGGGGTCTGCGGTACCAGGGACTAGAAAGCAGGCAGCTTCCCAGGGACAGGATGGTCTTTGGGAGAGGTTGCTAAGAAAGGGAGGCCCAGTCCAGGCTCAGCAGCAAGTCCCCTAGGCAGCATAGGGCTGAGCATGTGCTCAGGAGAGACCTAGCTTAGAGACAGGTGTCCTCTGGGATCAGAAAGCTGGTCTTTAGAATCCTCAGTGCCAGAGTCCTCTACCCTAAGCAAGTGTGGCACCCTCAGTGTTCCTACATTCCCAGCTGGTCCCCGGGGGGCTCAGATGTTTTTATTACTCATGTGTCAATCAGTTGCTTCTTCCGTAGATACCGGTCTGTCCTCAGTAAGTTATGGTGAGTTCTCCTACCTGGGAAGTACCAAGGGGTAATGTTTAGTGAGGTCCTGGAAATCACAATCCCCAGAGGGTGATGTGTCTGTTGCAGAATTATCTCACTCGAGTTCTGCAAAGTGCCACTCCTAGAATTGGACCCCATTTCTGTTGAACAGCTGAGGGGACATGGAGTGATGGCTTCTCACAGTCTGGCTATGAACCAACTGAGACATTTATGTAAGCAGCATGGAGAAGGGGTGGAGGAGCACCCTGGGACCCAGTCGGGAGAGTGGCTGTGGCAGTCAGCTGTGGATGGACAGAGGCTGGCTGGGTCTGAGTAAGCTGGACACATGGCAGATTGGGCTGTGATGGAGAACAGGTCTCCTGGAGATGGGATGAGGAGGGTGTGTGTGTATGGTTGGCGGGGGCGGGGGGGGGGTTGGAGGAAGTGGTTCCGGTCTCTGAGAGACCTGAAAACCTTGAAATTGAATGGAAAGTAGCAGAATGAAACCTCAGAGGATCTCGGCTCCCTGGGTTAGTCAGCTAGCTGTGCTGACAGACCCCAAATAGAGTGGTTCCCAATGGCCACTATGTGTTTCCTGCCCACAGTCAGACTGGCCACGGCCTACTGGGCCTTCTCATCTGAGGGTCATGAGGGCAGAAAGCATCTCTTTAGACATGCTTCCCCGCGGGAGAGGCAGGGAGGACACTGGGAGGCACGCATGGCCCCCAGTGTTGTGTAGATATGTCATCTGCCCTTTTACTTTCCACTGGACAAAATGGCGGGTCACACAGCCAGGCCTGGGACATGGACAGGGTAGTGGGCACAGAAGTAGCTCCATAAAGCTGTCCTGTCTCTCTGTCTCCCCCATCTCTCCATCTCCTTTTCCTCTCTTTCTCCCCCTTTTTTCTTTCCTCTCTCTCCCCTGTTCTCTCAAACTATTTGAAAATAGCCTAAAAACTACATGACAGTTATTAAACTGCAAAGGGCCATCCAGACTTTGTCCTTTGGGGCCATCCCTTTGCCAGGGAGCCTCAGGGAGTGACCCTCCGTGGCTCTGGGAGCTGAGCAGGTTCTCACCCCGTAGACCTCAGTCTTCTGATTGTGAGGTGGTGATGACCAGCTGTGCCGTCCTGGCCCTGCATATTTGTTGGGGCTTCACTGGGTGATTTTCTAACACCCCAAGTGGGTCCACTTCCCATCAGGATGGCAGTGTTCTGGGCAGGAGTGGATATCCTTGCTCAACTTGGAGACTCAGCCCTCACTCTCAGAGCTGTGGCATGGTAGTGGAGGTCCACACTTTTGTGTTAACATGTGCTGATAGATTTGTGCAGAATCCAGATCAAGGCTTGTAAAGTGCTAGCATAAGGACAGAAACCTGGACAGTCTAACTCCTCATGACAGGTGATCCAGTACCTCAGGTCCATGCCAGGAATCATATGGGATGGGGTGACCTTGAGCCCTCTCTACAAGCTTACCTGGCAAGAGCCTAGGACTTATTTGATGGATGTGTTCTTTGGTGGGCTGCCATGGCTCCTGGCATTGGACAGGTGACCGGGGTTTCTGCAGATCACAGCACCCCTGGCGCTCAGAATATTCAACAGTGCCCTGGCATCTGAGAGGCAGGGATGCCACCATGGTTAAGGGCTCAGCCCTAGAAATAGACTGAATGATGATATACACTTGGACAGGTCTGGTCGTCTTCCTCGGCTGAACTCTCTGTACAGTGTAGTCAGTAGTAGCTCCACCCCATGGGCTTCTGCGAGGATCAGGTGACATCATGCGTGGCAAATCCCCAGGGTGCTCTGGGTGCAGCACCTGCTTCATCAGTGTTATGATGATTCAGTGTCGAATGTAAGCGAGCCCTTGCTTCCAGGAAAGTTGTGTAGAAACTGGGGCTTGGATTCCTCTTTAGGAACACTGGGTGTTGGCCGACACCATGGATCCCTTAATGCAAATGATTTCATCCTTTGATGATCCAAGGTTTGCTTTTGGAAACACTGTGCAGCCTTGTAATTAAATCACACTCTAGGTCTCTCTGATGTCCCTTACAACTGCATTAGAGGTAGTGGTCACTCCTACTGAATCACTGGAGCTGATTCAGGTGAGGGTGGGATCAACACAGGTCCAGGAGAGAGCAGCACAGGTGCAGGTGAGGGTGGCTGAGGTGCAGGTGGGATCAGCACAGGTGCAGGTGAGGGCAGCACAGGTTCAGGTTGCATCTGGAAGGCGGATGCCATATTCACTGCACAGGATGTTCTGTTGACACCTCCATGGGGGGATGGGAGCTGGGTATCTATCCAGTTCTCCGTAAGTGCCGACATGTAACGAGCAGGTGATGAGCAGGGTGGACTGGCATTAGAGTGAGTCAGGGTTGTCTTCTTCCATCCCGCTGAAATGCTTTGACCTCCCAGGGCAGCTTAGTTCCCAAGGATCTTGGGAATTCTCACACTTGGCTTAGTTCCCACTTGGCCAACCCAATGGAAGTCACCCTCTGCTGCCGTTTCAAAGAATGTTCCTCAGCCAGGTCTCAGGGGAGCTATGCACCCTCTGGCATGACAGTGTCATGACAGCATGACAGTGGGCTCATGAGAAATATGACCTGGGGGTTTCAAATGTCCAGGCTGTGCTCTCGTGGCCGGTATCCAAGAGGACTAACGAGAGTCCCTGTGCCTGTGGGACTGATGGAGGCTCACTGGGTCCCCAGTCTTCTTGCCTTTGGCTCTTGGCTTCATTGTTGTACACTCCCTAGACTTAATTTCCTTTAAGAAGCCCAAACGAGTTCAGCACACTTCAAATTAGCATACCAGTTGTAAATCCGTATGGGACTTTATTCCCAAAAAACCAAATCAGAAGTTGTTGAAAATCAGGAGAGTTTCATCATTATTATTACTGGTTTTTATCATCTTCGCCATCATTTGTACCTACCCATCTGGGACTTGGCCCTCCTGGGATGGAGCTTTGGTTATCCACGGTGATTTTCATATTCAGCAGTACATCTGTCCCAACAGCACCTCTTGCCCATGGCCCAGAGAGGACATCACACCCAGCTCTGCAACCTGCCTGAGCACCAGTTGCTGGGCTGACCCCTCTCTGAGCTTAGTTTGTCTTCTGGAAAGTGGAAGGCACTGCATGTCACCTTTATTGTGTGCCAAGCTTGTTTCTGCACTAATTCACTTAATCCGAATAATGTCTCAGAGTTCACGGTTACTAAACCCACTATACAGAGGGGGACTGAGGTACAGAAAGGCTAATTAGGTGGTTTCATAGCATAGTGGCAGAGCGAGGCTTGAGCACCAGCTGGCCATCTGAAGCCAGAGTCTGCTCACGGAGCGATCACTCTTAGAAGCCTCTTTCCTGCAGGGGCTTCTGCCCTTTAGGCAGCAGGGAAGGTTTAGCAGTGTCCAGCTGTAGTGAGCGCCCAATAAAGCCATTATCAGCCCCAGGTTGTGTCTGTCTGGGGCATACAGCGTGCTAGGTCTAACATCTTATGCTTAGTGGGTGTTGCATAAATTTCTGTGGCTTCTGAGATGGCCCGAGACTTATGAATTGGGCTGGGCAGGATTTGAATTTGTCCCAAGAAAATAAGTGGTCCTTTTTCTTGTTTAGGGGAAGTGGGTGTGATTTAGCAGATGCAGCTGTTGGCCCTGAATCTATGTTACATATGCAGAGCAGAAGAAGGGAGGTGAGCATTTATGCACTCTGGATGCCAATTCCTATGGACCAGCCTGTTGGGCTCAGGTGTGACTCCATAGGACTTGGACCCAGCTGGTTCTGAGCAGCTCCTGCAGTACCAGCTTGCACTGGGAGATGGCGCCCTTCCCCAATAGTTGCAATTTGCTGCCATCCAACCCAGACCTGTGGCACCAATGCCATGCATTAAGGAGAAAAACAACTCAGAGGGAGTCTTTAACCAATGGGAACTTACCCCTAATACTCAGGCCAGGATCCTCTTGGCTGTCATTGAAGCCCTCCCTACAGAGGGAGACTGAGCACAGAGAGAAAAATCCCAGAAAGATGCCTTCTTGGGCAGGCACCAGGGAGCAGCCTACTCTGTCCCAGCCGCTCTCATCCTTCCAAACCCCTTCTGGAGAGGAAGATTAACTGTCACCAGGTGGAAAGAACGTAGTGTGTGTGGCCCTGGTGTCTTTCCTTCCCAATGGCTAGGAAAGTGGAATAGAATGCAAGCAGCAAGCCTCTCTCCTCAGGTTAGAAGGCTACTGCAAATTGGAAAGGTGTCCTGCCCACTCCGCCCACTTCGGCTGAGGCTTACACGTGTCCAGGTGCTGATGCTGCAGAGGGCTGGGAAGAGGGGCACAGTTTGCCTTGCCCTAAACAGAGCATGGCTCCAGAGAGGAACACCTGCTCACCAAGCCCCTCAACACAGACACCAGGTCCCCTCCACGCGTACCTTCAGCCCACACCTCACACTTACGTTTGGGCCCCTTCAGCTCCTCAGGCCTAAACCTACAGTAGCTTCTGCCTGCATCCCCTACTGCGCACAATCGGCACACCAGCCCCTCCGGCTCAAACCTGCTGCCAGAAACCCACCATGTGTGTGTGCGGGGCGGGGTGGCGGGGGGTGAAGGGGCGGTCTTTCCTCCCAGGGCCTTAGATAGAGCTAGAGGCTGTCCAGGGTTCTCATTGGAATCTTTCACTTTGCACCCAATCTCCTCTCCCCGACCCCTGCCCCCGCCCCTGCGCTGGCACTGGAGACCCCTGACAGGTCGGGGAGCTCCCCTTCCCAGGCTGGCTGGGACTCTCAAACCACCGGCGGCGAAAAAGGGCCCCAGCAGCAGGGGTGGTGTGGTCCATCGAGAGTGACCCCAGACCCCAAAGCGGGCCTGAGAGGGGAGCCAGGGGCTCGCTGCAGCCAGGCAGGGATGTGAGGGTGGGCTAGTGCGTCGTGGTGGGATGGCAGCGGATGGCTGCCTCGCCGGAATTTTTTTTTTTTTTTTTATGATTTGGTGGGGCGGTGTTTTGTCTGTCCTCGCAAGTCACCCCAACTCCCTGGCCGACTGGGGTTTGCAAACCTCCCTGACAGCAGCCAGGGGGCGGCGGGGAGCCGGAGCGCAGAGGAAAAATCCACCCATTTCCTGGGCAGATTGCGTCGGCCGCCGCCCGGCCGTGTCCCCGCCTCCCGGCCGCGGCCCCCGCGCACAGCACGCGCCGCGCTCAGAGCCCGGTGGCCCTTCTCGGCGGCGGAGCGCACAGGGACGCGGCGGCGGCGGCGGGCAGCCCGGGAGGGCAGCGCGCGGCAGGCAGGGCCAACTGGCCACCTCCCCGCGCCGGGGCGGCGCGGCGATGGCCGGGGCGCGCCGGGCGGCGGCGGCGGGCGGGCGGCGGCGGGCGGAGGGGGCACGGGGACGCGGCCGGGCGCCCCTGCCCGCCGCGGTGCCCGCCGCCTAAAGCTGCCCGGGGCGCGGGAGCCGGCGCCGGCGCGGCACGGGCGCCGGAGGCGACTGGAGGCGCGATGTCGGTGCCGCTGTTGAAGATCGGGGTTGTGCTGAGCACCATGGCCATGATCACCAACTGGATGTCCCAGACCCTGCCCTCGCTGGTGGGCCTCAACACCACCAAGCTCTCGGCGGCCAGCGGCGGGACGCTGGACCGCAGCACCGGCGTAAGTGCGCCCGCCGCGCGCCTTCGCGGTGCCCCTCGCGCCCCTCCTCGTTGGTGCCCCGGGCTGGGCGGACGCCGCGCGGGACCCAGTCACCCAGGCAGGGGAGGCGGCGGGGGGTCAAGGACAGGGGTCGTGTGCGACCATCCGCGCTGGGGCCCGGCTGCTCTTCCCGCCGCGCCCCCCGCCCCCGCCCCCGCCCCGGCCCCGTAGCTTTACGTCCCCGGGGACGATGCTTCCTCCGCCTGGTCCCCTGCAGGGGCTGGGTGAGCCTGCTCAGGGGCCCCGAAGTCTGGAGTCCTCGCTTACTAATAATACAAAGCCCCTTGATGCAAAGCTTAGGAAACTAAACCTGGGGACTTGGGGACTTGTCCAAGGTCACTCAGCGAGTAAGGGGTGGAGACATCGCTAGACCCCAGTGTGGGCTTGGCCCAGCTAGGACTCAACCCATCCTACTTTGTAAAAGCCAAACTGGACTGACCGGGAGTGGGCCCGCGCGCGGGAGCTTCGGGGCTCCTGGCCTCGCCTTCGTTCCCAAAGTCCCCGGGCACCCTTCCTGACTCTCGCTGTGTGAAGGGCTACGGGGCCTCCCTCCGAGGGTGCAGACAGACTGGCCGGCGCCGGGAGCCCCGCTCTTTGGTGCGCTATCTCACCATCGCCCACCCCTCCCTACTAGCTGCTTCCGGAGCCCGGGGGAGGGGGAGCAGTGACCGGGACACTTCTGGGCAGGGTTGATTTCCAAGGTGGCTGGAGCAAGCTGAGCTGGGACCATCCCTCCAGCAAGGGGGCTCCCATCTAAGTGGAAAGGAGAGGTGAAGGACACTAGTCTCCTCTCCAGCTCCCTTTCTGCTGGCAAGGGCTCAGTGCTTTCCCTGGAGGTCTCGTTGGTATGACCCCAGCTGAGACCCCTGTTTCATCCACCTTACCTGCTATTTCAAAATTGTGTTTTCCTTCATGTCTTTCCACCCCCCCCTGCCTCTGGGTCCTGAGCACCTAAGGTTGGAAAGGAATGAAATCAAATATATCACTACTATAGATTTTCCCTGCTCAACCCTCCTCCCATCCTGTCTAAAAATAGCAGGGAGGTGACCTGATGCCTTGGGGACATGCTTGGAGACAGTGGGCAGGCTGCAAGGGCCAGCAGAGGGTGGGAGTCATCTGTGTGCACCTGGAGGTCAGAGCTACCAGACCTGGGCTGCAAGAGGAGACCAGCTATACACAGCTCTGGTTTCTTGGTGATCTTTGGGGCAAGCCTCAGGACAGAGGTTGGGGGTGACCCTTGCACAACATGTCACCAGCAGTTCCGTGACATCCACCAAATGGCTCGTAGGTGGAAGCCTGCATGGAGTTGGAAGCCCAGCGTCTGGCAGGGAGACACCAAGCTCGGGGTTGTAGAGGCTCTGGACAGATAGGTGCTGGATCCAAGTGTCAGGGAACACAGAGCAAGGCTGGGCTGCACCAGCCACCCCTGCTTGCCTTATAGAGAGGGAAAGTGTGTGATTTCTGAGTCACCCAGCCACTTGCTTTCCTGCCTTGCCCCTCATCCAGTGTGTGGCATCTGCTGGCCCCTCCCACCTCCCCAAAGCATCACTCCAAACATCCTTTGGGTTGAACTTGAATTGTAAAGACTTGAAAGGGCCACGCATCTTTGATTTTCTTCAGCCCTGGCCACCCTAACCGGATGACTCCTTGTGGACCCCTTTCCCTCTGGGGTGGCTGAATTTGTCTTTGCACATCTTGTGATTTTTTTTTTTTTTACCTGGATTGGACATGCACAGTCTCCCCGGTTGCTGCCTCTGAGGCCTGGCCTTACTCTCTCCCTTTCTCTCCTTCCCATTCCCTTGCCTCACCTGCCCCCTCCAGGTGCTGCCCACCAACCCTGAGGAGAGCTGGCAGGTGTACAGCTCTGCCCAGGACAGTGAGGGCAGGTGTATCTGCACAGTGGTCGCCCCCCAGCAGACCATGTGTTCACGGGATGCCCGCACGAAACAGCTGAGGCAGCTACTGGAGAAGGTGAGTCTGTGCAGAAGCTTGTGTGTACACCTGAGTGTGCACAGATGCTGTATGCTCATGCCAGCACCAAGGCCTGGCCAGCCTGAGGCCCACCTGAGTCTTTTCTGACAGGTCCTTGCTCAAAATATTTGTGGATGAATGAGTGAGCAGATGAATGGATGGATGGATGGATGGATGGATGGATGGGTGGGCAGTTAAGTGAACAGAGACACCCGAGGGTGGCCCCAGGAGGAGATGAGTACACCTGAATCCCCACCCCCTTCCCACTCACTGTAGGTTCCACTGGAGCCTTGAGGGCTCAATGAGCTAGGATTCAGGGCTCCTCTGCCTCATACTGTTTCTGAGTGACCCTCAGTCTAGTCTAGAGGGCTTAGCACTGCAGAGCAGACAGTAAACCCAGGAGTACCTGGATTTAGCATGGTGGACTTCTCTGCCCCATTACTGAGGGGCTGGACTTGACCTCCCAGGCCTGTGCTACCTTGGATACCTCTTGGTGCATGTTGTCACCTTCATAGCCCACTTGGGGACAGCAGGGTGTAATCTGCTGTACACATTTGGCTCTTAACATTTCACTTAATCTTTACAAGAACGATAGGGGTCTGATGGATTTTCCACTCCATTTCAGAAGCCAAAATTTGGGTCCCAAGAGAAAGACTGATGTCTTCTGGTTAGCAGGGAAACAGCCCCAGACTCCCACCCAGCTCCCCTCTTGTTTGGCCCCCACTCTCCACAGAGCCTGCCCTTTTCTGACCCTAACAGTCACTGGCCTCCTGCAAAGGCCACCCCCAAGTTATCCTAAGTGTCCCAGTCCCTGGGAGCTGCCAAGAAAAGGAGAAAGGGGGAGGGGGTGTGCTTTCTGTTCCATCCACCTCCCTCCCCCCTAGGAAAGCAGGTGTTTGTGTGTGGCATCCTCAGCAGGCAGGGACCCTTCTCACCTTGAGGGCGTGGGGTCACACACCACACACACAAACACACACACGTGAAGCTGTGACTTCCTACAGATTGATCTTGGACTTTCTAAAATTGGCGTCAGCCTAGGAGGATGAGAGGAGGTCTGTGACTCAGGGACAGCCCCTGAGGATGGAATGGACACTCCTTTCCTTGTTGCCCTCTAGCTGGGGAAGGTGGGTGGAGGCCAGCCTTCCTTCCCAGGACCAGCCTTCCTCAGTTGGACGCCAATTTACCCACTTGCCTCCCACCACTGCATTCAGAATGAATCCCCTTTCTTGGACTCAGTTTCCCCGACTCCAAGTTGCACCAGTGCCTCTGCAAGGGACCTGGGACCTTGTTTCCTCTGGTGGGAAGCAGCCAGCTCAACAGTGGTGAAGGAGAGTGAGGGTTTGGTTTACTTTGTTTCTATTTCATCCTCAGTCACCTGAGTAAATCATCTGAAAAGAGTTAAAAGTAAAATGCGTTTAACAGATTCCATGAACACTTATTCACACAAAAGTAGCCCGAAACCTAATTGAGCCTTTAATTATTCAGAACTGTAGAGGAGCAAGAAGGCCCCTACTGGGGCCCCAGCCAGGGGGCCCTGGGAGAAGGTGCCTGGGGGTGGGGGTGGGGGAGGGTGTTGAGAACCAGGAAAATGGGTTCCAGAAAGCTCTAGGGGCTCCTGGGAATGAGGCCGTGCAGCTTTCCTTTCTGCCTACGCAGGCCACAGCGTTGCTACTTAAAAATTTAAAGCCTTTTTTCACGCCGTGTGCTACTCTATTTTCGGCAGGCCTGAGCTGTTGGTTGGAAGTGAGGCCCTTGGCTTAGTGCACCAGGCATTGCGCCTTAGTGCCCTGGGCCTGGCCAGCTCTCTGCCTTTCTCTGCTCCTTTCCATCCTGCCTGTGCAGAGGGGCGGGGCAGGGCTGGGCAGGGCCAGGCACAGACATCACTGCCTTTGTGGGCAGACACCTGGAAGAGGTTGAAAAATCCAGTTCCTGTGCCCTGCCCTGGTGACTGAAGCACAGCTGAGCATCTTGTGGCTAGTTCCTTCTCTGGCTTTGTGAAAACCCACGTGGCGAGATGGCAGAGGAGCAGGTCCTGGGACCTGCCCTAGAGGGTCTGATTTTGTTGGCCTGGAGCCTTGTCTGGTGCTAGGCACCAGGATGCCTGGACACCTTTCTCAGGGTTGTGATATGCAACCAGGGTTGAGGCCCTGAGATGCAGGGAGAGGAACCAGACAGGGAGGGGACTGTGTTCTCTCTGAAGACCACAGGTTCTGAGTGTGAAAGCACAGGCTTTGGAGCCTCTGTCCTCAGACCGGTTGTGAGGGTAGCACGTTGCTTTTCTGAGCCTTGGTCTCCACGTGTGTCAAGTGGCACTCAGAATAGCTTCCTTCCCAGGGTTTTGTAAGGATCAGATGAGATCAGTATGTGACAGGCTCGGTGCCTGGGCAAGGAAGATGTGCAATAAATACCAGCCAATAGTCATCCTCAGGAGGCCAGGTGTGTGGCTGCATGGCATGATGCCCTCCCCTGAGGCTTAGGGCCTGCTGCCACACGGACTAGGGCAGTAGGTTTTTTTGTGACCTTGAGCGTGCTGGTTGGGCTTCTCAGGGACACATTTGGAGGTGCTTTACAGGGTGGGAGGATGGGGGTGGTGACCCCAGTTCCATTTTCAAAGGCTCAGTTGAGGGACTGGCCAGGGAGTGTGCTGTCAGGGTTAGAACTTAAGTCAACTTGGTATTGTTCAGATTTGTTTTTTAAATTTGAAGGCTGATCCTTAAATTTTAAAACTTGTTAAAAGCATTCGTCCTCTGGGGGACAAAAAAGACCACCACTGTGCGTGGTTTCCTGCCAAAGCCAGCGTGGGCTCAGCTGTTGCCCCCCACACACACCGCACAGATGACATTTTAGCCCTGCTCTTGCCAGCATCGTTGCACCCTAGGAGCGGAGTGGGAAGAGGGCCTCGATCAGAGCTGCTACTGCGCTGTCTTCTTCCTCCCAGCTGCTGGGGCTCCTTGCGCTGGGTGCTGGGCTCCATCTGGGGTAAGATGTGGATGATGCCCAGCGCCTTGCCTCGCTGAGCTTCCTGAGAGCAAGGTAGATAAGACAGGTGTGTGGCTGGCTCCTTCCTGCAAAAGGTAATATTTCTAAGTAATAGACAGCCTCCTTTGCCTTAACCTCATCTGGAAAGCACCCTGGAGGCAGTGGTGTTTGGACCTTGAAGGATAAACAAAAACCCAGCTGCACAACCTTGCCCAGAAGATGTGGTAGCTGCAGTTACTCAGACACAACGCAAGACAGGCAAGGGGAGGCAGGGAAAGACAACAGGACAAACACATTTCAGATTCTCATAGAACGTCTAAAGTTAGCCCCACGCTGTGTTCTACGAACTTGAAGTGTTAAAGTGAATTGGTACATGCTACTTGCAAATACCAAGCCCTAAAATTCCATGCAGTTTTTAGTGCTGAGTTAAGCAATACTGGTCTGTGTTGCTCTCTTCAATTTTACCTTCTTGGCTGGTCTGCAGGGTTTACAGAGGAAGGCTACCATTGTTCTGACCACTGAGCATAAAGCTAAACCTCGTATCCAAATGACTGTTCCTAGAAGGGAGAGTATTTTCAAATTCAGCAAAAAACCAGCAATGAAGATTTTCTGTTCCAAGGTGCCTTCCTCCCTAGTAATTGGATTAGATTCTGAGAAAATGACCCTAGCGCACTGCAGCTTCCTGGGCTCCGTTGCACCCCACTCCCCGCCCTGAGTACATTTGCACGAAGCCCCAGCCAGTTTCCTGAAAATGAAATGCACTGGCAGGCGGCTGCACCCAAACTGTTTTTCTTTTAAGCTCTCTGGAATCCTGTTGAATATTAAAGTCCCATCTTGAGGCTACACACTCAATTCCGATCGGCTGTGAGGGTGTAAAACAGCGATTCTTCATTTGCTGGGTGATTGATTCCTGACTCTGTGTTCTGAATGTGCGTGTTTGCCGAGCAGTCATCTGCCTATGATATTGGATGGCGTGCGGGGCGGGAAAAAGGCTCGGTGTCGGCTCTGCACTTATGCCACCAACCCTCTCAGCAAGGCACTCGCTGAGATTTAAGAGAGAGGGGAATTTATGCCTGGGGTGGGGGAGCCCACTTGGGTGCCTCCGTTGGTATTTAGCATAACGGAGACAAAAGAGAACAGACATGGCCCTCGCTTGCTCCAGACCTCATCCAAGCTCCTGTGCTTGGTGAAGCTGGAGGCTTTGCCCCTAATTTGCCTCCCTGATTGTAAGATCTCAGTGACAGAGGGAGTGTTTACCCAGCCAATTTGCTGCCTTGGGGGAGCGCTCCGTCCTAACAGTCCTGAGGCTGGTGATTAACTAGTAAATAATGCACCGGGCCGCTGCTGGCTCCCAGGGCGCTGCCTGTGGAAAAGGTCAGCGTGGCTTCCCAGCAGGCAAACGAGAAGGCAAATGAGATCGTCCGGCATCTGCTGCAGCAACAGCCTTGAACCTGTTACCCTTTTGACAGGTGCAAAACATGTCTCAATCCATAGAGGTCTTGGACAGGCGAACTCAGAGAGACTTGCAGTATGTCGAGAAGATGGAGAACCAAATGAAGGGACTGGAGTCCAAGTTCAAACAGGTGGAGGAGAGTCATAAGCAACACCTGGCCAGGCAGTTTAAGGTATGTATACCCCTCCCTCCTTCCCTGACGTCCCCCTCAGAGGAAGCAGTGAGTGGGGGCTGGAGGGATACATACAGCAAGGATTGCTCTTGGCCTTGCTAAGGTCTGCTGCCCTCGGGAGTAGAGAAGCCCCTCCCCCAGGCTCTATTTTGACAACAGACCCCAGGATGGGGCGGGCTCCCATATCTCCTCCGTCCGTCTGTTTGGGAACAGGGGTCCCAGACCCTGCGCTCTACTCCGCAGGCAGAGCGCATGTTAGCTGGGAAGGACAGTGATTATTGGTCCTTGTCATTCCACAGCGACAGCAGGTAAATCACATTAGCTGAAGATTAGCTTAATTGATTAGAGCCATTTCTGGGCAGGGATCACTCAGGGCAGTTTTTCACATCTGACCTAATTTAGCTGTGACGAGGCACACTGTAGACGCAGGGGGAAAGAGACCAATGTCTTTCTCAGCTTGTGGTAAGTGCTCTACATCTCCAGGTGACCCTGGATGTTAAAACCAGTTTCTTTGACCTGAAATTATATATACATATGTACAGGTATGTATATATATACACTGACCGTTCACTACGACTAGGCCGAGAAATTACAAGTCACCTTAATTAAGGTATACATGCATGTTAATTAGGAATCAGGCCCGATGTAAATGAGCAGGTCAAATTACACAGCCTCGCTTGGCTGAAGATTGCTGATGTTCCTTTCTCTGTCTTCCTGTCCTTTTATGCTACTATTTTCTTTGATGTGCTTTTACATGAAGCAAGAGCTAATTCTCCATTAAAAGCGATACATTAGCTAGACGAAACAGCAAGCGAATCGAGTTATACATCTATATTATAAATAAAATAGTAGCAGGCTTGATCCTGCTAGGGTGAAATGAGCTAGTGGCTCCAGCCCTGGGCAGGTGTCCTTGTTGCTAAAGTGAAAATTATCTTGGAGAGGGATTTTGACCTTTCTGACCCAAAAGAGTTTCTGTGTCTCTCCTTGGAGGCCACCCTGCCTCTCCTGCTCGGCAGACTCCTCTAAAGATGGGGTGTTGGAGGTCGCTCACCTTGGCGAGGAGCACTGTCCACAGGGGCATGTCTCCGAGTTCCGGAGTGGGGGAGCATTGTAGCCTGTGGGGGAGGAAAAGCCAACCCACTCCTTGGTGCTGCTGCTTTCAGTGCATTAAGGAATCCCAACAGAAATTGTGAGGGAACCCAAGTCGTTACTAAATCAGTTTGTTTCCCTAGCATTAAAGTGTGATTTTTTTTTTTTTAAGTGACCGTGCAAATATTTGGCTGTTTAAGGCAGGCTAGTGAGCTAGCTTTTCAACGGTGTTTCGTTTTCTTGCTTGCAGGGCTAACTTAAAAGCGTTTTTTCAATGCTGCATTGACTGAAGAAGCAGTCCAGTCCCATGTAACCATGAGAGAGCCAGAGAGCTTTTTGCACCATGCATTTTTACTATGATTTTCCAATCCTTAGCACCATATCACTAAGGAACCTTGAATCCAGCCAGGATCCTCCTTTGCATGCAACGCTAGACGCATTTCACAAATAGTTTGAACCCTTGTCAATGCATTTTTTGAAAAAGAAAGAAAAAAAAAGAACTTTGTGTATGTGACTTAAAGCATGTAACCTTAAGCTGTTGCATTCTAAACTGACAATAAAGACTTTCCCAAATATGTTTGGTGTTCCGAGGACTGTTTAATATGCTCTCCTAATTCATTTGGACCAGGATAAATACCGGTACCTAAAGCGGGAGTGTGCACACCTTCCTCACGTAGGGAGAGGCCAGGCCAAGGCAGGGTGTTACGAGTTCTTGCATGCATTGCACTGAACCCAGCTTATTTTAACCTTGCAGGCAATAAAAGCGAAAATGGATGAACTTAGGCCTTTGATACCTGTGTTGGAAGAGTACAAGGCCGATGCCAAATTGGTATTGCAGTTTAAGGAGGAGGCCCAGAATCTGACGTCAGTGCTTAACGAGCTGCAAGAGGAAATTGGCGCCTATGACTACGATGAACTTCAGAGCAGAGTGTCCAATCTTGAAGAAAGGCTCCGTGCATGCATGCAAAAACTAGGTAGGCCCAGCACCCTTCGGGCACACAGCTCTGTCCTGCCCGCCTCTGGCACTTGCGCAGGCGTAGAGAGTGGCGCTGAAGGGTCAGCACCCAGCTGGCTTCAGCAGGTGAAGGTTGTGTCAGGGTTCCTGGGCAGAGCAACCTGGAAAGACAGCAGCAGGAAACATAGGCAGCACCTGTCCCAGACCATTGCCCATGTCCAAGCCCCGTGCCAAGGCCTGCTCTACACCCCCCTGGTTTCACACCTAGAAAAAATGGATGGGTGCGTGTGCGAGCATGGATGTGTGCGAGCTCGTGTGTTTTTAAGACACAGGGTCAGTAGGATTGGAAATGTACTTCTCCATCTAGGTTGAGGAGAGAGCTGATGAAACTCCTTGAGATAGTGGATCACGCTTAGTTCAGACCATAAAGAAAAGGAAGCCCAGTGACGTGGCAGGTGTGGGATCACAGGTGAGCAGCCCAGAAGGGGTGGACCCATGAGCAAGTGAACCTTTCTCTGGTTATGCTCCTTACACAGGCTACCAAGGCAGTGACCACTCTGGGTCCTCGTGTCTGATGGATTACCCACTTGCCTCACCAGCCCTCCAGATGTGAACATACAGAATGTCAGGTCCATTTGAAATTGCACATTTCACATCTCAGTCCCATTTCTAGTCTCCCCTCATAAGCTGTTCGTTTTGATATTAAATACTTTTTAGGGTAACTTAAAGTAATTTTCAGGGTAATTTTACCTTATAAAGAATTTTCCAGGCTCCACCTGATGTTCTAACTTGGTTCCCTTTCTACCCATGCACCAATCGATGCTTCATTAAAAATTTAAAACATCCAGGGACAGCGAACACCTTTGAAACTCCCTGGTGGTGTTAGGTGAAAGAGAGTGGCACAGTGGATCGACTAGGCTTCTGTGCCATCATCCCGCAAAGCACAGGCTGGGAAACAGGTGGAGTTTGGAAACTAACCAGTTTTTGGTTGTGTTTTTTGGTGATACTGGGGTTTGAACTCAGGGCTTTGTGCTTGTGAGGCAGGCACTCCACAGCTTGAGCCACACCTCCGAGCTTTTTTACTCTGGTTATTTTGGAGATGGGGGTTCACTTTTTGCCCAGACCGGCCTGCACCACTTCTTACCACAGCAGGGATGACAGAGATGTGCCTGAAATGGAGTCTTGCACACTCTTTGCCCTGGCTGACCTCAAACCACCATGATCCTCCCAATCTCAGCCTCCCAAGTAGCTAGGATTATAGGTGTGAGCCACTGGCACCCAACCACTAACCGATTTGAGGGGACATTCTCACTGTGTCACTGAGGGCGTCATCTCCTGTGTGTTTTCGTAGTCCCAGTGTGGCAAGGGCTGGTGGCCTCAGATGATCCAAGAGGGCCAGGTGGATGGTTTCCAGTGCCTCTCACCTCACCATTTAGGTGGTCAGTGGTGAGTGTGATGGTGTGGAAGGTTGATGACAGGCTGTGTGGATGGATAATAATGACCCACATGATTATTTGCCCCCCATGATGCCCTGAACTGGCCAACGCCTCTCTCCTGACCTTTCCAACACTCCCACTTGGCATCTCCCTTGCCTCTGAGAGTCCAGAGGTGGGATGTTCTGTGGGTGTGTTGTTACTTATTCCCAACAGTGTTTCAGCCTTTCCACTAGGCACTGTCTCAGAGCTATCCTAGCAGCCTGCAGCCTTGATGGTTGGCTGCCCAGGACTGGGCCGCTGGGCTGTGAGTGGTACTCACAGGTGTGCAAGCTGGAGATACCCAGGGAAAACCAAGAGTCACCTCCACATCCAGGAATCAAAGGGCAAGACAAAAAATTATCAGCGGGAAGTTCCAAATGCTGAGAAGCCTTTGGGAGGGGGGCACCACCCTTCCCAGGGTGAGCCAGACTTCCCATCTGTCCTCAGCCTATTTTTAGCAGCTGGGTGAGTTTACCTTATGGCTTAGGATCTTGGGTCTTTCACATGGCTGCCCTTGGACTGCTGAAACCATCGACTTGGGGGTGAAGAGAGAATAGCTAGGCCCCTCAAAGCCATGTGTTCCTACCCCAGGGCACAGCACCGTGACGCGTAATTCTTCCCTCCGAAGGGCTGAGACACGCACAGGCCGAGGAATCAGAGTGGCAATAGGTGGGTCTGTGACCACACACAGGCAGCTCCGACTGTGCACACAGGACTGTGCATCCCTGGGAGCAGCACCATAAAATAGTGAGTGCTGCCAGCAGCTGTGTGGCTCTCCCAGACGTTTACCATCTCAAGTGTCAGCTGCCTCCTCGTCTGCAATGGGCAGAGAGCCCATGGGCCCTGGGTGGCTGTCACACTTCACGATGTCATTCGTGAAGTACTGGCTCAGTACTACCTGGCAGGAGGAAGCAAGAGGTGGTGACAGGACAGAATGGTAAACAGACAGACAGGTAGATGGTGGAGAGATAGAAGGATGGATAGATGGATGGATGGATGGGTGGATGGATGGATAGATGATCTATAGATGATTGAATGATTGACAGTAGATAGGTAGTAGAGATGGCTGACAGATGATTGATTGATGATTGATAGATTTATAAATAAGTTTAGCAGCTGTCCCTCTTCCCAGGTTTTCACTCAGCTCAGTAGCTTTAGGACCAGTTAGTACCCGGCAGCTGCTTAATCTAGTTTTTGTTTGGGCCTTGTGAATAGACAGTGTCTCAGGGCCACCCTAGGAGCTTGTTTCCTTGATGGTTGGCTGCCCAGGACCCAGCCTCTGGGCTGTGAGCTCCACTCGCTGCCAGTACCACGGGGTGGGTGGGTGGGATTCTGCACATCACAACCCAGTAGACCCAAGCATCTTCTCAAGCCCTGGTCTCCTTGGCTCTGCTGCTATGAGGCCTGACTAGGGGCCTTGGCTGGCAAGGAGGGCGAGGTCTCCTGTAGCTCTTAGAATCTCTTAATTGGACCTGTCCTGGCTGCCTCCTTCCCTCAAGTCCATGTTGCTGACATTTCCTGACCCAGAGTGCAGGCAGAAACAAGCAAAGGAGGACTGAGGTTCCCAGTGCTTCTAGAATCCCTCTTATTGGGATTGTGTGTTTTTCCTAATGGCCTAGTCACAAACTTGAATCAAAACTCTTTTTAGGTGGGAAGGTTAAGCCTAGCATCTCATAGGCCTTGCCTGGAAGGCCTCAGTATCCCCTACAGCAAATCTTGTCCCCAAAGTAGGAGAGAGGCAGTGTTGCCCAGCACTGTCTACATCCTCGTCCCCCTGAGCTAATGCTGGGCTGCAGAGTCAATCCTGGTAGCTACCCTGGTAGGCATGAGCTCCAGGCACAAGCTGCCACACAGGCCTCAGCTGGCCTCACTCCTGTTACGTTGTCCTGGAACCAATGCCCAGGGCTTCCCGAGTTTCTTGTCTTTTAGAGAACAGGAAGGAACCCCCAGAAATGCAAGGTCAGCCAGGGAATTTTGTTCTACCAAGGACCCATCTTAGTGAAGGCTCCTGGCTCCAACTTCAGTGCCTTTCAACAGCCAGTGAAACCTGTCATCTGGCATCCACCCTGAGGGGAGTCTCATTGTGGCTCCTGCCCTTTTGGGTGGTAAGGAGAAGTTGGGTGTGGAGCTGTGCTTTGGCACCCATCCTACACTCTCTCTGGGGAGAGGAGTCTGAGGCTATTTTTTGTTCCTAATGCTTGAGAGATCATGAAGGTCACCAGGCAGAGAGATGGCCTTTGCTTCCTGTCCAGGACCCTGCACGGGCCTGGGCCAGTGAAGTGCTGGCAGGGGCAGTGGGGAGAGCAGCTCACAGGTCCCATGTGTCAGTCAGAGATTGGAGAGTTAAGGATACCACCATCTGAGGAGTAGCCCTTGGATGACAGGGAGGAAAGAAGCCAGCCCACAATCCCTATCAGACTCAGGTGGGATCCTACCCAGCCAGGCCTGCCTTTCCAGTTCCCTCCAGGAAGTGCTCAGGATAGCATGTGCTGAGTATCTCCTGGAGGCCTGGCCTTTCCCTACCAGGGCAAGAAGTGAAAGGGGAGTCCAGAATGACCTCTCAGGGATCCCCTCTGGGCGCTAGGTCTGATTGTGAGGCCCTAGTGGGGAGCTGCAAATCTTTCAGCCTAACTCTTGTAGAGTATGGGGCCAAAAGCTAGGAAGAGAGGTAAGGAGCAAGCCAGGCCCAGGACGCCTGCTTTCAGCACTCAGTTCTCTTGTCTCCACCTGCCCATAAACCTCTCTGTCCTAGCCTGAGCTCCTGGTAGCATTTCATTTCTGGCCTCTTCCCTGAGATGTCCAGGCTGCTTTCAGAGCAGTCTCCTCCCCGGAAGAGCAAAAGGCACATGGTGCCATCCCGGGGGCATCAGCTTGTTCAGCTTCCAGCTTGGCAACAAGGCCTCTCCTTCCTGAGACCTCCCGACTGGTACACTGTTCCTTCCTGCCTGCCTCCTCTGGGTTGGACCCTGCAGGAGACTTCCTGAACCTTCAGAACTGAATCCCCACTGGCCACCCTGTCATCCCCTTTCCCCTCTTCCTGTCCTCCACCCTCTGCATGTCTGTGCCCTGAGTGCGTGACTGGAGAAGGGCGCTTTCCCGAACTGGATGTGCCAAGATTCCTCCAAAGCTCAGCCATGGGCTTTTTTAGATCCTGCCAGTTTCTGAGGTCTTGGCAGAACCACTCTGGACGGAGAACCAAAATAACTCCCTGGCTCAAGGAGGGCGGGCTGCCTCCAGCCCCGTGGGTCCTGGGAGCCTGTGGGCAGCAGCTTGGAAAGCAGGGTACCTGCCGGCCACACTTCCCTGCTGTCCTCACCAAGAGTGGAAGCTGACTCCAAGCGGCAACTGTGCATTTGGAGGCGAGCTGACCCAGACCTTGAGCCACTGTTGGCTTCCCAAAGCAGCTGAAGGTCTGGTCCAGGGTGAGCAGGACCTGCTAGGATCTTCTAAGGCTGCCCCTGACCTGGACTTGGCTGAGAACCCAGTCTGGGTCTGCAGCAGGCTTGTTCTGGAAGCCTCCCCTGGTGACCTCCAGCTCTCACAAGGCCCTTGAGGATACTGGTGGTGTTCACCGACTTCTTGGTGACAAGAGTGAATGTACCCAGGGTAGGCAGCACTCACCAGGGGTTCACCCTGCTTCCCCTGCCATCCCCAACACTGGGTCAGATGGCAAAGCAATAGTCAGGAGACACTGCTGAGAGCTGATTCATTCAGCCATTTGTTTATATGTGTTTGGCAGAGTCAGGCCAAGGCAGGAGGCCTCTTAGAGCAGCGAGACCCAGATGCTTATGTCCACAGCCCCAGAATATGTGGGCTCGCCAGTCAGCCAGTCAGTTAAGGACTAGAAGGGGGACAGGGTTCAGGATGAGGACATCTTTGGGGACAAGGCATCAGTCTGGGTCTAGCCCTAGAAGCTGGTTGGGAAGGCAGGGCTGGCATTCCAGAGCAGGGACAACGGGGGCCCAGGGCCAGATGTCTCAGCTGGTGGGCATTCACCTGCCGTCTCCACCATCTGCAGGCAGCACACAAGATAGATGTGTCTGGTCTCCAACCTGGAAGGGGCCTGCTGCAGGCTTGGGACTGACCTTTAGCCTGAGTCCACATCTTGAAAGGGCCAGTGATTGATATGAGATGGATAGGCTGACCGTTTTTGTGCCCTTGGATGGAAAAACAGCAGCCTTCCACCTGGGTCCTCAGCCAGGGCACCCTGGGAGGGATGGCTCCTTTGACCTCTCTTACTAGGTCACTAAGAGAACCATGTCCCTGGGGTCAGTTGGAGACCTTCCCTGGGATATCCTCAGGAAACATGGGAGCTGCTCTCTTAGCAGCCCCGCCTCCTTCAGTCAATAGGAGCAAAAGAAGAAAGAGCGGGAGGTGAGGGTGGAGTCCAGCTGAGGCCTTTCCTCAGGCCTTCTCCTCTGCCTGAAGCCCTTAGCCAACTCCCACCCAAATCCTTGAGAGGAGCGGGGTAAGAAGCCAGTCCAGGCTTTCGTGGAGACTGAATCTCCATGAAATTTCTAAGAAACTGCAGTCTTCCTCACCTCCCATCCCTGTGGTCACTGGTTAATCTTGGCCATCACCCTGTCCCTTCTCCCTGTCTCCTTCCAGACCAGAGCTCTGGCAGAGCTGGGCCATGTACACAGAGGCCCAGCAAAGTCACTGAGGTCTGATAGACCCTCGTACCCACTGCCACTGGAAAGTCTCATCTGTGAGGGGTGGTGGTGGCATAGGAAAGTGGGGACAGGAAGGCATATTTGGGAAGGAGACAGGAGAGTGGGGACAGTTATGGGGATTCCTCTCCAACCTGGGCAGAGGCACCAGCACAGGGGACTTTGGTGGGAATCCAGGCACAGAGTTGGACTTTCTTGTGCTTATAGTGGACTCTTAATCCTGCCAAACCTCCCGATGTCCAGAGACCCCTCTCCTGCCTAGGAGTCTTGTACAATGCTGCTGTGGACATGTTCATCCCACTTTAAATTTGGGGGAGAGCACTCTGAGGCAGGACTGAGTGGGTCTGGCTGCTTCCTCCCAAGGGCTGAACCTGCCCTCTTCACTGTAAGGATTATCCTGGCTTCCCTGTGGTCCCTGGGTTAAGTCACTGACAATCTTCCATAAGCGCCTGGATCTTCTCTGAACTTTGCAGGCTGCTGTGTACATATGTTAATACGGCAGCCCTTGCTGGGTGCCTGTAGACTTAGGAAGTCATATGTAGGCCTGGCCTGAAGGGAGAGGGAGAAAGGCACAGAGAGGGCCCTTTATCAGCTGTCCCTACTGGGGACCAACCCACCACCTACCCCAGGAGCGGTTTGCGTTTTGAGGTGGGCTAAGATTTGTGTATTCTGGAGGAGCTACGTGACTGCAAGCAGGCTGGCTTCCAGGAGGGAGGAGTGGCATTTCTGAGCAGTGTGGTGGCTGCCCTGCACCGCCAGGCACAAGCCTGAGACCCATGGGGCTCCAGGAGGGGGGGGAATGCTGGGCTGTAACCCCAGCACTGCCTGAATGAAGGACTGGCCTTGAGCGCATGCCTTGCAGTCTCCAGATACCACCTGTAAGGTGGGAAAGCTGCAGAGGTCATGTCCAAGATCCCATCTACTGCATTCCTGCAGGAGAGGAGGGCTGCTGGCCCTTCCTCCTAGACTAGTTCCAAGGGACAGAAAGGTGCACGGGGGAGAGAGTGCCCTGAGCTATGCTGGCCCTGTGCTGCTTTGCGAGCCCAGTCCTGCCTTGTCCAGTGTCTCCTGTGGAGCCCAAGTTCTGCAAGCATGCGGGTAGTTTAGCGCTTTACCTCCAGCAGCCTCAGGAGACTGACCTGCTGCTGTCCCATCTCTCAGAGGAGAAAACTGGGTCTTGCCAAGGCTGATGCTCCTCCCGGGGGGGCTGCTGTCGAGGCCCGCTGGGCATGGCTGTTCAAGGATGGATGAGAACAAGAAAGATGGCCACTTGATGCTCTTCCTTGCCCATTCTGACCTCACTTGCTCTGTCTTGGGGAAGGGTGACTTTGCTGTCCTCTGGGGCTGGTTGTGGGTCCTGGAGAACTAGGGCATGAATAGTTGTCAGCAGCATCCAGACCTGGAGGGTATAGGAGGAGGCAGCATTGGTGGGGCTGAGGCCCTGGGTCTTTGGGTCCTGACTGTGTGCTCTGTTCCAGCCTGCGGCAAGTTGACAGGTATAAGTGATCCGGTGACTGTCAAGACCTCAGGCTCAAGGTTCGGGTCCTGGATGACAGACCCACTGGCTCCAGAAGGTGATAACAGGGTAAGTGTCCCTTATCTTGTTATGGGGACCACTTGGACAGGGGAGCTCTCATGGGACTTGGTTTCTGTCCCTATCCTAACACCTACTGTGCCCACCTCCCAGGTAGCCTACAGCAGGGTCTCCAGGACCCTGGGAAGGCTTTGGGGAGGGGCCCCTGTGCTAATCCAGAGTCACAAAGGGTGGGGCAGGCTTGGGGGAGAGCCAGGAAATCCACAGAAGGAGGCAGTGACAGAGCCTGCCTGGTCCCTTCAAGCCCCTCCCAGGCCTGGCTCTGCCCAGAGCTAAAACCTCAGGGCTGTTCCCACTGCTGGGGCCTGCTTCAGGGATAGAGCCCATTAGGCTTTTCTTGTTTTAATGGCGTCTCATTCGTGTTTCATTTACCATTCCTTTCATGACTGATGGAAGCTCCTGTTCCTTTTTGATTTCGGGAAGAGGCTCAGTTCTTTTTTCCTGGGCTTTTCCCCCCCTGGGCAAGCCTTAGAAAAGGAGAGGGAAGTCATTGCTGGCTCCTCTTGCCTGGGGCCTGGGTTACTAGCTCAGCTCTTGAGAAGAGGGGGTGGGGCAGGACCAGCTGTATGTCCCTTGCTGGAGCCTGCAAAAAGCAGCTCTGAGCCTCAGGTCTCCGGTGATCTCTCCAGAGGGGGAAGGGAAGCTGTTTGCTCTCCCATCCTGTCCTTTAGCACCACAGGATCCTGGTAGCCAGAGGAAGCCTCCCGGGGTCTGACATTTCTCCCCCTGCAGACTCCTTCTGGGGTCTGCAGCACCGTTGACAGTAAGCACTTCACTTTCTCCTCTGGGCCAGTGAGAAAGGAGTCTGGAACTCAAGCTCCTCTACACTTTCTCTACTAAAGAAGCTACTAATGAATCTGCTAATGAATCTATTAATGATCCTCAGGCTTCTGATCTCATGTTTCCAGTGCAGATAAGACTAGGTCCCTGGGATGGACAGGGACGGGGGTGGACAGACCTTCTAGACCCTGTTGTGTATCTAACAGCCTCAAATAGGGCCTCCCCCGTGCCAGGTAGCCTCACCTAGCGTTTGCTGCCGGTAAGCTCTGGAGGGCTGGCTGGGCTGCGCTGGGGATACGACTGGGCCGCAGTCTCCAGTATTTGTGGAAAAAGGTGTTTTCACCTTATCTTCTCAAACATGATTGTTGGTGCTTGGAGGTTTGCTCACATTTTAATTAATTTAATTGGCTGCTGTCCAAGTGCTCTTTTACCCCACTTCCCATCTGGACCACCCACCTCCACTAGGGGTTTGGTTAGGAATATCCTCTCACTGCAGTACGTGGAAAGCAGGTCCAATGTACCAGGTACGGTTCTAGTTCCAACTGCATCTTGTCTGGGCACCAGCTCCAGGTCTTACTGAGCCAAAGGCAGTGTGTCACCTGGCCACACCTGTGCCTCCCCAAGCACTCTGTACCCTCCAGCATCTCATTCTTCCCATGCAAATGAGAAAACAGTGCTCAGCACCCATGCGAAAGGGTCAAGTCCTGCCTGAGGTACCAGGGAGGCGGGGCCAGGCTTCACTGAGCACTTGACTGGCGGGCATAGGTGTCTGTGGCAGGACTGACATCACTGGCTGAGTCTCTTGTTGCCACCCTCTTGGGTCCCCTCTACCTCCTACCCGCTTTCTTCCCCTCCTCACTATATAGCCCAGGCAAACCCTCACAGGCAAATGGGGGTCTGTGAAACCCTGGTTGCTGCAGAGGAGAGCCCAGTGTGGAGCCTGCTGGCCGTGTCTGACTCTGCAAACAGGCCTTCAGTCTCTGTGGTCTTGGGTCCTTTGTCTTGGAGGGCAGTAGTCAAGTGATGTTTTTTCCATGCACTAAGGACCCGGGGCTGCCAGAAGCCTGGCTGTTTGCTTGGCACAGCACAGCAAGGGTATGGGTTCACAAAGCTGTTGGGTGCCCATGGGTGCTTTTGATACTTAAGACATCTATTTTCTGCTTCGTGGCTCCATCACCCTCCAGGAGAAGATGCTCAGGTGGCAGATGAAGTGGTGAGAAGGACCCGTAGGGGAGGGGGCCTTTCTAGGGGGTTGGTAGCACAGGAAGGGAGGGAGCGGGATGCTGGCTGGCGATGGGCATTGTGACCCACATGCTCTGCACAGTGGCCTGGGTCTCCCAGCCTGCCAAGTGCCACATCCCCCAGCCCTACCATTGATCTGCACCAGCAGTGTTTTGTTCTGTTTTGATCTTTTCCTCTCTCCCATCCGATTTTGATCACGCACACACAGGAGACCAATAACTTGCCACCAAAAAACCAAAATAAAACTGGATGCTGGCTTCAGAGCAGGCTGCCCTGGAAGGCACCATGAGAGGGCAGTGGCCAACGCAGAGGGGATCATCTCTGGGTCCTGCAGAGCCACTCATTCCCCCTCATTCGCGTGCAAGAGGAGGGGCTGTGTGAACCACTCGCAGTGCTGACCATGTGACTGTCCCGAGTTGCCTCTACATCAGGCTTTCCTTGATACATTTACTAAGTACCAACTGTGTGACAGGAACTCTTGCACCGAGTCCCTTGTGTGGGTTCCCAGGGCCCACAGCCCCTGAGGCCTGGCCCTTTTCAGCAGCACTAGGAAAGGGAACCTGCTCAAGGATTCTACCCAAGCATGAGGCCCCCGCCAGGCTGTGCACCACCCTGGGAGCTCCTGAGTGAGGCCCACAGCCCACTCCAACCAGGCCACCCTTCTTTAACCCACACCCCCCTTCCTTCCCTCATACTGGCATTCAGATGCAGAGATCCCAGGCCGGTTCATATCAGAAAGGGGACCAGCACAACTTTCCTACCACCCCACGAGGTCCACGTTCAAAGGCAGTGGTATAATTCCTAAAACACTGTCACTTTACAAGCAATAGAGAGCTTAGGTAACCCAGAATTTCAAAGTCCTTTCCTGCCATCTGCACAGCATCAAAGGCAGAATTACCCAGAATGCACCCACCAGCTTATGTCCATGCCCCATCAGTGTGCACGTTGTCCCTCCTAATCTTCTCTCTGCGGGAGTAGGGCCGTTCTGGGGCTGTGAGTGTTCTCTGCTCCCCTCTCTCCTCCCCTTTAGCTAACAGTTCCCCTCAGAGCGTCTTTTCCAGAGCTCAGCTCCTTGATGTTCGCGACTGTAGCGGGAGGACATGTGACAGATGCCCAGCCAAAGGGAAGTGCAAACTAGGGCCTGAGTTCCTAAGAAAGTCCCCTTAAATAGCATCGCTGCACACCTCCGTGCGCCACCTCAGATGCACTGGGTGCGTTTTGTGAGGTTTCAGGATTCACGGCGGAAACAGATGGTCCCTACCAGCTCTGTCCTGGACCACAATGTCCCTCCTCACTGCAAAGCAGCTGAGAATAGTCAGGAGTGTTAGAAAACCCCATGCTCTCAGCAAACACCGCCCTGTGGCCCTGGACTGCAGTGGAGATGTGGGGAAGACCTAGTTTTTCTGCAGTCTGAGAAGCCTTGTCCTGTGGCCCTGCATTGTTTGTGGACATGTGCAAGTTCACTTGCAAGGGAAGGTGCTGTATTTTCTCTTCTCTGCCAGGATGTCATGGATGGAGCAGGGACTGGGCGGGGCTCAGGTCCAGCCCTAAGGCAGGCCAGGACAAGGACAGATGTTGCAACCAGGCTTTCCACTTTGAGGAAGCAGTCCTCACACCCTGACGGCCTATGCTGCAGAATTGAGGAGAAGCTGTGGCTGGGACATAGCTGTGCAGCACTGTCATTGTCTGATTGTCATTGGACCCAGAAGGGAGGCTGATTCACAGACCACCATGGGCTGTCTGCCAGGAGGCCTGAGTTCCAGCCCAGGGTCCCAGACCCTGGAACTGGGTCAGTCCTGGTCTACCACCATCACCTGTGCAGGCATATGGGTTGCAGAGCTGCCTGGTGACATAGAAAAGTGTCACCCTGCCTGGGGTCCCAGTGGGCAGTGTGGCACAGAGCTTTGGGGGCCACACAGAGCTGGAGTGTGGACCTTCCAGCTGCCCATACCTGCACTACCTTTGGACATTTTTTAGTTCTATTGGGGCAGAAGGAAGGACAGGAAGTAAGGCCTGCGAGGGCATGGGTGGTGAGGTCTCAGAAGATGGTTGGAGACTCACTGTCGCCTTCAATCTGTGCCCATGGATGACTCCTGCTTTGTGGGGCAGGGCGAGAACAGCCTTGGGAGTCTAAGTGGAAATGACCTGTGTTAGGTTCAATGCAGCCACAGATGGGCTGTGTACAAAGTGCTAACAGGTGCGTTCACCTTCTAAGTAACAGAACTGGTGGCAACCAGCCACAGTTGGCCATGTAACCCCAAAAGAGACTCTCTGGGCCTCCCTTAACTGGGGGTCTGGAAGCAGTGGTCTCTGGGGCTCTGTCCTCCTGGCCTTTGCAATTGGATAGAGGTCGTAGTTCTCCCTTGCTGATGTCCTGGCCTCACTATGATGCTGGGCTCAGAGATGAGCTGGTCCACAGATGTCCTGAAGCCTTTTCCTTTTGACTGTGTGTGGCCCCAGTGCACCTCTTCTGCCTCTTCTAAGGACACTTGTCACTGGATTTAGGGCCACCCCAATCCAGGATGAGCTCACCTGGAGCCCCTTAATTGCATCTACTATGACCCTTCTCCAAATAAGAGGCACCTGCAGCTTCAGCCTGTGGTCTTGTCTTTTGGGGTCAGTATTTAGCCCACCAGGAGGATGACACCTATCTGCCTGAAGGGCAGGACTTGAGAAGTGCCTCCCAGAGGTGCACGTGGGTGAGGGGAGGCAGGAGGCAGAGCAGTGGATGCCACTCCTACAGAGGCCCCAAGGCACTGAAGGTAGGAGGCACACTGGACTCGGTGGTGTCTAGGGTGTGTGGGGGGAGGCTTGTGCTGTGTGTGGGGGGGTGGGGAGGTGTTGTTGCAGAATCAGTCAAGGACTAATGTAGAGGAGAGACAGGTTCCCAGTAGCCACTGAGGCCAGTTTGTAAGCTGATTGCATAACCCAAGGGGCCAGGCGGCTCGAACCAGGTCCTAGGTGCCCACTAGTTATGGTCTACAGAGGTAGGGCCACTCCAAGCAGTGTGGTATGGCCTGAGTGGACCCAGCGCTCTGAACCTCTGACACAGGAAATGGGTGGTGACATATGGGTCACATCCAAGCCCCTGACCTGAGGTCTCAGGCTACATGGGAACACTGGACTCTTGCAAACAGCCAAGGATGGGCTGAGCACTCTGGCTCCTTCCTCAGACTCAGGCCAGGGCACACTTGTCTCCCAAGTTGGCCACCCCAGGAAAGGAGTGTTCTCTGCTCACTCTCAGTGAAGCCCCGTGTACCGTCACACACTGGCCTATAAACATGCCCTCTAGACTGTGGCATCTAAGCCAAACCCTTCGAACCCCAAATCTAGCTGCACCCAAGGGCCTTTGAGTGGGACGGGGTAGGGGTCTGGATGGAGTCCTCTTGAAGCAGCTGTTTTTCCCCCCCCGAGCACCAGAGGTACTCACTTGCCTGTTGTTGAGGGTCTCTAACTCTCAGTGTGCAGACCAGTCTCAGAGTATGACTTGGGGACACAGGCTTTGCCCTGTAGGGGAGCAGCAAGCAGAGGAGCTAAGTGGACTGAGGATGTTCCAGGGGGAACAGTAAAGCACCAGGGCCTGGGCTTCTTGGCCTTACCCCAGACATTTGTGACAGATCATTCTAGATGGTGGAATGCCCTGTGTGCTATAGGGTGGAGTACAGTATCCGCAGCTTCTGGCCACCATATCCCAGAATCCTCCCCGAGGTGTGGCCAGCCCACACTGCCTCCAGGCATGGCTGTGGCCCCTGAGCAGACTAGTGATTTCGAGTACAGAGTTTGGAGTCTGTCCTGGCTCTGACCACTGGAGAGTCACGCAACCTCCTGACCTCTGTTTTCTTGTCTGAAAACGGGGCAGAGCCAGCTCTGTCAGTGCCTGGGCTCCTGTAAGAACTGATAGCACAAGATGAAGCCAACATCCAGCAGAGCAAGAACCCCAAATATAGACACCCGGTGCCCCCAGATATCCTGGCTCCCCACTCTGCCCTTTAGCTGGGTGTCCTTGAGAGTAGTTGGAAAGAACAAATAGGTCCTTCCAGAAAGCACAAGAGCCAGGACCCTCTGAAAACCAGCACGGTCTTTGGGGCTGCCTCAGAGTGAACCTTGACGGATTCCATGTGAGCCCTGGAGGAGACGGGAAGCCAGCAATGGCGTTTCAGTCAGGGAGGTCACAGCATAAGCTCAGAGGACAGGCAGGGGCTCCTTGTCATGAGACCCTCTGGCATTGCAATTAAGGCCACCTTCCCTCAGCTGCACCCAACCCAGAGCCCATGGCTGACTGTTTAGTCCCTGGCACGGATTTGCCCTCCCACCTTAAGCTGTGTTTGCAGAAAGTGTTGTGCCTGTGTTTAATTCCTTGGTGATGTCACGTGACTCTGCCCACGGGAAGGAGGCATTGCCCCTGAAGGTACAGGGATGAATCAGTGAGCCCCACTATTATCAAAGATCCACAACCAGTTGGGAAGTCCGCTCCCTGCTGAGGGGTGGAGAGGGGGCTAGAAGAAGCAGAGCTCCCTGTCCTGCAAGAGGGTCAGGCAGAGGGGTGGGAAGCCGGCAGCTTTTCAGCAGTGAGATCAAGGGATTTCTGTGCATGGCCCCGCTATCTCCAACACCCCTCCCAGTTCTAATCCATGACCCCATCATGGAGGGCTGGCCTGAGAGAGGTGAAGGATGAGAACCGCCTCAGTTGAGACATGGTTTTAAAAAAAACTTCATTAGAATCAAAAAGCACATCTGCCTCTGCGCGTCTGCATGGATGTCTCAGGAACAAGGTTATGATGTTTTTTAAATTTTTAACGCATGTGTCATGCCAAGCCTGGAAGCTGCCGCTTCTTTACTTAATCTCTCCTGCAGCTTCCAGAGCTCTTGATGGATAAAGCAGCTGTCTTGCTGCCAGACAGATGCCCGGGGAGCGGCCTTAGCCTGCCAGCTTTCCTCCGCTAACTGCGCTGCTTTCTCATTTGCTCCCAGATTGGTTGAAAATGACCAAAGTGTTTTGTTCAAAGTCTAGACGGTTCTCAGGTCAACTGGCATTGAAGCAATCCTTGGAAATCGCTTCCTCTGTAACCCAAAAGTTGGGCCGCTGCTGGTTTGTTATCTTGGTTGATTTGGACAAGCAGAGCCTCCTTCTTTCAGAAGCACTTTCCCAGGATTACTGTGACCCTGAGTGATTACACTCACAGCATCCCCCAGGCAGAACTAATGACGTTCTACCTAGCAGACGAGATGACTCAGTCCTTCCCTCAGTGATGGTGTGGCGGGGCGGAGTGGCCTCACGCATAGTGTCCCCTTGGCCCTTCCCAGTGACCTGATAGTCACTGCAGAGAAGAGATACCCAGTGTATGAGCATCAGTCCTCTCCAGGGCTTGGCAGCTGTGTCCTTTACAATCCTGTCACACTGGCCTTGGGGTTTGACACTGATAGAACTCCTTTTTCCAGGCCCTTGGCCAGGGTACGGCAGTGGCAAACAAATGTGGCCACTGCCCCACAGCCTGGTGACATCCCAAGCAGAGAGCTCCATCTGGGGACCCGATGAGATTTTTGGTGCCACCCACCCCCACTGGGCATAGGGTGACTGCAGCCTATGCGTGTGTGAGACCACTGGGGCCCCAGACTGTTCCTATACCTGGCACCACTGTACCCTTTCCTCACCCTGGACCCTGTGGTTTTGGAGGGAGGACAGGACACAGTGTCGTCTATTGATTCTTTCAGCTGCTTCTCTTGTGAATTCCTAGTGAGAGGACAGATTCCTCCCCAGGCACCCGGCCAAAGCTCCCTCTGTCCCCTTGGGGACACTGACGAGGTCTGCTCTCTCCACAGGTCTGGTACATGGATGGTTATCACAACAACCGCTTTGTCCGAGAGTACAAGTCTATGGCGGACTTCATGAACACAGACAACTTCACCTCCCACCGCCTCCCACACCCCTGGTCGGGGACAGGGCAGGTGGTCTACAATGGCTCCATCTACTTCAACAAGTTCCAGAGCCACATCATCATCAGGTTCGACCTGAAAACCGAGACAATCCTTAAGACACGCAGCCTGGACTACGCCGGTTACAACAATATGTACCATTACGCCTGGGGCGGCCACTCGGACATCGACCTCATGGTGGATGAGAACGGGCTCTGGGCCGTCTACGCCACCAACCAGAATGCCGGCAACATCGTCATCAGCAAGCTGGACCCTGTCTCGCTGCAGATCCTGCAGACCTGGAACACCAGCTACCCCAAGCGCAGTGCTGGCGAGGCCTTCATCATCTGTGGGACCCTGTATGTCACCAACGGCTACTCAGGGGGCACCAAGGTCCACTACGCCTACCAGACCAATGCCTCCACCTACGAGTACATCGACATTCCCTTCCAGAACAAATACTCCCACATCTCTATGCTGGATTACAACCCCAAGGACCGTGCGCTGTATGCCTGGAACAACGGCCATCAAACCCTCTACAATGTCACCCTCTTCCACGTCATCCGCTCTGACGAGTTGTAGCTCCCTCTACCTGGCCCAGGGTCCAAGTCCTCCCCTCTGAGGACCCTCCCGTGGAACAGCTGCCAAAATGATACTAAGAATACTAACAGTACTATTTTTGAGAAATCAGCAGCAGCGATTCTGACATCACGGGATGGTATTCTCTCCATGTTCCTCCCACTCCAGCCAGCAGGCTCCAGATTTGGGAAGAAACCCCTGTATTTGCAGCTGGAACTGCAGCCCCAGGCCCCCTGGCTCTCCCCACCCCTGTCCCCCTCTGGTCAAATACCATACTAAAGAAGCAAGGCAATGACTGTTGGCCACTCTCACCTGAGAACAACCCATGGTTAGGATCGCATGGACATTTCCGTAAGATCGTGGGCAGTGCTGATAGATATGATGGTCAGATCCCCTGAGTGTCCTCTCCCGGGCGGCGCTCCGTGTAGGCTGGTTTAACCCACGCGCCATCACAGCTGCCGTTCTTGACTGGGTTGTTGTCTCTTAGATTTAACTGTGCTGAAACTCTTGGTAGTGTCTAGTGTCCCCTGAAGGGACGGTGGGTGTGTGTAGAGTGCATTTGCTGTACCCACATCGTTTGAACTTGCGTACCCTGTAGCTATATCGTGCAATGTCTGTCTGTTATTCCTTGAGGTGGTAACTCCGTGTGTTCAGTTTATGCAATGAATGTTGTAATGCAATGCTGTAGTTTGGATTGATAAGTGGATGGTTTTTGTTTCTAAAAAGAAAAAAAAAATCAGTGTTCACCCTTCTAGAGACATAGTCAAGTTCATGTTGATAATAATCAAGGCATTCTTTTCTTGTTAAATTACCTGAATCATGTTAACTGCGAATGGGAAGGGCTTGTCTTGGGAAACTTCAGTTTCCGATGGAAGGAAGTCCAGGCGGGCAGCAGAGTGTGGAAAGGTCATTTTTTAAGTTAAAAAAAAAAGTGGGAAACTTTGTACTATCTCGTTATCTAAGGAACAATAAAAGTAATAGGAGACATTTGTGCTTTGCTTGTCATTTCAGAAGGCTTTAAAGTGATGGCAACTACTGGATCCTTGCAGATGCGTTCCAGGGTGCGAATGACCCTTTCAAAATGGGACGAAGGGTCCCTCCTTTTGGAAGAGGGCAATGGACACATTCCCCACTGGACCCCAACCCTCTGCCTCCAAAGTTGAAACTGGACAGTCAGTTTGGAGTTCCCGTCCCGCTTAGGTGAATCCCAGGTGCCACTCAGACTCAGTGGTACTGCCTGGAAGTCCACCCCCCCCCCAAACCCCTCTCCCCCGTCTCTTTCAAGGGCACAATGGGAGAAACCTGGGGCCGGCACCCACCGTAGATGGCCCTGATGTGGCAGATAGCTGCCAGCAGGAACCCCTGAACAGTTGGTGAAGGAAGCCACCCACCCCCTAGCCAGCTCACTCACCAAGGGTTGCCCCAAGGTACAACATAACACATGGGGAAGCCCAGAGGGGCCCCACATCCCAGCAGGACCTGGGGTCTCTGCAGGACACACTCAGAGTCTGGATTCTTTCTGACCAGTAAAGGGACAGCATGAAAACTCTCCCTGTACAAAGTGGTGCTCCTGGCCCTACCTTAGCCCGGGGGTCCTTGCTGGGTTCTGCGGTGTGGCAGAACCATCTCCCTCTCACCTCCCCTCTGCTGCTGGCAGCTGGCTCCCCTCAGCAGGGTGGGCAGTAGGGCAGTGATGATGGTGGAGTCATGTGCACCAACCATTGGGCAAACCGTCTTTGCGAGTTCCTGACACTTGTCCTGGGAAGGCAGCTAGATGGTACCCAGGCAGGGCTCCAGTGACGCTCAGCTGGTACAAGCTGATGTCCAGGATGCTTGGTGCTGTGGAGTCAAAAATCCAAGGACATCTAAGGACATACAATACCTGTCCCTACACCCACACGGAAGCTGGCATGGTGAGCCAGCTGGGGAAAGAGGCAGCCGTGCTCATTGGGAGGCTGTCCCCAGCTTGGTCACAGTAGGGGCCCTTGTCACCTAGCCCTTGGCAATAGTTAGGAAAGCATGGGACAATGCACAGGTGTGCCGGTAACTGACCACAGGGCCTGACACACAACCTGCTTGGCCACTGCCACTCATGGTACCACAGGGACCATCCCCAGGTTCCCTTCTCAATGGTTGTGTGGCAGATGACCACAAACAGTCTAGACCTGCCCTGCAGGGGACAGTGGCCACTCTGTCCCTGCATTTGCCCTCTCTCAATCTGCCCAGCCTTGCTCCTCCCCCACTGCTCCCTGGACCTCCCAGACAGGGAGCCCTTGCACCTTTCCTACTGTCCCTCCTCCTGGCCCAAGAGGCCACCACCTTTTGGAGGCCCTTCCTCTCCCCTACATCATGGAGAGTCCGTTCTTTCTCCTGTGGTGTCCCCATACCTCCACAGCCCTCTCCTTCACCAGCCCCTTCTTTCTTCAGTTCTGTCGCATCCAACATACCCTCTGGAATTTGGGGATTTTTTGGTATCCAAAGCAGGTGACTCTCCAAGGCCTAGACAAAAAAATCCTTTCTTGCTTTCCTGTCATTGCAGCCCCTGCATTTCTCTGGCCAGTGTCTACCTCAAAGTGACGGGGAGGAGAGGAGGGGGCAGAAGTTGACCCTTAATTACAGCTGGCAGTGGCTCCTAGGGCCAGTCAGCCCTCATGCCTTACCATGGGACGAGCTTCCAATTAAAACTTTTGGAAGTGGGAGGCATTTTTATACTTTCATGTGTATAAATTATCTTGGAGAGAGACGGCATGTGAAACCCCCCCACACACCCTGAGAGACAGAGGAGCTGGTTATTAATATAAAAACCCTGTGTTTCAATAAAGCCACAGCTCAGCCTGGGAGGCCACCGTCTTTTTTCCGGGTGTGGAGTCTTATCCGTGCACAACCAGGCCGGTGGTTCTGTAATTATAGGCTGTAATTATGGGTTGATTTCCATGTAATTTTCCCTTAATGACAGAGTAAAATACAAATGTACCAATACCTGTTCTTTGAGTCACAGGAAGACAAAATAATGACCTGGTGGGCCCAGCATGGATTTGCTGTCTCAGACTGAGTGCTTGCTAGGGAAAACATTCCTCCAGGAGATTAAATACGCAAGAAAAATGGCTCCATCCAGACAGCGAAGAAGACAATCGCCTGCCACTAAATCTCCTAGATTCCAATAACTGAATCCATTGGCTGGTGGCAGAAAATCTGTGGATGAATTTTCTTTATTAAAAGTTTGGCCTAGAATCAAAATCCTGCAGTTCTTCGGGGTACTCAGATATCAGAACATAAGACACGTGGTTCTCTTTGCAGCTGGGGTCTTGTCCCTAAAGGGAGCCTGGGATTGTTGTCCCCCAAGAAGCATGGGACTGTCCTCTGGCTCCATTGAAACCCAGGGCTGCTTATGTAGAATGTTGGAGGCCAAGCACAGCAACTTTCCTCCCGATCTGTGCTACAACAGTGGGCTGCAGGAGGCAGCCGCTGGCTGGAGCAGTGTGCTTGTGAGGCTCTTGGAATTGCAGGTAGACAGCAGGGTGCCATCCAAGAATGAGGCCGGGGACTCTGTCCTTTAGGGGAATGAGAGGATTAAATAGGCATTCTGGTGGCCTTGTTTGCTGTGAACTTTCAGTTCACATCTTTTTTTGTTGCTATTGTTTTTAGAGGTACTGAGGTTTGAACTCAAGACCTCGAAGTTGCTAGGCAGGTGTTCTACCACTTGAACCATGACCGCCAATCTTCCTGCTGTAGTTATTTTTCAGGTAGGGTGTAGAGGTTTTGCCTGGGTAGCCTCAGACTGTGATCCTTCTACCTATGCTTCCTGTGTGGCTGGGATGACAGGCTGGGTCACAACAACCCGCTTTTTTATTGAGATGGGTGGAGTCTTGCTAACCTTGAACTGCAATCCTCCCAACTTCTACCTCCCTGAGGTGGGGTGACAGGGTGAGACACCACACCTGGCTATCCAGCTCATATCTTTTGATCATTGTTCCCCCCTTTGATTCTCGTTCTTTTCTTTCTCAAACTTCAGGAGCTCCTTTTGTGAGTGGCCATTAATTAGCCTTTGAGGTTCCATCATGGAACGCGAACATCCCCTGCTTGTCTTACATCTCTTGATTTGGGTTATGGTGGGTTTTTAATGCAGTCAAATAGTCATTCTTTGAACACCTTTGGTGTTTGAGTCACAGTCTGCCCTGTCTTACCTCCTCTTACTCGTGTTTCTACTGGACTCGTGCAGGCTCCCTGCCTATGTGGAGACTGTCAGTGCCTTTGGGGTTCCACAGAGTAAAGTGAGGCCAGTTTTATCTTGGTCCAAAGGCTGCCCAGTTATCTCAGTACTGTTTATTAAAGAGACCAAGTTCTCTCGCCAAGCCCTATGTACTTGGCTGTTTTTCGGGACCTTCTCTTACTGAGTCTGTTTGGTGCTATTTTGGGACATCCTACCGTGTGGCTCAAGAGCCCACTTCCATAAACCAGGCAGAGCTCTCCCTGCAGGGGAATATTCCGATCTCTGGGCCTCACTTCAGTGCTTTTTAAAGCCATCTTTAAGAAGCTTATGTACAGTGGTCCCTGGCCCCTGTGACTGCAAAGTCTTACTCAGGAATATTCAGGATATTTGGAAACAACTGGTTGGGTATGTAAAGACTGAGGTTGTGTCAAGATACCTTGTGTCTCCAAGACAGCTCTTTGTTGTTTTAAACCAAGTGCCACATTTCCAAGGCTTCAGAGGACTGTCAGGCCTGGTGAAAGACCTTTCACGGAGATCCCTCACCTGCACAGGGCTGTCACCTCCACTTTGTAAAACTGGAGGCTGGACTTCAGCAGCAGCCAGAACCTGGCTGACAGGTGGCAGAGCTAGCCACAAACTGGGCGGCCAACCTGGGCTGTGTTCTTGCAGCCCTGGGTTGGACACTGGGCACTCACGGTGTCCTCTAGCCTGTGAGTCACGGCTGCTTACTCATCACACAGCAGGCAATGGAAGGTGCCAGAGAGATGTGGGGGCAGGGTCTGGGTTTGTCCTCCAGCCCCCAGGGCTGGTGAGTCACTGTGCCTGTCACTGCAGCCGGTGCTGATGGTACTCCAAGGACGCCAGAGCCAATAGTTAGGCACCTCCTTCTGCTTCTGCCCCTGCAGGGAGACCTTTTCTCCAGGTGGCCTTCATCCTGCTGCACGTGACACACGCAGGAATACACTGCATTTGTGTGACACACACTGGCTAAGGTCACACTCCCCACTAGGAGCAGAGTCACTTCATGTTAAGAAGCAGGCCTTGGGAACTCACGGAACCCTCCAGGCTTTTGTCTCCCCCACAACACGGAAGCACTCTTTCTGCTCGCCTGCTTCTGGGTATGCTGCTTTCATTGTGTCCCCACCCACCCCCAACCTGCTGCCTGCCTGCCCAGGGCTCACAGGACCTCTAGCCAGTCCTGAGTCCCATGTGGTCACAGTGAGGGAGGGGCAAAGCTCTGACAGGGACAGTCACCCAGACTTTGACCCGACCTGCCTCCACCATACACATCTGCTCCGTTCTCAGTTTCTTGGCCCAACAGTCAGGGATGCCAATGTTGGCTCGTGGGGAGCAACCCCCACAGCTTAGCCATCCCGTTCATGGAGGGGTAGCCGTAGCACCGTGGCATCTCCACCCCGGTTGGCAGAAGCACCAGACATCACATCTAACGTCGTCAGGGGCCACTTGCTTGGATTAACTGGAACGTAGTTTCTTGGTTTGTTTGGGGGTTTTTGGTGGTACTGGGGTTTGAACTGAAGGCCTCACACTTGCAAGGCAGGTGCTCTACCACTTGAGCCAATGCACCAGCCCTGTTTTGTGTTGGGTATTCTCGAGATAGGGTCTTACGAACTATTTGTCCCTACTGGCTTTGAACAACCCCTGATCTCTGCCTCCCCAGTAGCTAGGATTACAGGCATGAGCCACCAGCGCTCACCTGCAACATTGTGCAGGGTTGTGCCTGTCCCAGCCTCAAGGCTCCAGGGCCTGTGCTGGCTGCAGCTGCCCTCTCCTTTCTAGAGATGTGGTCCTTCCTCTGATGACGGTGTCACACTTGGCTATGCTGTTGAGACACTGTTATTCTCGCTCTGTTCTGCAGGCACAGGCACAGAAAGCCCAGAGAGACTAGTTAGCACCTGTACAAGTTAGCCAGCAAGCAGCAAGTTAACAGCAAACTCAAGATGGGACCCAAGTCCCCAGACACAGCCTTGGGCTCTTGTTGGAGAAGTCAGCTCGATGTCACGCAACTGTCTTCTAATTGGCCAGTTTCGGGTCCCTGAGGGACCCTCCTCTCCCTCGGTGGGCCTGTTTACCTCCTCCTGACTCAGGTCCAGAGGGAGGGCTGAGACCAGGAGCGCCCAGCCACAGACTCAGAGGAAGGAACAGTAATTTCTTTATTGATCTTTTCCTTCCCGCTAAGGGCTGCAAAATAAGGTCGCTGAGAATGAGGTTGCTGCTGTGCACGCCTGGTTGTTTCATTTCTGCTTATCGAATTCTTGTGGTTCCTGGAGGGCCCCCTGCCCCCGTCCCCACTCCCCGCCCCCAGCAGCAGCTCCGACCTCAAGGACTTCCATAACCCTCGCACACCTCCAAGACCCCGTCCTCAGCACAGAGCCCGCCCTCCGAGCCCGCCCTCCGCTGTCCCAATGCAGTGGAGATGCACAGGTGCCCCTCTTGCCAGTCGCCTGGCTCCTCTGCTACCTCTAACTAGCAGGACAGCCTCCGATCAGCTCCAGGGTGGTTAGTCTCGCTTAGGCCGGGCGTTGGCGGTCATAGGCCATAATAAAGAAGAAAAAGAGAGGAAATTCAATTAAACTTCTGCTGCCGCTCAGCAGCTCCAGGCCTGACCTTCAAGTCCTGGAGCTGGGGCGAGGTTCAGACAAGACTGGTGGCCGGAGCACCAACTCAGCCTCCTTCCTCTTGACAGCCATCCCTGTACACCTGTCTCAGGGGATTGGGGCGAGAGCAGCTCTGCAGGGAACCCCGCAGCTCCATGGGTCCTCAGTCCCCAGAGGAGACTGAGAGAGAGAGTTCCAGAAGATGTTTGAGTCTCCAAGTCTTGGCTCTGAAGTCAAGCTAATTTCACCCATCCCAATGCAATGACAGCAGCCACATCTAGACAGACTCTTCCAGCCATCAACAATTCTGTAAGTACAGGCTGAAAATTATCTGCAGGTGGTTTTCCAGGCGAGAGGCATCACCCCCTTCACACCCTCCACCTTCCCGAGCTCCCCTCACTTCTGTGGCCTCTTGGGGAGCCCCTTGCCCCAAAGCAAACACAAAGGAACAAATTTAGCACCTAGAGAGGTTCTGTGACCATGAGGTAGGTGGGGAAGGCCAGAGGCTGGTAGATCCCACCAAATCCCAGCAGCACATGGGCTGACCTGTTCCCTGTGCACAACACTGGCCTACATGGGCCTCAGTCTAAAATCTGCCAAATGGGGTTTCCCCTAGGCCTCGTCCTGTTGCCTCTCTAAGGAGGACCCAGGCCACCCCTTAAAAAGCAATGAGGCAGGGGGCTGACACATGGTGCCAGGACTCCAGGCATGGGTAGGGACTGCAGAGGCCCTGACGCGTGGGTCCTCAGGCTCAGTGGGAATGGGGTGGTACAGGGGCAGTGAGATGTGAGTCTAGGGCTAGACGGTCTGGCATCCAGGTCCCCGTTTGCTAAGCACAGTGCGCGGGCCCTGGGTGGAGCCTCTGGCATCCACAGTCTCATTCCATCTCCATCCCGTTCCTCAGATTGGAAAACTAAGACTGGTAGTGGTCAGATGACTTTCACCCCACCTTGCTGTGCTGAGGCCAGGAAGTGGAAGAGGAAACCAAGGATGTCACCTCTGCTGCATGTGGAGCCCCTCTGTCCCCTCATCCAAACATGCTTTCGTGGGGCTCCGGGGGCCACTGTCCTCCACCTGCACGTGAACTCCAGTGCCTTTGGACACTCCGCGGCCTGGAGCTGGTGCCCATCACCCTGCGATCCACCCTGCCCTTCCGAGGAGGTTTCCACAGGAGCTGGGACTTTAGTTCTGTTCCTCTGCTGGCCCAGGGCTGCGTGTACCTGGCATGGAGCAGGTGCTCAGTTCCCCACCTCTCTTGGAGGCACATGTTCCAGTACTCCTGTGAATGTCTGAAGGGACCCCGTGTATGCTGTTTCCTCGTGTCCCGGTGTCGCAATACAGGTGGGGGTGATTCGCCCTGCGTCTTCTGCCCTGGCACTGCCTCTGCATCTCTGCTCGCGCACTTGGGGACCGTGACTAAGTGAAACAAGCGTCATTTGAACACAAGCATCATGATACCACGACAGTCAATCTGATACCCGCGGCTGTGGCTGAGTGACTGGCAGGCGGTGGCAAGAACCGTGCTGCACACTGGACCACGGGGATCATTCACATCCTGGCGGGACAGATGGGGCTGGTGTGAGATTCCACCACATTTCTCAGAATGGCAAGCAATGCTTAGTTCTGAAACTTTCTATGGAACCCTGGAAAGCAAAACCTCAGATAAGGGGGACAACTATATGTGTGGAATGGATGAAGGAAAGGCGTGCACTGGACACCACAGAAGTGAAAGAGGGCCACCAAGGAACTCAAGGTCACACTGGGCATGTGCCACCAGACACAGGTTCAAATCCTGCAGCTGTCAATTCTTGGCTTCTAGCACCTCCCAGAGCTCTAGGAGCTGCCTGCTGCGTGCTCGCCCTCCCTCGAGGCGGGAGCTGGCCTGGTTCTGGCTACCTTTGAATAACAGGTGCTGTTTAGGGCTGCAGTTCTGCCAGCCACAGACTGGATTCATGTTTTATGTCCTTCCTACCTCTCAGAACTGAGTGTTGGGTCACAGTAAAAAGAAGAAAAGCACCAGGGAAGCTGGATCCCAGGCCCATAACCCTCCTGTGTTTTTCTCTATCTTCACATCATCCAAGGCCCCTCCTGAGGGAAAGCTGGAAGGAAGCTCGCTCCCAGCCCCAAGCCGGCCCCCGCGGTGCGGGCTCTCCTGCTGAGGCCTCGCCAGTAGAAGCAAGAAGCAATTTGGCGTGTGTGAATTATTCAGAGCAGCTAACATAGAAGAATTGAGGCAACATGTATAGATACCGAGAATCAGAAAACAGATCCCAACTCGAAAAAATTCACAAGGTTGATCCCGAAAACAAATTAGTTGTGAGTTACAGAAAACATTTTTGGAGTTGAGGCAACCAGTTGCTTCAAGAACAGTACTCATAAATCACTTCTGTCCAAATGGCTTTACCCGGAGCTCTTCTGTGGGCTTTCCGGGAATGTCTGCTTACGCCCACTTCCTCACCAACCTGCTTCATCCCAGGACTCCAGGAGGACAGAGCCACTGAGGGCGTATTCACACAGCGGCCTGCACATAGGGGATAGCCAATGTCCGAAGAAGTGGCAGGCTTGGCTGATGGTGTATAGAGAGGGATGTGTCAAGGAAGGGCTGGTCTCAGGCCGGCCCAGGGCCAGTGGGAGGGAGAGGGGTGTGGGCAGAAGTTCTAGAGGAAGGAAGTCCTCTGACATCTGCTCTGATTTTCCCAGTGAAGTGTGAGTGCAGATTAAGATCAGGCTGGGGACCAGGAGGAGAGAAGGTGGGGGGAGGTGACACAAGCATATTGATGTGAAGGTGAGAATAACCATAAGACTGAATGGGGGCTTGACCAGCAGGCAGCATGGACACCTGCGCGTGATCAGTGGTAAAGAGAGCTGTGGACAGTGACTTGTTTGGGCAGGTGGGACTGTTCTCACACAGCACTAGCTACCATTACCAGTTTTAACCCCAGGGGCTGAGACGCAGGCAGTCAGCAGAGGAGGGAAGGGAGCAGGTCACAGACACAATGCTGAGCCAGTTGGGCCAGGCTTCTGTCGGGGAGTGGAGACCAGTGGCAAAGGCAGGCAGTGAGGGGCGGCGGGTCAGAGTCAGAATGTGGCTGAGTTCAAGGGTTTCAGATCTGAACACAAAGACCTGGAAAGTGAGTCAGGGGCACTGGAGGTGGGGAGGAGCTGCTACCAGGGTGAGAGGGTTAAGGGCATGACCTACCAGGAGGGTGGCTCAGGGGAGACCAAAAACTGAGACCACAGTGGACCTGTACCTGATAGGTGGGGGAGAGAGCTGACCTGCAGGACCCAGCCAGCTGGTGGGGGGAGGGGTCTGACAATATAGAGAAAGGAAGACCCACCTGGGGGGGCAAGGAAACTCAGCCTCCCTTCTAAGAGGCCAGTCAGTTGTCAGGGCAAGAGTATGAGGGGCTTGTGGCTGGCAGAGCTGAGTTGAGGGTCTCCACAGCATGATTTAAGGGGGGCAGTGAGTTTGGGGAAGCCAATGTGCATGGGACAGAGCTCTCATGGAGCCCTGGGTCCAGGTGCCAGGTGTGGTGTACTCGGGGGGTCACAGATGATCGGCCCGTCTGTACTGTCTGGGGCCAAGGCAGATCTGCTCTCACGTTGCCTAGCTGTGAAGGCACAGGGTGAGGAGCAGGTGATGAGGTAGGGATTGCATTTCTGATGGCGGTGTGGCGACCCAGGTGATGGGGCCAAGCAGGGGGGCTGGAGCTGCCCTCAGTTCCCTGTCCTGTTGCAGTGTGCAGTCTGCAGGAAGGGGTGGAGAGGCCAGAGCAGCACAGCTGAGCCCGACACACCTTCCCGCTGTTGTTCTGCCTACTATGACCTTCAGTGACTGGGCGTAGTACATGGGCTCAGAGTCAAGTCAGAGATGCACCTTCAACTCACCATCTGTCCTAACTCCCTTGTCTACCCAAGGAGACTCAGACCCTAGCCGTGCCAGACCTCAGCCCAGCACCAACCTGCCCATGGTGCTTAGGACCCTGGGTGAGTACAGACACACCCACCTGCATGCACACTCACGTGCTCACACACAGCTATAGTAGAAGTGTAGAAGAGTGAGCAGGCCTCAAAGGAAGTGGAGGGAGTGACAAGAGCCAGAGACAGGAGTGGCCCCAACCAGACAGGAGGTTTTCTGGAAGGGGTGCACAGCCAGGCCCTAAACACAGGGGTATGTGAAAGGGAGAAATGGTTAAACAAAAGCCAGAGGCAGGGCCAGGCAGGGCACATTTGGGAGTTGGGGAAGCTAGCCCAGCTGGGGAGAAAGGTCCTCATTTGCTGTGACAATGGGAACCAAGGCACCGAGCTGGAGCTGGGAAGGAAAGTGGGGTCCTTGGCATCATTTGTTGGAGACAGCTGAATGAGGGTCTGCCAAGCCAGGTGCTTAGGGAGGCACTGGGCTGCACCTCTGCCCAGTGTCAGTATCAGCCTCCACTTCTGGGTGGGGCAGAATAAGACAGGAGCCACCAGGTGGGGAGTAAGGGAGGAGGTTTCAGCCCTGCAAGGAAGAGCAGCAGTGGGGAGGCACCCAGGGCTGGTGGATGCGAGCAGAGACTCAGAGACCTTTCCATGTGGTATTGCCAAGATTTGGGAGTTGCATAAAGGAAGGGCTGGATCGGATGCTCTTGCATTCTCCCCAGCCCCCTTCATGTGTAAAGCTGTGTTGCTCGCAGCCTCTGCCCACTGAGTTTCATTAATAGGCAGTCTTCAAGGCTCCTCCCCTATCTCCTCCCCAAGAACAGGCACAAACGGAGTCGGGGTAATTTCCCCAGCACGGCTCAGGGAGACATTGGCCCCACCCTGGACCATCTGTTTGTGCACAGCTCCAGATCATTTTTTCAATACATCAGCAGCACAACCGAAAACTCTCCCAGCCACGCTGCCCTCTCCCGTGGTTGGAGCCCACCCCCGAAGATGACATTTCAGCCTCCTTCTCAAAGTCAGCAGAATATGATTTTATTGATTGGAGACGCTGGGCTTGTCGATTCCCTACGTGGGGAAAAGCATGCATTTTCCTGTCTCTTTCTTAAACAAGTCATAAAATGGATGGCGCATATAACAGGGCAACATAAAACACTGGGCACAGCGAGCCTCGTGGAATCGCTGACTTTATAAATCAGAGCGATGAGTTCAGAGAGCCTCCTTCTCCCTTTCTGGATATAAAATGGTTGACTTCAAAACTGAGAGAATGCAGCCCAAAATGTCCTGAGGCTGCCAGAGACTCTGGTAGGGGAGACGGGTTTTCAGCCAAGGTGAAGGCAGGCATGGCAACCCAGGGTCACCCTGAGCCTCAGGGCTTGGGGAGTTTTCACTTCTCTGGGGACACCATAGGGCCTGGCACCAGCTCTCTCAAGCTTCAACCATAGTCACCCACCTTCCGGACACCTGCAGTTTCCAGGGACCACCTGTGCCCTGTGGCTCCTCACTAACATTTTTAGACTGAGAGCTCCACCGCCCCATTCTGTAGCCTCACTGCAGAAACAGCGTCCGGAAACTGGTATCGATCCTGACACTTCACAATGCTTGTCCGTGGGTTAATTCCCACCGGAGGGCTCCTCGGGTCACCTCCTGTCCTCTCCTCCATGGGGTGAGCAGGGATCCAGGCAGCCTCTCTCAGAGCTCTAGGGTGTTCCCAAGAGAAAAAGTTCTGCCCGAATCTCATTGGCCAGAGCAGATCACATGACCCCAGCCGAGCGCAGGGGAGGATGGGAGATGTGGTTTCCTGGATCCTGGAGCTGTAGGAAATGGGAAATGAAGGGAAACCATTCTTGCCAGCATTATTACAATTTAAAATGTTTCTCCTTGTATCTCTCAGGCCACCCTGGGAGATGCTGGCTTTGGTTTTGGAGAGGCTGGGGTGGGTTTCTGAATGACCTGGGGCGGGTGACTTACTGTCCTCCCTGAGCTGCAGTCTTTGGTAAACGGAGAGGCTGTCCCCAGGTTTGCAGGGCTGTGGGGATGAGACACCCAGCCCAGAGCAGAGCTTGCACGTGTGTTAAAAACAGGTTCCCTTGCAGGACTCCCTCTCTTAATTACTTCATGAGCAGAGGGAACAGATGGGTGACTTAGTACAATTGGCAGCCATAGAAGTGGGCATGTCTGTCCAGAATGTGAGGACCTGTCTTCAGGAAATGAGCCAGTGTGTTGGGAGGCCAGCATGTCCTCACCCACTGCTGGCCGCTGCCCCCTGGCCTGCAAGTCAGCTCACGCACTTCCAGGGACACCTTCCCACCCAAGGGCGCTGGGCTTCGAGCATCTGGACAGCCATTGGGAAGGCAGTGGGCAGCTTCAGAAACTCTGAGCGGGAAGAGGAAAGGCCATGCTGTGCGGTAAGAAGACAGATCCAGGGTTGACTCCAATTTCCACCCAGAAAATCAAAATTAGGTGATTGATTAAATCCGGCTAGAGGAAGTAGAGCGGAATCAGAATCAGGGTCTGCCCTCTGGGCTGGAGACGGACAGAGGGACCTGTTATTGGAGAAGCCAGCAGGACTACAGAGCTGGAGAGTTAAGACCGGGTGGTCTGGAGACCTCTGGTGTAGGACAGTGGTCACTGTGTTCTTCATCACGGCTTTGGAGGTTTCAGTGCTGAAACTGGTGGCCTGTTTTGGAGCATCTGGCCATGTGACTTATTTCCTAGTGATAGCAGGAGAGGCAGGGTGTAATCATCCATGTTAACATGTAATTTATTCTACATTCATTTGCAGCCACATCCCAACCTACAATGCCCCACGTCTCCGGGAGGCTTCTGGGGCAGTTGCTTAATAAGCCAGCCAGAGCCTCGTCCAGGGGGGCCAAACTCCAGGGCCCTGTGGGGCTCTTCTCAGGCTGAGGTGCCGCTGGAGCCATGGGGTCCCATCACATCAGCAAAGAGCCAGACATGAGTAAGACAGACGTGGTCCCTGCCTTTCAGAGTTTACAGCTGGGCCATGAAGACATGTCGGGAGCTGGCTGAGTGTTATGGTGGTGTGTGACATTGATGGCACCCCCTCCGGCGAAGGGAGTAAATTCAAGGATGAGGCTGGCATAGGTGTTCAGAGCCTGAATCAGAGTGATGGCCCCAAGAGATGTCGCATCCTAATCCCAGAATCTGTGACTATCTAACATGTCAAAGAGACTTTGCGGCTGTGATCACATTAAGGATTTGAAGTGGCGATTACCTGGGGTTATGCAGGTGGCCTCTGCAATCTCAGGGGTCTTTCTAAGAGGAGTTGGGGAGCAGATCAGAGAGAAGGTGGGGACATAAACTGAGGATGAGAGGAGGTGCTGCACCGCAAGCCTTGGAGAGGGAGGAGGGGCCGGGAGTGGGGCCTGTCAAGGCTGGATGGCTGAATGGGGAGGGAAAAGGGCTGCTGTTTGGGGCCTCTGGAGCCAACCTGCCACACCCTGATCTCAGTTTCTGACTTTGGGAACTGCAGGTGGAAAGGGCACAGTGAGCCACTGAACTCTAGGAAGCTGGTACAGCAGCCGCAGGGCTGATGCCAGCCACCTGGGTGCAGGGGGCAGTGCCACGGGAGGGGTGTAGGGGTGAGGGATGGAGGATGGGAACCATCCGGAGCCACACACTCCTCCAGGTGGAGGGGAGAGCAGGCGCGTTCACTGCAGAGGGCGGGCTTATGTGGGGGAGGGCTCTGGGATCAGGCTCTGCAAACCTACCTGGTCCAGGTCCATGTCAGCCTGGGAAGCCCATGCAGTAGCTATGAGGGAGTTTGGTCATGCTAAGTCCTAGGGTCCTATGGTAAGGGGTGGACACAGCAGTTGTGTGAGCAGCTTTTCCCCATGCTGAAGAACCCCTCTGCCTCTGGGTCCCACACGTCTCTCATCACAGTACCTTGCTTTCTGCTCAGACCCAGGAGGGGGCACTCTGTCCCTCAACCCCCAGCACCATGCCTGAGAAGGCGAAAGGAAGAGGGGGAGAGTGAGGGAAGGCAGGAACTCTAGAGGTAGGAGATGAGGAGGGGGAGCAACCGAGGAAGAGGGGAGGGGTCATGGAGAGGGTGCTCCAGGCTCTGACCCCTGCCATGGGGGCTGGTGAATCAGAGACCTTGGCCATCCACAGATGAGGGGCAGCCGGGGACTCTGAGGCTCTATGGTGAGGCCCCAGGACAAAGAGACAGTTGTCTGTGACACCCAGAGAGAGCAGCCAGCTCCTCAGGGTCGCTCAGTCCTGGCACCTGAAACTAATCAATAGCATGATGCTGACTTTGTCTTCTTTTTTTAAACTTCCAGCAGCTGGGGACTGAGGCTCCCACTGAAGGCTGAGGGACAAGGGGAGGAGCCTCATGCCATCTGTGACCAGCCCCAGGGGGGAGCCATGACAGGGACCACCCCACCCTGGGGGCAAGGGGACAGGAGCTTCCAAAAGTCACCCAGGAATCCGTTTCTAGCCCATGATCTAAAATCCCCAAGGATGGGGCTAAAAGACACCTGGGTGGGGAGGAAGTGACAAATATAGACCGAGTGCAATGGTGCTGAGTCACACGTTGCCTGTTTGGAAAACAGAGTGCTAATTAAGTTACTCTCTCAGAGGCAGTGGAAAAAACCTGCGAGCTCTGTGCTGCTCACAGGGACACATGAGCACAGAGCCTGGCCACGCAGAGCTTTCCTGGGGGACATGGGGATCACAGGGCACCTCTGGTGTTTGTGTTCCCTGCAGACGGGCCACTGCCTACAGGCTGGCCACACTCCAGCCCTCCCTCTCCATGGCTCCCAGAGCCTCCCTTGCCTCCTGCCTTCATCTGGGAGCCACTGGGAGCCGGCCTTTCTGGGGGAAGGAAGGGAGTTCAAGGCTGAGCTCAGATCTGAGCTGGGGTTGGCATTTGACTTTGAAGGCATTGCTTAACAAATGTGTGACACCTGTTCTGGGACAGGTGGACCAAATCCATCCCAGCCCCCAAGGAGCCCAAGTGTGAGGGGTTGTGTGAGAGGGTGTGGACGGTGGCTAAGGAGGGTAGGAAGGGGAAGGAGTCACATTCAGGCAGGGACAAAGACAAGGTGCAATGGAGCTTCCTGTTCTCCTTGGCCTGCATACCCTTAGGTCCTCTGTCTTACAGCCCCCTCCCCCATCTTATCAGCTGTGGACCCCCCCAGGAGCTCGGGGACTGAGCCCACCCAATCTCCCCCGGCCCTAATCCTAAAGGAGATGTCCATCCTGCAGCGGGCTCCCTCCATAACTGGCCTCAGGGAAAGCAGGTTGTGGTGTCTGTCTGACCTCTGCATCACGGTGGAGGGATGGAAGGATGTAGGATCAGGCTGGATTTTAGTGTTACATCTTGAGGGGCTGAGCTGAAACTGGAGCCCAACCCAGCCTTGCGTCAGGGCTCCCCAGGTCACCAAGGATGGGGTTCTGGCAGGAAGACGCTCTCCTCACAGAGGTGTCACCTCGGTCATGTCTCTTCTGGGGACAGAACCCTGTACCTGGCATGGAATGCTCATCCTCCCACTTCAGCCTCCCCAGTGCTGGGATTACAGGTGTGTACCACTATGCCAGGACTTGGCGGAACCTCTTATTCTGTTTTCTGGGGGAGAATTATTCCAGGACTTAGGTATCACAGGCAGGAGCAGAGCTCAGGATGGAAAGCCTTTCCTGAGGATGTGTGTGTATGTGAAGAGGCAGGTGGGTCATGGGATGCTAGGTGACAGACCATGCCCACCTACGCAACAGGCCACACCTCACTGCCTCCACACTCCCCACCCCTCAGTCCTGCCACTTGCTCAGAGCACCGTCCTTGGCTCAGGCCCACCCTGCTCTCCAGGCCGCCTAGCTCTTCTTGTCCTCAGCCCCCGTGTCATGCATGGGGGGACACCATGAGGAATAGACTTGGCTTGGACAGTCCAGGCAAGGTTCAACAGCTCTGCCAGAGTTTCCAGCCCCCAGCCTGCCATCATAGGCCTGTTGCAAGCAGCGGAAAAAAGGGGGCACAGGGGCCTCATAGACAGCCTTTCAGGGTGGTTTCCAGAAACTGTCGTTCCCGATCGATCATCCCATTGCTCAATACCAGTCTTATAACTGCCCATTTCTGCAAGGAAGGCTGGGATGACATCTTTATGCTGGTGGCCATGAGCCCCACCATAGCCCAGGGATTCTGTAACTGGGAGGAAGGGGAGGAAAGGGATGGACAACTGTCTCTGCCCAGCCTTCTTTCCCAGGGCCCGTACTCTAGGTCGGGGCTCCGTCGTGTGATCCCATCACACACTGGTCACACGTGTAGTTGCAACCTTCTTCACCTGCTGTCCTGCCCCCAGCACCGGGCACAGGGCCTAGCACACAGGCAAGACTCAAGATGCATCATACTCAACCTGAGGAGGGACTCAGCTGCCTCGTAACTGCCGATGGCCCAGGCTGATGATGACACCAGGGCTCCACACCGAGGGCTCCAAGAGAGGCTGTCCAGTTGTGTCCCTTTCTGATCCTGCACCACCCTGAGTTGACCAGCAGGGAGAGTGTTGTGTGCCTCTGTCTTGCCCTGCACCCTCCGAGTAGGGCACAGGTGGTGCTCACCCATGGCTGTGGGCTGCGCCACATGGTGCTCACAGTGACTCTGAGCAGTGCAGATCAGCTTCCTCATGGCTCTGTAGCAATGTGGAAATTGCTACTGGAGCATGCGTGGAAAAATGTGGAAAAACCTGGAGTGTGCAGAGGACGACATGCAGTGTGCATGTGTGTATATCTGTGTGCGTGTGGGCATCAGTGCATGTGCTCATATGCATGTGGGTATGTGTGCCTATGAACCTGTGTGCATCCATGCACGTTGGTGTGTGCACATGTATATGTGTGTGTGTATGTGTACAGTGTGTGCATGGGAGCATATGCATGCGTGTATGGTATGTGTGGCTGTGTATGTCTGCGTGTGTGGCATGTGCACGTGTGTGTATCCGTGCATGCATATCCATGTGTATGGGTGTGTATCTCTGTGCGTACCTGGTATATGCAGGCATGTGCATATGTGTGGATGTTGTGTACACATGTGTGTATCTTCTGTGTGTGTGGTGCATACACACATGCAGCTGCGTGTGTGTGGTGTGTACACATACGCATACCCAGGTGGGTGAACGTGTCTATAGTGTGAGCATGTGTCAGTGTGCATGTGTGTGTGTGGCGTGTGCACATGTACATCTCTGGGTAGACACACGTGTGTCTGCGTATGAGTTCCTATGCTCCCTGTCAGTGCCGTGCTGTGTTCTCTTCTTAAACACACACCTCACTTTTCAGGCCACAGTGTTTTCACTCCCTGGTGCTTTGGACCTTGTGTCCTCCTGGAGGAAAGACAGACGCCCTGACATGCTGTATCCCTCCCAGGCACTTAGCTAGTCGCAGGGAATGTCAAGATGAGGACCCAGGCCTCCTGTGCCCGGTGCACAGTGTCTCACCACAGGAAACCCTGGAGGAGGTACTCAGCAGTAAAGACGCCTTCTGTGTCATTGAGCCCTGGATGTAAGACGGGGCTCACACCAGCCTGGGGCAGGGCTGCCAAGTGAGCGGACTGCACCTAGATGGAGCCAGGGCAGGAGGGAATGTCACACAGTGACTCCACAGGCTCCTGAGTCATTCAGAGACCTTCCAAGGACCCAGCAAGGGGTCTGAGATGGGAAGGGCATCGATGGCTGGTAGCCCTCGAGCTAGATCCTGTGCTCACTGGCTCTTCCTTTCCTCCCTTAATTAAGGGGTGGGAACCCCCACCCCTTAATTGATCCCCTCTGAAAACGCTCTGATAAACACACCCAGAAACCTGTTTTGCTAATCCCCTAGGTGACTCTCAATCCCAAATTGACAAGATTGACCATCACTGTCACATGGTGCATCACACCTGAAATCTTAGCTGCTCGGGAGATGGAGGTGGCAGGGTTTCATTCCCAGCTGGACTGAGCAAAAGTGTGAGACCCTAGCTGAAAAACAAAGTAGAGCACTGCCTAGCAAGTGCAAAGCCCGGAGCCCAGTCCCCAGTCCTGCCCGACCACAGATCAACCATCACACACTCCAACACATGGCTCTGGGGTGACAGTTTCATCCAGCACGAGCTTACTCCCTTCCCAGCCTCCCACTTCACACCTACTCCCACCGGCTCCGCACCAGATTGTCCTCACTGGGAGGCACGTGGATCTTCCACTGCCTCCCAGTGTCAGGATCTGCTTGCTTCCCCAGCACCCCAGGCCTGGCACACACTTGGGCACCCAGAAGGCCCCAGATAAATATAGTGTGAGTGTTTCTTTGACCTGCCACATCCGTGTCCAGGTGCCTATACCAGGCTCTTTTGCTTGGCATAGGGAGGACTCCATGATGATCGGGAAGGAAATGCAGAAAGGCACAGCCCAGGGAGGCAAAGGGAGTGCCCCTTCCCGCTGCCCCAGGTGTGGAGGTCTGGCCTGGGGTGATGGCAGAAGAAGATAGCTCTCCTGCTGGGCTGTGTCCCCAAGATCCCTGTAACTGGGCCAGGAGCCTGGGAGTTGGGTGTCCAGGTGTGTATTTGGAGACTGTGAGTCTCTGGTGTTTCCTAGAAAGCTCTTGAGTCCACACTTCCTCTCCAGTCTCTTAGATTCTCAAGAGTGTACAGAAGAAGCTGACTTCCTTGGCTTCCAAGGGTTGGGAACAGGTGGGGAGACAGAGAGAGCCACATGTGTCCGCAGGATATGGGGTGCTGGGGACCTCAGGACCAGTATCTCAGATGTAGGGCCCAGACTGGTGGCATCTGACCCAAGGCTAATGTAGTTCCCTATTTCCACAGACACGAGGGCTGCCAAGGGCTCCCCACCTTCTGCCTGGATAGAAAACCTTCATCAGGTTCCCAGGCTCCAACCAGGGTCCAGAGGGAGGCTCCAGTACAGAGTAAGGATGACAGTGAAGGTGGCTGATGGCTCTCCTGCTGGGCCTTCCTTTCCATGACCTGCCGGCACCTGTCCTCCACTCCATGCAGGCTTTGCCTTTTTGGAGTCTCCCCTAGGGACCACCCTGCTCCTCTAAGCTGGGAGCTGCCCTTCGCCCGTCCTTCTGACTAGGGAGACATCTGGAAACAGGCTGGACGTATCTGCTGAACGCCCACCCCAGGCCTGCCACTCTCAGGTGCATGGCTGCTGACAACTTCTGCACACCAAACTCAGCGATCATGACCAGCCCCAGCCCTTCCTCCTCACACCTCAGCTTCCTGCCTGACATCTGCATGTGGACAGTTGTAGAACTGTCCACTTGGTGTGTCCCGACAGACAACTGACCCTCCTAGTTCTTCCCATTCATTTACTGCAGGCCAGCTGCTCAGACCAGATCCCGGAGACCTGTTGACACCTCCCCCTCAGCCAACACTGGCTCCACACCAGCACACCTGCCAGATCTGCCCTGGTCCTTTCACTCCTGATTTCCACCTTCATCTAAATCATCGCCATCTTCTGGAGCACAGCAAACACCCCCACAGCCACTCCTCCTACCCTCTGCACCCAGCGTGCGTTCGCCACAGTCCACAGCTGCCACCTTCGGCTGCTCTGTCCCAGCCACCTTTCTGGCCACACCTGGGGCTCCTCTGCCCCCTCACAGGCTTACTGTCCATCAGAGCACCTTCTGCCCTGGGGTTTAGAACTGGAAGCTTGTCCTGGAATGCCCTCCCCCAGTCCTGTGCGGCTGAGTCCTCTTCACATTCAGACCTCAGGCTAACATCACTCCTGGGAGCTATCATGGACCCCACTCCCTTCCTCCTATGTTACACAATTTAGCTGTCCACTTGGTGCTGGCTCCCAGCAGAGTGTTTCCTGTCTGTCTGTCTGTCTACTCACCCAGCCCCATTGCAATAGAAGCATTACAAGAAGTATCCAGGTGAGAGTCCTGCTCACTGATGTCCCGTTAGCCCTGTGCTGTCATCATTGAGTGTTGCCCAAGGCAATGCAGCAAGGAGACCAAGAGGCCCTGGGCCCCAGTCCCCGCACACTTCCAGCCCCCAGGACACGAAAAGCTATTTTTCCCAGGCCCATAATTTTAGCCTAGAAATCAGAGGTACCAAAAAATGCACAAAAAGACCTAACACAAAAGTATGCTGTCCTCTGAGCAGCCCCTGACCTTTCACTGCTGGTGACCCAGAGCTCAGAGAAGCTCCTGAGCAGTACTCATGATTTGGAGTATGAGTGTGTATTAGGGTCCTGGGGTGCCGTGACCAATTGTCACAAACGTGGTGGCTCGAAAGTGCAGAAATTAATTTCACAGTTCTGGAGCCAGAAGTCCATAATCAAAGTGTTGCAAGGCGGTGCTCCCTCCAGAGGCCGGAAGTTATCCTGCTCCTCCAGCTCCCGGTGGCTCTGGTGGTTCCCAGCTCATCATGGCTTTATCACTCCATCCTCAGGTGGCATCCCCTCCCCTCTCCTCCCTGCGCCCCTCCCCTCCTTTCCTCTCAGCCCTCATGGTTGGATTTTGGTACCATACAATTGAGGGTGATCTCATCTTAAAGTTCTCAATTTGATTTCACCTGCAAGATGCTCTCCAAACAAGGTCACAATTCAATTCTGGGGAAGGGGGGAGCATAATTCAACCCATTATGGTGTCTTTTCTGTTCTACACATTTCCTGACATCTCTGAGGTCGCAGGAGGTCCACCTCACCCTCCTCCTTTACACTTGCAGTGCCATGTCTGTTCATCTTTTGTTGTTGTTGTTGTTGCAGAACTTGGAGTTGAACTCAGGACCTTGAGTGTTCTAGGCAGGATCTCTACCACTTGAGCCCTTCTGCCAGTGCCTTTCACATTGGTTACTTTTAAGATAGGGTTTTGCTTCATGCATGCTCCACCCTGGACCACAATCCTCCTATTCGTGTCATCCCCATGTAGCTGGGATGACAGGCATCTAACACCATACCCGGGTGTCATGACCTTGAATTGTCATCTTCCTGATCTCAGCCTCCCAAGTGGCTAGGATTACAGGTGTGAGCCACCATGCCTGGCTATGTCCACTTGCCTTCACGTCCTCCATGCCCAGCCCAGATAAGTGCTCCACAAATAACCTAGGCTTTTGCTCCATGCCATCCTAGGCACGATGTGGTGGAGAGCAGGAGTCTCCACCATGCCCAGCCCCTGGCCCAGGCATGAATGGGACATTCGTGGGCTGGACAGAGTCTTATCACAGAGGATTCATAACCATCAATGGCCCCCATGGGATCAGGTGTTGAATGCTTGGTCCCCAGCTGGTGGCACTACATTGGGAGGTTCTAGAAACTTTAGGAGTTAGGGCCTTCCTAAAGGACATGGGTCACTGGGGACATGCCCTTGAAGATTATACCTGGCATGTGGTCCCTCCCTCCCTCCCTCTCTGCTTCCTGTCTGCCAGGAGGTGAGCAGCCAAACCCTCCACACATTCCTGCCACCATGATATTCTGCCTCACCAAGGCCCCAGAATCAACAGAGCCAAGAACCATGGACTGAAACCTATGAAACTGTGAGCCAAAATGATTCTCTCCTCCCTTAGACGGTTCTTTTGGTATTTTGGCCACAGCAATGCAAAAGTAACTAACACACCACGTGTCCCAGCAAAGCAAAGGCCAGACTGGCGAGAGGACTTTCTGGAACTGTGCATGCAGCTGCCCCATCCTCTACTGAAGCTGGCCTTGGAACACAGCGATAAATTGGCACCAGAGGTGATAAGCATCCCTTCCTCTTGCCCCTCTTCCTCTAGCCAGCAGCTCATTACAGCGACAGGCTGTTCAGAAGGTGGCCAAGGGGAAAAGGGGGAGAGTTCACTCAGCCGGCTGGCATGCACTCAGATCTGATTCATCATTATATTACGGAAGTTCAAAAACGAGGAGGAGGCAAGCGTGTGACCCATTTCTGCTGGCTGATGGGCACTGTGCTGGCAGGAATGTCATGGCAACCAGAAGCGTGGTGCCAACATGGCCGTTGGTGCCTCCTCTCTGAGATCAACGGGGATGACACTCACCTCTTCCTGATGAATTTCTGTCCACACTGCTGTCCTGGCCAGGTGTGCCACATGCCCCTGAAGGATGGAGACAGGCAGAAAGGACCAATTCAAGCTGTGCCCAACCTCCTCTTCTGTTTCCACAGGTCCCCTGGCCTTGTGATGACACCAGGTATAGCTGGGCAGGGGCAGCACAGAGCCCCAGCAGGGCTCACCATGGACCCAAGGGATACTCGCCTTGTGAGGAACCTCTTGGCTCCTGGCCTCATCACTGCCTCAGCTGCACAGACAGAAGACACTACAAGCAAGGGGACTTCTCCCTCACTCAAAGGCCATTCAGCTAGTGTTTGTTGTGCCCCTTCCCTAAGTCCCAGAAAGAGGAAGGATGGCTCAGTGAATGACTAAAAGAACACGTAAGTTAGCAGGTGCTCAGACCCGTGGGGGGTAAGGATAGAGAAAGAAGCACAGACCAGGTGTCAGAGAGCAGAGAGAAGGACGGGCTACCTCCACAGAAGGCTCAGGGTGGGACGCAATGAGGAAGCAATGGCTGCCTGGAGGGAGGACAGGAGTGGATAGAGTGGGGAGACCAGTCTATGCCAACAAGGAGCAGGAGCCAGGGTGGGGCCTGAGTGAGGGCTGAGGGAAGGAAGGGAGGGAATGGAGTGGGAACAAGAGTCTGTAAGGACTTCTGGGCACTGAATTTGACTTTACTCACCCTGATATACAACTCTACATAGGACCTTGCACCAGGGCACCTGCAGCCTGACATGCTTGCTTCAAAGGTCAGGCATCGAAGGACAGACAAGACAGGCTGGGAGTTACTTGCAGCAGTATTAGGTGCTGGAGTCTTGGCCCTGAGGTCCAGGAGGTTGAAATAGCACCCACCAAGGGCCAAACCCAGGAGGCCCCTGGGCTGGGTGAGGCTTCAGGAGAGGAATGAAGAGTGCCTCGGGTTCTGTACGGCTGCTGGTAGCCTTTGGGGTTGGCCAGCTAGATTTTGAGGGTGCAGTTGGCACTGGCTGAGGTGGAGAAGGCTGTGGATGGCACCCCTATAGGCTGGAGGTAGTTCCAGGAATGCAGTTGTGAGGTTGGGGTGTGTCATGTGCGAGATATGCCAGTCTTTCCACAATGTCAAAATTTATCGGGTAACAAGAAATTCATAAGCTATGTCAATGTCATTGGTTTTAATTTGCCAAGGACTACAGAGTTCACCTGGTAGCTAGGGCCATTGGCAATCACAGGTTCCTTCATTCCAATCTTAGTCACTAATTTTAACTCTCAAGTCACACATTACATTTCACACACACACACACGTAATAGATTGGTAAGAAAGTGAAAAATGCTGTAGAGCTCAGAAGGTTGACTGAAGACACGGCAAGAGCTGATACAGACCAGGAAAAAGTCTCTGTGAGGGACCAGATCACTTTTATGCACTGGGAACAGAGCTGGTCAGGACCCAGAGTTGTTAAATGCAGGTCCTGGCAGAGGGCTAGTTCCAGTGTCAGTTGGAAGTGGGTGATATGTCATGGGCAAGAGAAACTTCTGGACCTGGGGACAGAAGCAGTGGTCCTTCCCTGTAGCAATCTCCTGGGTGAGGCTTGTGACGAGTGACCAGGTGATAGTTCAGTGTACTCGCCGCTTCTCAGTCTTGGGGCTTTCTTCCTTTTACACCAGGTGAGGGGGTTACAGCAGATATGGTTGATAAGCTTATGTGTCTGGGGTTTCTGGTATGATTTGATATATTTACAGGAGCAATTATTTATTGGCATAAATAAGTGATCACTTTGGGCCTCGAGGTGTTCTGGCAGATAGTGGTGGTTGTGTATTTGAATAAACAAGGTGCAGCGCCACTCTGTCTTGGCATTTATACTCCAAATGGAGTCACTGAGGTCAAAACTGTTGCTTTACAACAAGGAGTAACTCAGGGCAAGACACAGCCCCATAGAGTAACCCAGAGCAGGCCCAGCCCATTCTCAAGGTAACCATGGCCCAGAGGTGAAGTGTGGGGGTTCAGGGTGAGGTCAGAGGGTACTGTGTGAGCCCAGCAGCCACACAGCAGGAAGGCCCAGGTCTGATGGGGTTCCATCAAGGGCGCCGAGTGAGATGGAGGACCAATTAGGGTCCAGGCCACTGCCCGGGGCACTGTGTCCAGGAAAGTGTCTATTGTAACAAGTTACCACAGACCTTTACACCTTTACACCTTCACATAGGTCTCAGAGAGCCAAGTCAAGATTTGGACAGGGTCAGCTCCCTTGAGAAGTGTGAGGAGAGTCCAGTTCCTGCCTTCTGCAAAAGCAGCTGGAAGGCCCAGGCAGGCCTTGGCTCCCGGCCCTTCCTCTGTCCTCTAAGTCAAAGATGGCCTTGCCTCACTGCCTCCTTCCTACTGCTTCTGTCCTCAGGACCTGCCTCCACCTGTGCAGTTCATGCTCATCTCCTCAGCGTAGGGCAGCTAGCAGACAGACCAAGTTCCATCTACAACAATGTCCCCACCACCCTGTGTCCTGACACAGTCACAGGTTCTGGTATCAGGACATAGACATCTTTGGGTCAGTATTTGTCCTACCACAGGGGTGCTTAGCAGAGCCCCAGCTGCCTTGTAGACACGGTGGCGATACAGCCCGTGTCCCCCTTGGTGGAAGGGAGGGAGAAGAGTGTTCAGCAGGGCACTCACATCAACGAGCGTCACAACTGGAATGGACAGGTGCTATGAGGTAGGGACCCAGTTCCAAAGGGAGGTTGATGGAGACCAAGGGAGGCCCCTCCAAGGAGGTGGTGTCCAAGTTAAGGCCAGGAAGGACACCGGAGATGGCCCCAGGAGAGGAAAGGGTGATCTCCGCCTGCCATGATTCTTCAGCCTCAGCTTGGCTAGAAGGGGAAGGAGGAAGGAGGAGTTGCCACCTTTGGGAGTCTACATCTCCCACCCAGCCCAGACCTCTTCCTGAGCTCTGGAACCAACTGAGACCAGCAGCAGAGGGTCAGCCCCTCAGGCCCACCGTGTCCTGACTCAGGTCTGCATTCTCCCTCCTGCTTCTACCTTGGGACTCCACTCCATGAAGGGCTCTGCCAGGTGCCCTACTCCTGAGTCAAGCATTCCTCCGAACCTCTTCCTCCCCCACCCCCTTCAATCTGGCCATCTCTGCTGCAATCTAACCTTGAACCCTCCCAGCCCCCTGGCACCACCCTGTTCCAGCATCAGCATCTCTGTCTACTCTGTGCTCCTGCCCCAGCCTCCCCAAACCCATCCTCTGAGAGGCAGCCAGGGGTCTCAGCCCCAGGACACATGGCTACCTGCCATGCATTGACCAGTGGTGCTGCCCTTCCTTCTACTCCTCCTGCACTCAGCCAGCTTTCTCTCTGGTCAGCAGCCTCCCTTCAAAACCAAACACTGCTCCTCTCTGGGGTGGATTGTTGCTTCTTCCTCCAGGAAGCCTTCTGTGACTTCTGCAGCCTGTGTGATCCAGATGAGGCACAGGCGGGTCTCAGGAGGCATGACCAGGAAAAACAACTTTATTTTGTCTCTTCTGATTCCCACTGTGGATATCCCTTTAATATCCATTCACTAGGTGAGTTCCTTTTGAACCTGGATGAACTATGGCTTTCTGGTGACCCTCAGGCAGTATGGGGTCCTGCTTTGTCCCTACACACAGCCTGGATTCAGAGTAGCATGTGTTATTCCAAGTGAAAGTAGCAGGAGGACGTGAAACATTTGTTTAACCTTAAACTTTAAAGATTGATTTAGCATTGTGTCCCCACCTACTGGGGAACTGATCTGCCCACGTGACTCGGGAACAGGTCCTACTCCCCATCCCCACTGTGCTCCTCCTGCCCCCACCTGGCTCTGTCCCTCAGGGTGGAGTCTAGGGAGAAGGCAGGGCCTTCTTACTCTCCTGGTGTCTTCATGGGACAGGCCAAATGTTCTGAATCTGACTCATGTCCAGAGTGGACGGTTTGCACATGGCTGGGTCTGTGTCCCCTCTCCCAGGACTTGCAACACCCCCACAGAGGCCGCAGGACCAGGCACTCAGTGTCTGCTCAGTTACTGGGGAGTCTTCCCACAGAGGCACTGCACCACGGCTGCACTGCCCAGGAGTCTGGGGAGCTTCCCAAAGTGTGTTCACCCCACTCCAGAGGCTTGATGACAGGCCCTGCCCTCAGAGCAGAGCAGAGTCCCCTTCACCTCACCAGTGGCTTGGAGTAGCCCACTACTCCCTCCTGGGGTGTGGGAGTCCTCTTCACCTCTTTCCCCCTGACAAACCAGCAGGAAAGGGTAGGGAAGGCCCTTCAGCTGCCATTGGGGTAAAGGCTGCGTGTGGCCATCCATCCGCACCTCCCTCCCGCGCCCCTCCCCTTTGGGCTCACCTCCCATCCCATCTGCTTGCCCAGCTCCCTCTCCTTTGCCCTCCAGCCTCAGTTCTTGCATGAGTGCATTGCCTCCACTCCTGGTGGCTTGGAGAACGGGCTATAGGAGCCGTGGTGATGCCACATGGCTGGTGTGCCATGGTCAATGCTGTGACCACAGTTCCTTTAATCCCTCTGGAGAATGAGGCTGCTGTACCTCTCAGACACCCTCCAGACCCCACCCCACAAAGGTGTGCCTATGTATCTCCCTTTGCCCGGCTGGGTTTTGGCCTGCACTGCACCCTGCCTTTGCTGCCCACATAGGGGACGTAGGGACACAGTTTCCTGGTGTGAACTCAGATCTAGGTTGGGTATGGCACTTACAGGGCAGGTCTCACCCGGGGAACGTGGGGCTTGGCCGAAAGGCAGCTTTCTGCCTCTTTCCTGCAGGGAATTTGATCAGGAAGTTCTCCTGCAGGGGCATCTGTTCCCACAGCCGCTGGGTCACTCTGATGCAGGCAGCTCAAGTACATCACCCTGACGTTTCCTGTGGACTTCCAGGTCCAATTCAGGTCTGCATGTCTCTGTGCAGGGGTCAGAGTTCCCGCAAGGCCACCCAAAGCTAAGCCTCACTTTTTTCATTTGCACGTGGTGCCTACTGGAAGAACCGGCCTGGGTGGTCAGAGGAGCAGCTCAGTTTTAGCCGGCACTTCCCAAGGCTTCACCCCACATAAAACTGAGAGTGTGGCTTAGCTCCCTCCCCGGTCAAAATCTCCAGGGAGGGGAGGTCAAGCAGGACTGGCGGTTCACTGTGTCACTGAAGTCTAACCACAGGGACTTATCCAAACCCGGATCAATTTAGCTTTCACAGTTTGCAGTGAAATTTAGCCCAGCAGTGTGCAGTCAGGCCACTGTGGTAAGTCCACTGTCACATCAGAGATCCAGGCCCCTTCATCTTCCAGCTCTCAGCCTCATGGCCACAAAACAGCAGCAGCACACCCAGACCGCATTCACATCCTAGGCTGGAGGAAGGAAGACGGACGAAGGGCAAAAGACATGGGCAACAAGTCCTCTTCCTTCGATGAGACGGTAGCTTCCAGTAACCCCACCCAGAAGCCTTCCGCTTTCACCTTGGCCAGAACTGAGTCTCATGGGCAATCGGAACCTCAGGGCTGTACAGATGTGAATGTCTACGGCTCAGTGTGTCCTGTGCCAAATGAGACGCCCCTCTGAGGAGGAGCGCGCGGACAGATGCCCTGTGCCTGCGCGAGGGCAGCTCCGAGCCCCGCTGAAGGACACACCTGAGATGACTCTCCTGGTACAGAACTTCCAAGCAGGCAAGTGTTGGTTGCACAGCCATGGGAGAGGCCTGCTCCTCTTGGAACACCCCAGGAAGAGCTAAGAGCAGGCCATGAGGTGACTCCACACGGCCTGACCCACAGCACCCAACCAGCAGAGACTTAGCTGGCAGCGGGCTGCACTGTCATGGCGGGTTATTTATTTACTGGACAGACCTGCCACCGTGAGGCCCCAGGGCACCAGGCCCCCTCCAGAACTATGGAGGGTAGAGCTCCTTTCTCCCTCCCTCGCTCCCTGTCATTTTGCCTTTCACTGTCTGTCTTTCTAAAGGCTGCTTCATGACAACCAGGTGACCGGCCACTGCTCCTCACACAGGATTCTGTGCACCCTGCATTACACCTGCAGCAGGCCTGGAAGCCCCACTTCACAGATGGAGACGTGGAGGCTCAGGAAGTAGGGTCCCAGCTCAGGGCTGTGGTGCAGACAGGCAGCAGGGCCAGGATTCTCACCTGGGGCTCTCTGACCCCGAGCTCGAGCACTTACTTGCCTCGTTACAATAGTGCTTGAATGATTTTGTTTAGTTCCAAGGTGGTAATTGGAAAATGCCACCATCAGAAAAAAGCAGAAGAAAGAAACCAGCTAGGGTCTTTCACAGAAAAGAAAACTTAACTAGAAATGTGACTTGTCCCGGAGTTTGTGGCAGGTCTGCAATGCAGCTTGTAGGTCGAGAGGGGAGAGGCAGAGCGGGTTGTCTGGCCAGAACCCCGTGCCTTGCTGTGCTGGTCTCGGGTGTGTGAGGCAGCAGGCGCCCCAGAATCTAGTGAGCCCACGCGGGGTAACTGGTCCTTGAGGGGAGTGAAGGTCCCAGCCCTCCCCTCCAAGTGGACACAGAACCTGCGTGGGGAAATATGACAGGCAGGAGGTTGAGAAGGGCTTAAGAGTGGGAATGGCACCAGGGAAGTGGTGACTCCTCAGCCCTTCCCAGCACTGGCTGCAGATGCACAAGGCGGCATTTGGTATGTGCCAGTCAGCTAGTCAGCTGGGAGGAGGAGACTTCCAGGTTCTGTGACACCAGCCCCAGGAGGGGGCAAAGGGCTTTGTCCCCAAGGCTGGCCTCTACTGTTCAGGACAGAGCTGGAGACCTGGCCCATCCAAGAGCCCTGGGATGGCCTTAGGGAGAGGCCCAGAGGTGGCATCCCAGGCTGCGTGCTTCCTTGGGAGTGGGACCTGGTGCAGGTGGGAGCTTACCCTGAACCCAAAGGATAAAGGACCAGGTTCTGTCCAGCTGAGAGCAGAACACATCACCTTCCCTCCAAAGGGTCTCCCTCGGCTGCAGGGAGTGAGTTCTGGAGGTGATGACTGACGTTCACTGAGCACATTTGTGCCAAGCCTTGCTCCCTTCACTCAGTGACCTCATCTCGTCCTTTCCACCCCTCCATGTTTGGGGTGGGGGATGGTGAGCTCCATTTTGTAGATAGGGAAACAAGCTGAGCACCTGTTAAGTGGCTGGGTGGGACTGGCCCAAGGTCCCAGAGCTGGCGTGGTCTGAGCCAGGCAAATGTGAACTTTGCCCCCAGCTCTACCAGGTCTCTGGTAGAGGGACTTGCAGAGGGACACCACGGGTGAAGAAGAAAAGCCAGTTTCTGTGTTGGCAGTTGCTGGGGCTTAGAGTGGTGGGCCCAGGAGCTGGTTTTGCCCAGCAAGCCTCTGAGGGTAGGTGAAGGTTTAGATGAATCCTTCTGGAAAGAGCTGTGGACAGATGGGCCAGGAATGGGTTCCCTCCTAGGCCTGGTGAGTAGAGTTCCATGTTCTCAGACTTTGTGAAGCAGGAAGGTTTAGCAATACACCAGGAGCAGCAGGTGGTAAAACAGGAAGTGGTTACCTGCTATCTGAACCTGCTCCGATTAGGACGGCAGTGTGAAGTGAAAGCAAGGCCTTGGGACTCCCACTCCAACTTCCCCCAGAGCAGCTCTGTTCTCTGCCCAGATCAGTCCATAGAAAAAGAAATTCCAGCTACTGACAAAGTTTGAGAACCACTGAGCTAGTTGATCCAAACCCCTTCATTTTTAAGAGAGGGAAATTGAGGCACAGGAAAGGTATTGCCAACAACACAGGACAAGGACTTCAAAGATCCCCAAGGACTCGTAGGGTCTGAACACACAGCTCAGTGCTGGTCTCTGGGTAGTTGGTTACCTTGATCTGCTGATGGCCAACCAGGAACCTGACCCAGGACCACTGTGGTCAGGTGCCAGCAAAGAAGGAAAGGAGTACCCAAAGTGCACAAGAGTTGGCCTGAGGATGGGGTGTCAACGTAATTCACGGAAAATGCTTCCTGAACCCCTCGCCATGCACACCTTCATTCCAGGGCTCTGTCAAGTGTCCCCATTTCTGTGGATTGGGATCCATCCGGGAACCTAAAGAGAGGCAGCCTAGCCTGGCTGTCCAAGATGTGCAATTATATTTGGTACAGAAAGCAGATCACAGCAGATGTGTCCTCAGAGTGCCTGCTACCTGTCCTGTGCTCACCATGTGCTGAGCCCTGCGCTGAGAGGTTAGGAAGATGCCATTAGTGTTCCTATTGTACCAAATGGGGCTTGGAGATCGAGTAGACAGCCCACTGTAGTCACACAGTTATACAAGGCTTGAGATTCACAACCGGTCATCCAAGAGTCCTGTGGTCACCACAACAAATTACCTGCCATGGGAATGTCCCCCCTGACACAAACAACCATAAAACCAAGTGGTACATATGAAGCAACCATCTTCAGACATTGGACAACTGAAGGTGCAGAACTGTGAGCCCTGCAGGAGGGACACAATTGGCCTGCCCCCTGATGGCCACAGCTGGTGGCCTGGAGGCTGAATCCAGAGGTCTCACTGAACTGAAAACTCAGGGATCAGAGGTGGGAGACACACAGGTGGCTGGCGCTTGCAGAGCAGGGTCTGAAAGGAGGGAGATGCACAGAGAGAGGATACCAGAGACCTGTAGCAGGGCCCCTCTTTGTTGGCCCCCGTCTGTTCACGTGTGACATGAACTGTGTGAGGACAGGGGAAGAACCACTGAAATACAGGAGGCCAGGCAATGTCCAAAAACACTAGGCATTGCATCAGAGAGTACTTTAGGTTCCTGCTGGCTCAACAGAGTCCCCAGAAGGCTGGCACCCTAGTCCTAGACTAAAGGCAGCTCTACACACACGTTAAAAATGCTTAAAGGAAGACACAAAAGTAACTTAATTGAGAGTCTAAACAAAGTCCAACACTGAAAAATTCACAATTCTGGCATCCAGTCAAAGATTACTGGGCCAAAAAAAAAAAAAAAAAGGATTCATGACCAGGAGAAAGACCCACCAGTAGAATAAGACTCAGAAGTGTCATGGATGATCAATTAGCAGAAAAGTCCATAGCGAGCTGGTACAAACATGTCCCTCACCTGAGCGTGGACATGAGGAGAAGTGAGAGGCAAAGAAGACCAGAAATGAAAACTACAGTACATGCCTCAAAAAACCCGGCACAAGGGGTGAACGGCAGATTAGAGAGAGCAGAAGTAAAGCTAAAACAAACTGAAAGACATTGCCTGAAGAAACCACCGAGACAAAGCAGAAAGAGAAAGAAGGCTGAACAAAGCAGGCATTTGTGATCTGCCTGCAGATCAGAGACAAAGCAACCTGACACTCCAGGACATAGGGTCTCAGAAGGAGGGGCGTAGAGAAAAACATTCGAAGAAATAATGGCTGAAAATGTGCTGAGAACTGTGAGCCCAAAATGCTAAAAATCTCATCGAGCCCTTCGGTGGATCAACACAAAGAAAACTCCACCAAAGCATAGCACGATCAAGTTACCAAGCCTGGGATGAAAGAAAAAGGTTAAAAGCAGCCAGAGATGTACAGAGGCCCCAAAATAAGACGGACATCAGACTCCTCGTGGGAAACCAGACAAGCCGGAAAAGCGTGGAGGGGGGACAGCTTTAAAATACTGAACAGAAAAAGCTCTCATCCCGAGATTCCATACCAGCAAAGGATTTTCCAGTCAGGAAGCGGACAGTAAGCCCGCTGTCGGCATGCAGAACGAGAGAAGTTATTGTGGGGAAAGAAAATTCTGCGGGCAGAAGGAAGATGATAGCAAACGGGAGCGTATCCACACTGAAGAGGGCGGGGAGCCAGAAACGATGAAATACGCGAGGAATTAGACTTTCTTCTCATTGCTTTGACTGCTTTAAAATGCAGTTGTCATTTACAGCAAATTGCACCGTCACGTAGCGTGGGTTTACAGCGTAAGTGGAAGGAAAAGGGTACCAACACGACACACAGGAAGGGAGGGGGATGTATTGTTGGTAGGGTCTGGCGCTGAATGAGAAGCTGCACAGACCGTCCTTGACTCATCGTAGCTCAACTCCAGAGGGTGTGAGAGCCAGATATATTCAGTACAAACCACATTTCAAATCTTGAATTTTCCCTGGCTGTGTTGTGGGATACTCTCCTGGATGCTGGGCAGCAGTGGTGACTGCAGCTCCCAGGCAGCCCTGCAATCATGAGAGGCTACCACCGAGGTGATGCAATGTGCCAAGCTGCTAAGCTGAGTGTGCAGCAGGCGGGTCTTCTAAACACATCCTCGACTTAGGAGGATGGGCTGTGGGGACACACCCCATCACAAGCCAAGGAGCATCGATGTAATATTTCTTGAAAGATGACCGACCGTGTGTGATAAGGTAAAAATGTCAATCGTAAACTAAACAACAACTACCAGAAATTTTAAAAGAAAAAGGAAGTGTTCTGGTTTTGCAGCCCCACTCTTAACCCCTGGGCTTGGCTGGGCTGGGCTGGGCTGGGCTGGACTACCCCATAAAGCCAACCTCCCTGGGGACACAGGGTCTTGTCTATGGGCTGCACAAACTCTGAATTCCTCTGCTGGTGAGGAATGCCGACTTTGATAAAGGCCTTGCAGGTAAGAAAAGTGTGTCAGGCTGAGAAACTATCTGCTCCTTCATGGGGGGGTCTGAGAAGCATGTGGACATGCAGATGAGGTCAGGTCGCCATCTGAAGAACCTGAACTGGTGCTTAAGCCGTGGAGAGCAGGCTGGAGTCTTCAAAGCCCCACCTCAGCATCCAGGGCTCCTGACGGCTTGTCCTGGGCCAGCCTCCCACTGCTGGGCAGCTCAGCTCTGTAAGGCAAGTTTAGACCAGCAACCCAGTGATACTGCCAGGTCTGTACCTCAGCATGGTCTCAGGGATGGGAGGGACTTTGCAAACACCATGGTTTGGCAGCCAGGGGCATGGGTGGGGATAGCTGTGGGAGAGGCAAAGGGAGCCAGATTTGTGACCACGAGGTGCTTGCTCTGAACGGGCAGCATCAGGAACCAGGGGGATGGGGGCCACACAGGGCAGTGATGGGCCTTTTCCCTGTAGGGAATTATGAGCTGCTCCCCCCCTTCCCCATGTCTTCTGGGAGGCGGGAGGAAGCAGCGCAGGTCTGCTCCCTCCCTGCTGTGCAGAACAACCTGTGGATGCCTCGGGAGTGCAAGCTGAGATCCCGGTCTCAAATGCTGGCACACTGCACTACACTGGCGTCAGCTGGCCCTGCCCTGCTTCTCAGGACCTCCATCCCCAGTGAGATGGAGGGGATTGAGGGCTCACCCATGTCACCCACATGGTGAGGCCCAGGACAGTGGTCATCTACAGGGGAGGATCAAGAGGTCCCGGCTACAGGAGACACAGCAGATCCTAGAAGCTCTGCAAATGACTGCCCTGCTGTCCTCCAGGCACGATGGGCTGGGCACAGCTGCATTTGTTCTCTGGCTGGGCGCCTCCCCCATGGAGTCAAGGGTAGCATAGCCTAAGCAGTGCACAGAATGCTGGCACCACCAGAGGCCCTACAGAGAGAGAGAGGAGGAAAGAGAGGGCAGACCAAGCCCACAGATGTGGCCCGAGGGGCTTCCAGAGGCTTTGGAATGCTTGAAGATTCTGAGTCACCCAGGGCAGGAAGGAGCGGAGAGCAGCTCACAAGCACAGCCGGGAAGAGCACTTTTCTCACCCAGGGAGGAGACAAGGACTCTAAGGGTATTTTGGAAATATTTCGGTCATGGGTGGATATCAGGCACTGAGAGGGTCAGCAAGATCCCTGGGCAGCCCGACAGGGTCATTTTCTCTCTTTTATAGGTGATTAGCCAAGGAAGCTGAGAGCCTGGGTGAGGCTAACTGGGACCCTAGGCAATGTCTGCTCCAAGGGCCTGGACCACTCTATCAAGACAGCCTAACATTTCACCTTTCTACCTGCCAGCTTTCATCTGCTTCCTCCTAGGTCTGGAGTCTGTGATGGGGCAATCAGTCCTGTGCTGCTGGGGGGGCCACAGATTGGGCCTGGGAACCCAGGCTGTGGACTGGGGAGGATCTGGGCCCTGGCGGGTTTGGGCTGTCTTTCCTCTGCGCGCTGCTGCTTTCCTGGCTGCATCTGCCTGCAAGTCCACATCTTGGCCATAAGTCACAGGCCCGGGCATTTGTCTGCAGGCTGGAGCCTGTCTTTATCGTCACTAACGCATTTTCTTTGGAGGGATGTACCGTGGCCATCTATAAATTTAGGAGGCTGAGGAGATGGATCCGTGTACCTGGATGGAGACGAATTTGCGTGGAGAGTGGCAGCTTGGCACAGCCTGGCACTTAGAGGGAGATGGATCTGCTGCTCCCTCCGAGAGGCTGCCCATTTGTCTGGGATTGGCAGGGAGGTGCAAGAATTGGACCTTCCATCTATCTGCCGAGGCTTCAGACTGTCCTGCGCGTACCTCAGCACCTGGACCTGTGCCACTGTCCTCCCTGGGCTTCCTGAGGCGGAGGACTGGAGGACCATGGGTAATAACAGGCACAGGGGACTGGCTCAGGAAGGCTGCAGCTGAAAGCCCTGTGATGGGGACCCCAACTCTGGTTCCAGGTGCTCAGCCCCTGTCAGGTACACAGTGGAGTTAAGGAATTAGCAAACCAAGAGGTTTCTATTCAGAAAATATTCCCTTCTGTCCACCCCCGCCCTCCATAGGAGGTGCCATTCCCCTGCCCACTGGGTGAACTTGGCCAAGAGAATGTGGCAGCCAGCCAGGGTCTCCCACATGTCCACCCCCTCCTTTAGAGAGGGACTACCTCATGCCATGCTGGCTGCTGCCCCTCTGACCCACAAAGTGAAGGCAGAGGGACCCATCATCATGTCCTCTGTCAAGTGGGAGAGTCAAGCCACAAGGACATTTGATGGCCTTCCAGAGCTAGCCCTTTGGGCTCCTTCCCTGGGGAGTCTCTGGGTGCTTGCTGCTCAGAGTCTTGGGCTCCTCGGCCACCTGGAAGCCGAGCACAGAGCCCGGGCAAGAGGAGATCCCAGAAGTGGATTCCTATGCTCACTGCCCATCCAAGTCCCACCGCAGCATCAACTGGACACACCAAGCAGGATCTGATGCCCTTGCTTTCCTCTTTAACCCTGTCATCACAGGTGATGGGCTGACCTCACTGAATTCTCACAACTCAGGGATGCAAAAGACCCCATCTTGCCACGTTGCAGATGAACAGACTGAGGCCCGAGATGCCCTAAGGCTTTGCTATTCTGCACGTGGCCTGTGTGTCTGCAGACACGCATCTCACAGGCCCCAGGGATACACGTATGCTTCCCAAGCACTGCTCAGGTGGCAGAACTGGATTCCAGCCACCAGGTTTTCTGGTGAGACTTGTCCTCCAGACAAGTCTCACTTGCTGGGCTGAGAACCCTCCATCCTTTCTATCTCCCCACCCACCCCAGCAAGACCTGGACAGGCAGAAACAACTTCAAAGAGCTCCCCCCCAAGTGCCCACAGGGCTCCAGGCAAGCACACAAGCTCTGTCCCTCCTCCAGATATGTGAGGATGTGGGGAGAGTCGCCCTCCAACCCTTGGTCCCCAGGCCAACTGCAGCTCCTCATTGGACTATTCCCACAATGCACTTCGGCCGCCTGCCTGGGTGGGCGATGCAGTGAGAGGAGCCATTGCTGTGACAAGCTGAAACCTCTCTAACATGCTAATTACTGTTTTCCTGTGGCTGCTGTTGGGGCATTAGGAATGTCACAATACCTCTTCTGCTGACAGCAAAGGAGGGCAGGGGCGGGAGGAAGCTGGGTGTTGCGTCTCCTCCCGGAACACATTCATAGGGTGATAGGAGATGCCTTTGCTACATGGCTCCTGGATGTCTGCTCGGGGCTCGGGCAGATGTTCCCTCCCCTTGATAGTGGGCAAGGTACAACCCTGTACCTGGGTCCTTTAGGGCTCCGAGAAATAGCAATATCCAAACAAAGATACAAACCTTAGACACCTTAGAAATAGGCTTACAGTGAACTGAGGTGGCCCAGGCCTGGGAGATGGAGGGGCTACTGGGGATAAAGCCACATTTGGGGATTTTCTGACTACAGGGTGGCTCTGATCCATGAATGAGAAACTCCTGTGGGCTCTGCATGGAGCAGTGAGACAAGATGTCAGCTCACACCTTCCTTCATCCTCTTGCTGCCAGGACCTAGAGTGAGCACTGTCCACTGCGGGCTCACACTGGGGAGTGGGTGCCAACCAGCAAGGGGAGAGTCAACAGCAAGAAAGATGGATGCCAGTGAACCTGTGACTTCAGCCCATGTGAGCTGCACTAAGAGGATGACCCAGAGAGATTGATGGGCAATGGCGGGTGGGATGGAGACTATAATCATCAGAGGAGATTCTCATAGACACAAGGTGACAGTAGCCCTTCAATGACGTCACTTCCCAGGGACCACTGCTGTGCAGCCAGTCACAGGTATTGGTCCCTTTCCTTCCTCACCTCTCACTGAACGACCCTGGAGAGAGGTGGCACCCAGTTTACACAGTGTCTGGTGGTGGCGAGCCCTCCCCATCAGCAAGGGAACATGGCAGTATCTGGGTCGGGGGAGTGGGGGGGTATTGTTCACGCGAAATCACTCTGCAGCGGGAGCTGTCAATCACAATGGGTTCAGAGGAGTCTCCGCCTGCCCCACCCGGGCCAGTGGAGACATCTGTCTAGATGGAAGTGTCCACTCCACACTGGCCCGCCGAGGTGTAGGGAGAAATGATTCTTAAAATAAAGATGTGGATTGGAGTGGCCCGTGGGCTCCCTCCACATCGCTCCTGCAAGAACACAGAGGCGGGGGAGCTGCCCTGGAGGGTGGGGACATCACCCATCAAGGACTTGAGGGTCTCACTGATTATCATGGACAACAGAGAAGAAAGGGACAGAAAGCTTGGCCGGGTTTGGAAAAATGGCAGATTTCTTTGGTACAAGGGAGGAAAATGGCCTGTTACTCTAAGAAGGCTGGTTTCCCACACAAGCGTTGTCCATGTACTCACTTCCTGCTTCAGGCAGGAAAGAGGCTGAGGGAGGGGACAAGGGAGGGGCTGGAATAACGGCTCTGGAGTGGAGCCAAGGTCATCATGAAGGATTGCAGCAGGAGGGCCCTTGAGTGTGAGCTAAGTGCTTGATCGCCAAGGGCTGCTATATCTGTTCTCTATTACATGCACACATACACACATACACAGAGAGAGAGAGAGAGAGAGAGAGAGAGCAAGGATAAGGGAGGAATGGCAGAGGGGAGAGCCAGCACAACCTCGTACCCTTGACACAGAGCTGGCCCATCAGAGTGAGCTCAGAGCTCATGACTGATCATGGCAGGAAGTGATATGCTTATTCTTCCTAAATGGAAGTGGGGGGAGGTCACAAGACCAAGAGGTGGTTCCCAGCAACCATGCTATCACCATGAAGGCAGTCGGCCCAAGGATGAAGGCAGAGCCAAAAGAAACAGAGAAGCAGGCCAGTGGCCAGATCACACTGTGTGAGTCTCTGTTGCCTTTGTGAGAAGAGGAATGCACCCTCATTTTTAAGTTGGTTTCATTGAATTCTATGTGTCATGCAGACCAAGCCCCCTATGGTCTGGGACCTTCTCTACTGAGTTCAGCCTGTATCCCAGGCTCCTGGTCCCTTCGTCCGCACAGTGGGACTGTTTCCACTTCCCTCTGCAGACCTGTTCGCATGGCCCTGGCTTCTGTGTGGGAGCCCCAATAGGCCTTAAGGAGAGGAGGCAAGGAGACAGGCAGCTCTCCCAGACGTCTGGGCAGGGCCATGAGGGGGGAGAGACATCAGCTGGGCACGAGGCTGGCAGTGCTGGCTAGAAACGACCTGTCCCCCTGACTGGGAGAATGAGGCAGGTTAGCAGGTTCCACGGATGGGGAAATAATGAGGCCACATCGCCCAGCTGAAAAATGTACCTGTCTTCATTATCCCCACAGAAACGAATGGAAAATTTCCATGTGGGGAATGGAGCCAGTTTCCAGCGTGGCGTGTGGGGGAAGGTGGGCGAAGAAGGATCTCGTGCAGCTGCGTGGTTTCTCCGCCCTGCTTGTTGGGAGGAATTTGTCAGAAGCAGGCAGCTTTTGGACTGACTGGGGAGAAATGCAGGGAACTGTGCCAGTCTGGGTTCCACTCCCCCTCTGAGCATCTTCTGAAGTCTCAAACAATGTCCAGGCGCGGTGTTATCACAGCTCCAGTCTTGGGGTCCTCCTGGAAGGAGGGCCAGCCCTCCTCATCTGCCCCAACACACTGGCCTTGCTCTCCTTGGCTAGCCAAAGGCGTGCTGCTGATCTGGGCAGGCACCCCTCCCCACACAGAAGACCCCACAGGCATGGAGAAACACCATGGTGGAACAAATCCACACAGGACCTGGGCCACTTGCAGCCAGCCCATCTCAGCATCAGGAACGTGGACCAGAAACGAACCCAAACTTCCAGGAGAGGCTCCGGGCCAAGATCAAAGTGTGGTGCCAGGAGTGTGTGGGAGTCAGAATCTGCTTGGAAGGGGTCTGGGAGTGTTTGTCTCATTAGAAGAAAGAAGTGAGAGCTCTCACCTCCCAGGGTATCAGTGGTGGAGACCTCTTGCCTTTGGCAAGTTTACCATAACGCACTCACCTGTGTTACTCAGCCTCATGTTACTATAACGAACACCTGTGACCATAAGCTTAAAGAGAGAAAAAGTTCATTTTGGCTCACAGTCTTGGAGGTTTTGGTCCATGACCAATTACCAATTGACCTTTTTGTTCTGGAGCCTGTGTTGAGGCATCATGTCATGGCAGGAGCACCTGTTGGAGCAAAACTGCTTACAACATGACCAGGAAGCAGAAGAGAGGGAGAGGAAGAGACAGGACATGCCCCAATGACCTGGAGCCCTTGCACAGCACAGGTTCTACCACCTCACAACCACACCACTCTGGGACCATGCCTTTCACACATGGGCCTTTGGGAACCCCTCTCCAGACCATAATGCCCCCTGCCACCTTTTGCAGGGTGCGGTTGTGCACTTGGGATCTGGAGAGTCCCTGAAGAGGTGTTGGGAGGGAGCAATCTTTTGGGCTGGTGTTAAGATGCGTTAGTTAGATGATCTTAAGCAGAGCAGCAGGAAAGCCCACGCAGTGAGGTGAACAAGATAGGGAGTCGTGATGAAGAGAAGCCCATCTGGAGAGGGAAAATGCCACTTTCATGAAAGCCATTATGCATAGAGCACATACTCACTCTTGTGAATTTCAAGCTGGTGCATGACGTGAAGTGGAAGTGCCTGAACCCCCGGGTGGGGCACCCCATCTCCTTTACCTCCAATACAGCTCTCTGACGCCATCAGTTCTCCTGACGTCTGGTCACACACATCAAACCATCTGCTGTGCTGGAAACTCCTCCTGTGATACCAACATATCCTACACACGATGGGGAAAGAGGACAAGGGCCACTGGCTACTGTGTGTTGGAAGATGACTTGGCCTCTGGCCAGAGAAGCCATTGTGCTAGGGGTTTTGGTCCATTGCTCTCCATTTGGCCTGAGCTCAGCTCACTGGCCCCATGTGTGTGGAACCCATGGTCAGGGAAAAAAGCCTGGGCATGGGCTTCCATGAGATAGGCCTGGGCCTGAGTGCACCTTCCTGGCTTGTAACCTTGGGTAAGTCACATACAAACAAAACTGGAGCCACCCCACCCTGCCCTGTCCTCTCCTCTCACACTGGGGATATTTGTACCTACCTGGATGATGAGTACCTGATGTGTGTGTGGCAAAGAGTGTGGCTGTGAGAAGGTGGTTACCCCTGGTGACTCCATCCGGTGGTACATAGTCAACATAACAGGAACACAGGCATCGCGCTTCATGGCAGGGCAGGGTGAGCCCCCAGCCCCATCTGGACTCACAGTGGGAGGCAGGGTTTCCCCATGCAACCACTGCCAGGCAGCAGCTCAGCCCAGAGCCCTGCCGGCCCCAGTATGGCCTCCTGTGCATGGCCCAAAGTGCAGGATGGGCAGGCATTTTCATTTTCCAGCAAGAATCTCATCTCCAACTTCTGTTCATGTAAGATTACCTCTGTAGATGGAAATTTACCTGACTCCTGAAGCCACAGATGACTTTTAATATTACGGGAGTTCTCCATTTTTTACTAATTTAATTTCTAGGGCTATTAAAGGTAGCCTGAAGAAACGCCATCTGTTGAGTGGATGATGGACTCGGGAAGGAATTTTAGCAGCAAGACTGTAAATTTCCACTTCATCAGGGATCCTGATATCCAAAATCAATTTGGGGAAGCATTGAGATGCTTATGGGGGCCTCTCCTTGTGTCATTTGTCATTCCAATCAACCGGCTCCTGATGTGCTGGGTTGGAGAAGGGCCCTGATGCTCAGCGTCTGAGCAGGCTTCAAAATTGCCAGGAGAGCAGTCATCAGAGGATGAAACATTTGGGGGGGTTTACATTTTTTTTTTAATCAAAATCCAAGCATCCTGAATGCAGTTCATTTCAGTAACTGGGCGCATCAGACCACTGGAGGAGCCGTTGGCCTCCATCAGCTGTTGACCCATGATTGGAGGCAGAACCTTGCTTTGGGGAAAACCCTCACCAAAATCTCTCTTCCCGCAGAGCTGGGCAGAGGCTCTGCACCAGAGGTCCTTCCTGGAGGTGCTCATCTGCCTCCTAGAGTTTCCTGCAACTCAACCAGCAACTATTTGATGAGTGCCTATTGCATACCTGGCAGCTAGCTGAGCAAGGTGGAGGCCTCACAGTGAGCAGGCAGGGCTGAAAGGGTCATTTCCTGTGTTGAAACCAGATCCCTAGGGCCCTAGGGTGTTTGGAAGTGGGGCTTTGGAGAAGTGATCAGGCCATGGGGCACTAATGGGACAACCCTGGCTCCTCCCTGCTCTCACCATGGGAAAACATAACAAGAAGACACCATCTGTAAATAGGCAATAGACCTCACCAGACAGCAAGCCCACCACGCCATGGTCTTGGACCTCAGCCTCCAGAACTATGGAGATGTACGTAAGCTGTTTAGAAGCACCCTGTCTGTGGGACTGTCGAGCAGTCAGTCATAAGCTGGAGCCCTGACGGGCTTGATGTAGATGCTAGGGACAGAACAGAGCTTTCCAGGAGAGGTAACTGAGGGACTGAGGAGAAGGCCACACTGTCCTGGGCCAAGGGCCCTCCAGAGGAAGGGACAGCAAACAGCCAAGGCTGAAATGGGACAAGCTGATGTACTTGAGGGACAGACAGAAAAAGTGTGTTGGAGAAGCAAGGGGCCCAGGTCCTCTAGTGAACAGGGCGTAGCCAGACAACAAATCCACCCCGGCCATGGTGGGGGTGGACAGGATGGTCCTGCAGAGGAAGAAAGACAACTCTGGGAGGAGGAAGGGGAGCAGGGCTGCTAGATCCCGCTTGGGGGACTGGTCCATGGTGACGAGCCAGGGTGTGTGAACATTGGAGGTCAGAAAAGACTGGAGTGAAAGTTCTCCCCACGGATGCTTATTAAAAGACAGGTTCCAGGCGGTGAGGAGCTAATGTGCTCTGTGTCTGAATGCATGTACACATGTGCTTATGTGACATGTGGACACATTTATGCACGTGCATGAATGCACACATGAATCCATGCCTGCACGTGTGTCTGTACATGTGTGTGCTTGTGCATATACAAGTCTATGTGTAACGCATGTGTGTGCATGTGTGATCACATGTATGCATGTCCTCGAACACAAAGGTGCATATGTAGACCCATGTGTGTGCCTGCAGGCGAGAGAGCGAGGGAGGCCCACTGCTCTGCAGATATGGGGTGCACTCCCCTTGCTGTAGAGCCTTATTGGCACCAGTACAGGGAGTAAAGGGGACATGCAGGTCCCTGTTCAGCCCTGACACACACGAGATGGTAGAAGGAGAGTCAGAACCCTGGAAGGGCAACAGAAAAGGCAGGATGGCCTGAGATACAAATGGCCAATCAGAGCTGCCAGGACAAGACCACACATGGTGGTCTTCGGATGAGGACCTCAGGACAATCAGCAGCCTCACCATCTCAGGGGCTGTCCTGGGGAGGAGGGGAAGGGAGCAGCACTACTGGAGAGAACACAAGTTTGGGAGTCAGACGCATATGGCTCAGTGGCCTCTCTGAGCCTGTCTTGCTTATGAATGGAGAAAGCTTTCTTCAACACACCAGAAAAAAAAAAAAAAAAACCCTCAGAAGCTAAAACCACCCTAAGTCCCCATTCTGCTCAGGACCCTGAAAAAGTGGGCAGGGCTCTCCTGATGTCCCCTTAGAGAGGAAAGCCATCCAGCAATGTTGTTGAATATCAATGCTCCCCAAGCCAGTCCTGGGGCTTAGGCTTCCTCTCAGCATGGAGCAGGGCTCCAAGAGTGAGCACCTGAGATAGGAGGTAATTTCTTAATGTCTGGGGATTGCCACCCTCCCGCCATCTCCCAGTGGCCAGGTGAGCTGTCACAGAGCCCTGACTTCAAGGGGAGCTTTGCAGGCTCCTCGCTGGGGACCCAAGGCCACACCTTGTAACTGACAGTAGACAACGACCCTTGGCCACAGAACATAAAACAGCCAGTCTAGGCTGAACATGCCTGGCTGTGACATCCACTTCTTACAGATGGCTGGCCCCTTGGTCCCCAGGAGTCCTCAGATGAGTGTCACCCCAGTATCATATGTTCATTTCATTTCATTTTGTTGAAATGCTGACCTGGCCCATCTTTGATTAGCTGACCAGTCCCCACCCAACCACAGCCCTCATCCAGCTCTTGCCTTAAGGCCACTACACACCCAGCTTAATTGCCCAGGGTCATAGTCAGATTAGGGACAGCCCCTATGCCCCAAAGTCCCCCAAATTTTTCAAATTAGTCAACTCACAGGGAGCCCCCAACTCCCAAGTATACCACCCTGCCTCCCATACATAAGCTGCCCTGCAGCCCCCGGAGCCCACCAGACACACTCTCTGATGACATTCTTCTGACTGCTGGCCCCAACTCTCAGACTGCCCACCAAGCAGGTCTCCACACAGGATGCTGGCTTCTGGACTGGCCTCTGTGAGAACAGCGTAGCCTCCAAAGCCCTCCGGAGCATGGACAGGCAGCATGCAGCAGCCCAGGGCCACACCAGCTCACCCTAGGTGCTCACCAGGGTGTCTCCCTGAAAGAAGACCACACTAAGCATGGGTTGTCTGGATACCTGCCAGGTGCTGGACTCCAAAAGTGTTCCTGAATTGTTCTTGGACTTTGGTTTATGGGAGTCCAAGGCACTGCCCAAAGCAAGAACCCCAGGGAGCCTTTCTTCACCAGGACCACACTGCTCTCACTGTCACCAGTTCTCTCCAGAAAAGCACCTTAGACCGTGAGTCCAGGCATCTCCAGCCTCACCAGGGATAACTGACCTTCCAGCTCCAGAGCCTCAGATGTACCTGGTGGGCTCATGAGCTACCTGGTCCCTGTGCCTGGCAATGAGCTCAACCTCCCTCTCCCCTTCCTCCACTGCCTGCTTGACATTCTCCTCTTTGCTTCTCTGAACCCTGCCTGCCCTGCCCAGTGGGACCCAACCTTCTCCAGGGAGCTTCCCACGCTCTGTTCATGTACACATAGCCCTCCTCCCCAGAGGTTCTCATCTGGACACACCATGGGCACTGAGCAGGTCTGCATTACCTGAGAACCCAGCAGGGGAGGTGGCAGGGATTAGCAGCCTTTGACTAGCTGCAAACTTAACTGTCGAGTTTAGACAAGAAGGGTGGCCCCATGGCCACCAGCACCAATCTGCAGACGGTAAGGGGAGCACCATACTGGGTCCGGTGATCCCACGTGTCCTTCCTGCTGTATCTGGGATGCTCACTCTGAGATTCCAGGGACTGTTATCAATTAAAGAAGTTTCAAACGGGGAACTCCAGCTGTTTGCTCCTGACCCCTACACCCATACTCCCAAGGTCAAGCGCTACAGCCTTATCCACAGCAGACCGCCCCCCTCCTTCCTTGGTTCAGGGAGACAAAGGTGATCCTTAATGCCAACAAGTATATCCAATGTGGATCTCTATAGAGTATCAGGTGCAAGTGCCTGGACTACTGTGAGCAATGATTCCAGGTGTCCCCCATCCCTCTCCCCTCATCTCTCCAACACTCCCTCCCACTGGCGCCTGCCACCCATCCTCAGGTTGGATTCTACAGGGCTTTCTGAATTTCAGCTGCTTGAAAGGTCACTGCTTTGAGATGGTTCATTCCGTTATTTCTCATTAGCAGCTCTTCATTATCTACTAACACTTCCATTAACAGCTCACACCTCTGCCACACAGGGTGTCAGGCAGCTGGGAGCAGAGGTAGTGAGGTGGCAGGGCTCCCTTGGGAGGCACAATGGGCACCAACTGAGCAAGCTGCAGAGCTGGGACCTGGGCTCTGCTTGTCCCCAGCTGCATCCTCAGCCCATGCTAATGCCCTCAGAATTCAGGGGTACAGAGAGTAGGAGGCATCCAGGAAGCCCCACCATTCATGGGACCAGGCAGAGTCTCACGTGAGCCAGCCTCCATTTCCCTCTCATCTCCTTACTTTAGCTCAGGTAAAGCCTAATGGCTGTCTCTCTCCTGTCACCACAAAAACTTGTCTGTCCTCTTAAAGGCATACCTTGAGGGCAGCTAGGGTGGACAGCAGGAGAGAGAGGCCATCAGGAGCTGCATCCTACCAGGGTGCTATCGGGATGGGAAGACCAGTTCTTAGGAACACAGTCTCCCGGGGCCATCAAAAAGAAGTGCCATGGCTGAGTAATTAAAATAACTCTGGAGGCCGGAAGTCCAAGAGCTAGGTGTGGACAGGCTGATTCCCTCTGGGCTATGGGAGAGGACTGGCCCAGGCCTCTCCTGCTGATGGTGCAAGCAATCAGGGTGGGGGTGGGGTTCCTGGTGTGTAGACACACAGCCTGCTCTCTGTCTCCATCCTCCCGTGGTATCCCTTCATTGCTCTGAAAATCCCCTGTTTGCAAACACAGTCACAGTCACAGGTGCCAGGTTAGGGTCCCATCCTCTTGTTGGTTATGACCCCAACAAAAGGGTATGTGGCTCTAGTGAGAAATGCTGGCTTCGTGGGGGAGGGTCCCTGTGCCTAGACCTGGTCAGGGTGTATAATGGGCACGAATGGCCAAGTGACCATGGGAAGTGGGGTTATTGGTAGAGGCGCCAGACTCCAGAGAGCCAGGAACAGAGCTGGGGGTGGGAGCAGGAAGCAGCCCAGTGTCCCCTGCTGTCTTGCTCTGAGCTGAGAGCAGACCGGGTCTGCCCTTCCCAGTCTGCCTGTCACAGCGCAAACCTTCAGCATCTTGATGGAGTGCTGACCTGCTGGCCCGCCGGCCAGTTGACAAGCTGACAGAAGTGTGATGCCATATGTGGACCATTGTGCAGCCCCCTTCACACTTGTGTCTGACCCCTGCCAGGAGAGACCCACGACCCACGTGATGACGTCACACTCCAGGGAGTCCTCCGCTGGCCGCCACATCTTCTCCCTTACAGTGGAAACTTGTGGTCAATTCAGGCCACTGGCAATCTCCAAGTCCCTTGGCTGGCCAGGCCTGGGGTGGGTGCTAAGTGCATCAGAAAGGCCCAAGATAAGAGTGATCTTGGGACACCTTGGGGAGTGGCAGAGAAGTGCTGCGACTTCGCCGTGGCATCAGGGGCCCCAGCTTCCCCCAGTGGCCTGTCCACATTCCAGACTGTGGATACAGGCCCCTGGTTCTAGACAAGCCTCAAACAAACTCTCCACCAGTCTCAGGTTACCAATCAATCTTAAGTGATGCTTCCATGGTGCCAGTGTCTGACTGCCTGACCATCTATGCAAGGTAAAGTTCCCACCCTGTGCTGGGAACCTGTCGCCCTAAGCTAAGCGACACCCCTCTGGGCTCAGGTTCTCAGGAATTCCCAGCCACCTGTACTTCAGGGTCCAACCAATGGCCTGAGGTTCACCTGGGAGTCCAGTAGTTCTTCCTCAATGTGTAGGTCACCTGTGCTCACAATCAGACCTCTTTGGAGTCGCTGAGCACAGGGGAGATACTGGCAGGGGTTGCTGAATTTGAATCAGGACATACATGCAAGGCACACAGTGACCACTCACTGACTTGTGCTGTGGAATCAAATCACCAGCTGCCAACAGCACGAGCTCCCTGTGCCCACCTCTCTGAGCCCATCTGGACATGAGGCAGGCAGGGGATGGCCAGAGCAGGGAGCCCAGAACTCTGGGCTTGGCATCGTTGAGGCCAAGCTGATGGCAACTCCCAGTTCTGCAGAAACCCCACGGCATGGCCACTCATGTGGGTTTCACGTCACTGGGTGTTCCCTAGGCCTCAGAGAGATGTCCTCTGGCCTGTTTTCAGTCTAGGTCAGAGAAGGAAGCTCAGAAGTGGGCCCAGTGTGGCTGCAGAGCCCTGGGGATCAGTGTGCTTCCTGGGATGGTCGAGCATAGGCGTGTCCTCCCCCAGCCCGGTCTCCTCAACACATGCAGCCCAACAACCAACACAGGTGGAGCCTGCCCCAGACAGCCCACCAAGATGTCTCATGAGCCAGCAGACCAAGTCAGGGCCCCTTGTCTGGAGAGATTAGTGGTGAGCCCATGGCTGGGCCGCTCCTGTGTGTACACCAGCATCTGCAGGAGGAGCAACAGGGTTAATTTATCACTCCCTGCTGAGCTCCAGGCTCTGAAGGGTCAGGGGTCACTGGGGGGGGGGTGTATGGTTGGAGATGGTCCCCATAAATCTTTCATATCCAAGGGCCTTGAATTCCTTTTGTCTGAAAAAAATTATCCACAAAAATAGGGTCTCTTACACATAGGTAAGCACTTGGAGTGAGCCACCAAGAGCCCCTGGGAAAGAGCACAAGGTTCAGTTCTGTTTCGTCATCCAAGTGCACTGCAAAGAGCATATTGAGGGGACCCACATGGCTCCTGCAGCCAGTGGTCTTCAGAAAATGAGTGCCTGTACTTGTTCTGTGTCTGCAGCCTTCAACGCTGCAATCCAATGACTCTCAGATATGTTCCACTGCCTGCCACAACCCAGTCCTCTTGGCCATCGGCCCATTCTCCCTGCTTGTGCATTTATCCAGTCTCCAACACACAGAAAATGATAATAGGTGGAGGCCACACTGGGGACCAGGCTGCAAAGAAGTACAGGTGTCTGGCGGGGAGCTCTGTCTGCCCACCCCACCACAGGAAGAAGGCTGTTGAAATCTTGGGTCTCTCCTGCCCATGGGCACAACAGTTGGAAGGGCTGGAGGCCACGCACACTGGCCTTCTTCCAGCTCTAAGAACTTACCAAGCACTTTCCTGGCACCAGAACTTCACTGTTGCTGTTGAGAATGTGGTTCTGTAGGTAAAGAAACTGTCAAAATATCGCTATTTGCAGATGATATGATCCTATACCTTAAAGACCCAAAAAACTCTACTCAGAAGCTTCTAGACATCATCAATAGCTATAGCAAGGTAGCAGGGTATAAAATTAACATAGAAAAATCATTAGTATTTCTATACACTAACAATGAGCAAACGGAAAAAGAATGTATGAAAACAATTCCATTTACAATAGCCTCAAAAAAAATCAAATACCTAGGTGTAAACCTAACAAAAGATGTGAACGACCTCTACAAGGAAAACTATACACTTCTGAAGAAAGAGATTGAGGAAGACTACAGAAAGTGGAGAGACCTCCCATGCTCATGGATTGGTAGAATCAACATAGTAAAAATGTCGATACTCCCCAAAGTAATCTACATGTTTAATGCAATTCCCATCAAAATTCCAATGACATTCATTAAAGACATTGAAAAATCTACCATGAAATTTATATGGAAACACAAGAGGCCACGAATAGCCAAGGCAATACTCAGTCAAAAGAACAATGCTGGAGGTATCACGAAACCTGACTTCAAACTATATTACAAAGCAATAACAATAAAAACAGCATGGTACTGGCACAAAAACAGACATGAAGACCAGTGGAACAGAACAGAGGACCCAGATATGAAGCCACACAACTATAACCAACTTGTCTTTGACAAAGGAGCTAAAAATATACAATGGAGAAACAGCAGCCTCTTCAACAAAAACTGTTGGGAAAACTGGTTAGCAGTCTGCAAAAAACTGAAACTAGATCCATGTATATCACCCTATACCAACATTAACTCAAAATGGATCAAGGATCTTAAAATCAGACCCCAAACTCTAAAGCTGGTACAGGAAAGAGTAGGAAATACTCTGGAGTTAGTAGGTATAGGTAAGAACTTTGTTAATGGAACCCCAGCAGCACAGCAACTAAGAGATAGCATAGATAAATGGGACCTCATAAAACTAAAAAGCTTCTGTTCATCAAAAGAAATGGTCTCTAAACTGAACAGAACACCCACAGAGTGGGAGAAAATATTTGCCAGCTACACATCAGACAAAGGACTGATAACCAGAATATATAGGGAACTCAAAAAACTAAATTCTCCCAAAACTAATGAACCAATAAAGAAATGGCCAAGTGAACTAAACAGTACTTTCTCAAAAGAAGAAATTCAAATGGCCAAAAAACACATGAAAAAAATGCTCACCATCTCTAGCAATAAAGGAAATGCAAATTAAAACCACACTAAGATTCCACCTCACCCCTGTTAGAATAGCCATCATCAGCAACACCACCAACAACAGGTGTTGGCGAGGATGCGGGGAAAAAGGAACCCTCTTACACTGCTGGTGGGAATGTAAACTAGTACAACCACTCTGGAAAAAAATTTGGAGGCTACTTAAAAAGCTAGACATTGATCTACTATTTGATCCAGCAATACCACTCTTGGGGATATACCCAAAAGACTGTGACACAGGTGACTCCAGAGGCACCTGCACATCCATGTTTATTGCAGCACTATTCACAATAGCCAAGTTATGGAAACAGCCAAGATGACGAATGGATTAAGAAAATGTGGTATTTATACACAATGGAATTTTATGCAGCCATGATGTTATCATTCGCTGGTAAATGGATGGAATTGGAGAACATCATTCTGAGTGAGGTTAGCCTGGCCCAAAAGACCAAAAATCGTATGTTCTCCCTCATATGTGGACATTAGATCAAGGGCAAACACAACAAGGGGATTGGACTTTGAGTACATGATAAAGCGAGAGCACACAAGGGAGGGGTGAGGATAGGTAAGACACCTAAAAAACTAGCTAGCATTTGTTGCCCTCAATGCAGAGAAACTAAAGCAGATACCTTAAAAGCAACTGAGGCCAATAGGAGAAGGGGACCAGGAACTAGAGAAAAGGTGAGATCAAAAAGAATTAACCTAGAAGGTAACACCCACGCACAGGAAATCAATGTGAGTCAACGCCCTGTATAGCTATCCTTATCTCAACCAGCAAAAACCCTTGTTCCTTCCTATTATTGCTTATACTCTCTCTTCAACAAAATTAGAGATAAGGGCAAAATAGTTTCTGCTGGGTAGCGAGGGGTAAGGGGGGGTAAGGGAGGGAGTGGGGGAGGGGATAAGGGAGTGGGCAGAGGGAAGGGGGGAGAAATGACCCAAACAATGTATGCACATATGAATAAAATAAAAATAAAAAACCCACCTCCACATGAATAATCACCTCAAACTTTAAAAAAAAAGAGAGAGAGAATGCAGTTCTGCAAATCTCACTGTGTGTGTGTGTGTGTGTGTGTCCCTTTAGCTAGATGGCTATTTACCTTTCAGATTTCAGCCCAAACACTCTTCCTTAGAGAACATTTGTTTGACCCTCTGACTTGTTTGAAGCACTCTGCTTTCCATTGCAGTGCCTCCCAGAAAGGAAAATTTAAAACTAATCACAGGCAGAATTTCCACTCTGGCCACCATGAAGGAACTGGTGCGAGGCTAGCCCCCCTGCAGTACACATCTGTAACACTGGATGAATCATTCCAGGCAGTGGCTTTGATATGGGACAAGTAGGACAGTTACCCTGGAGGAACAAGAAACACATAGCGTGAGTCCCTCAGGTGCTGGAGCACTTTCCGGACCATTGAGCTGTTCTGCACCTCTGCTCCTGGGTTCTGTTTTCCCAGGTAATGCCCCCTCTTAGACGAGGAATAGAGGTTATTCTGATCAGGGCAGGGAGTTCAGGGCTGGTGAGGTAGATGGAGCTTGGAGAACAACACAAAAGAAAAGGGAGCTGTGCAAAACGCCTCAAAAGCTGTGCAGCTGGTTGAATACTCAGCTGCACTCTTAGGGAGATATTCCACACTGTCTGTAATAACGGCTGTTAGGACAAGGCAAGCAGAACTAATATTCTGATAATAAAATGCTGGAAAACAGGGTTACATCTTAAGTGTAGAGCTAATCTGGTCTCGGACTGAGGGCCATTGTAAACCTACCCAACAAAACTTTGAAACAGCTGAGTATGGTGGCACAAACCTATGATCCTAGTACTGGAGAGGCCGAGACAAGAGTCAGCCTTGACTGCATAGCAAGAAACATGTTTCAAAAAAAAATCTTTTAAACAAACCTGAAAGATTCAAACTGACTTGTTATGTATGTCCTAACAAAACTAGAAGACAACTAAATCCAAATTTTAACAGTATAGCATTGCAAAGTCCAGCACAGAGTAAAAGTGGCTAGATACCCAAATAACTAGGAAAATCAACCTATGAAAGGGGAAGAATGTAATTGACCCAGATTTCACTTATCAGATGAAAACTTTAAAGCAACTAATAAGAGACTTGAGTAGTGATCAAAAGACACAGACTTTAACAAGGAATAAGTAAAGAATCTCAACACAGAAATGAAAATCAGGACAACTGGAAATTCTAGAACTAAGGAGCAGAAGATCTAAAATGAAATAGTCTCTGAATGAGCTTAACAGCAAATGAAAATGGTAGGAAAAGGGCCAGTGAATGGAAAGACAGAACACCAAAAAAAAAAAAAAAAAAAACAAAAAACAAAACCTATCTGAAGAACAGAAAGAAAAATAGTGAAAAATATCAACAAAGTCTCTGTAACCAATGAAAATGTCAAGAGATCTGACATATGAAATGAGCCCAGTTTAAAAAAAAAAGAGTCCGAAATCCCCTAATTCAGTGAAGATCAATTTACAGATTCAAAAAGCTTAGCAAACTCCATGCAGAAGAAACCCAAAGACAACGACACAAAGGCACACGTTCTGATTTGGGTATGAAGTGTCCCCAAAAGGCCCACGTGTCAAAGACTTGGTCCCCAGCTGGTGGAGCCAATTGTTGACAGGAGATTGGGTCGTGAAGGCTCTGACCTAATCAATGGATTGATCCATTGGTGGATTCATGATTTGACTCCATTATTGGGAGGTGTGGAAACTTCCCGAGGGAGGACCTAGCTGGAGGACATAGGTCACTGGGTGTGTGTTCTTGGGGGGCTGTCTCAGGCCCCTTCCTTTGCCTCTCTGCTTCCCAGCTGCCATGAGGTGAGCAGCTCTGCTCCCACACCCTCTCCGCCATGATGTTCTACCTGACCATGAACAAACACCTCTGAGACCAGGAGCCAAAAGAAATCTTTCTTTCCTCAGTGGAGTTGTTTTCTCAGGTATTTTGGCGCAGCCACAAATGGCTGACTAACTCAGTACAGTATAATTCATCTTTGCTGAGGAGAGGTTATGAACAAACCCTGCAAAGCAGGCTCAGTGCATACAAGGGAAAAGGGTACAGATAATGTCTGGTTTCTTATTCGAAGTGACAGGAGACAGAAAGCATGAGTCTTTAAAATCCTGTTGATCCAAGATTCTATATTCAGTGAAAATACCCTTCAGAAATGAACGTGAGAAAAGATATTTTCAGATAGATGCAAATTGAGAGAACTCATCACCTGCACCATAAGAAATGTTAAAGAAAGTTCTTCGGGATAAAAAAAAAAATGATTCCAGATGGAACCTCCCATCTGTAGGAAGGATGAAGAGCACTGGGCAGGGTGAGTACAGAGGAAGCCGTAAAGGAGATGGCGTTCTCAATTTCCTGAGGTGGTACACGGAGGCATCTTGGGGTGTGCCCGCCAAACAGGTACCCCAGATATCGTCATGCGGAAATAGGAAACGAACCCAAATTAGGAATGACCTAAAAATAACTGACTTGTACTCCTCAAAGGTTTCCAGGTCAAAAAACCCACAGGAAGCCTGGGGAATGTTCTAGAGTAAAGGTGGCTAAGAAGATATGAGTGTTAATGCAAAGAGTAAGACCAGGTCATCTGCTAGACTAGGGAAAAACGGTCCTGCAGGCCACGATCAGCTGCACACAGAACTTGAATGTATCATCTACGAGTGAAAATTGTCATAAACCCTTTTGGGTAATTGCACCATGATAATGTGAGCGTCTGCCCTTGTTCTTACAAAGTGTGCACGGATGTATTTAAGGGCAGAGTAGCTCCAATGTATGCTGAAAGGATTCGAAAAACGTGACACCTACTATACATTTGTCTGAGTGTGTGCGTATGTGCAGAGAGAGAGGGGAGAGAGAGAGAGCCCCTTGGACTATTCTTGTCATTTCTCTGCAACAGTAAAATTACAGATTTAAAAAATAACATCAATAAAAGTTAATGAAGGGGTGGTTTTCAAATCTGTTTTTCCATTATTGAGTGAGCTCTCAGAAAGCAGGGACCCATTCTTGTGTGTCACAGAGCCTGCATTTTTTTTAATTTTTGAGATAGGGTTTTGTTGTGTCACCAGGCTGGCCTCCTCACCCAGCACAGAACATGCACTTTTTGGAGCAATGACCTCAGTGGTGACCCTGACATTTCTGGTGGAGCCTGGGGACCTGGTCTGAGCTCAGCTGCCCAGTATCCAAGAGATTTTAGGCTTCTCACTCCCTTCCTAGCCAGTAAGATGGATCTGCCTCTATGTCTCTCTCTCTCTCTCTTTCTACAACCCCCCCACCAACCAAGCTGCTCTCTGTTGACCAGCACCATAGTGGACAACTGAAGGCAGCTATTGTCCTCTGCCATGTGGCGAATTTGAATGCCTAAGTGAGCAGTCCGCAGACTTCCACCCCCGAGGCTCTGACTAGGAACCACTTCCATCCCCAGGAATCCACATGATCTACAGGACTGAGCAGAGATGTTACTGCTCTGGGGACATGTGCAAGCTGTCCCCAACACATCCCCAGTGCTGAGCACGGGTTTTCACATTACCACATGCTGTTGGCTTACCTGTGTGCCTGGTATCTCCAGGTGGCCGGACGGCCTGCCATCTGCCTCCCTCACACCCTTCCTCCATCTTGGGAACAGGGTCAGGCTCAGGGAACACTCCCAGGCTGCCAGGAGCCAGATTGGCTCCTCTGCCAGGCCATAAAGGGGATCCCCAAAGTCACACATGGAACCAGGGCTGGCTGGACGTTTTCTCACTCCCAAGCCCACCCTTTACTGGCATCTCACTGGCAAGAAGGGTGGCATGGATGCACAGAGGCCACTACTGCAAGCCGGGAAGTGTCTGCATGCTGCCTCTGTGTTGCTGGACTCAGAATCCTGTCTGCAGGCAGTGACTGTTTCATCACGGCCATGGCCAACTCAGAGAAGGGTGTGAGGACCATGGAGAGAACTCGAGCAGCAGGCCGAATTAAGGGGTCACCTGGCCCTTTGAGACCCTCCACAGGCCCCGGTGCAGTAACTCCAAAAATCATGCATTTGACTCCAGTGTTGAAACCCGGCTCCTCAGCTGCCCTGCTGTGCCTGCCCAGCATGGCTCTTGACACCGGGTGGCCTCAGTCATTGGTGACAATAATTAGTGTTACAAGTACCTAGCAGGGGCAGAGTTGGTACATTCAAAATGCTCTCTACAAAATAGTCTGTATGCCTTCTGTGAAGGCTGAGAACTTGAGAAGGGAGAAGATCGTTTACTCCACCAAGCAGGCATCTCTCTGGCCATTCAGTAAGCTCCTGGCCCTTGCTGTCCAGGCCACCTGCTGTCCTGGCCACCTGCTGTCCTGGCCACCTGCCATCCAAGAGCCTGACTCCTGGCCTGCAAGGACCAGGGGCTGAGGTGGGAGGTCTGAGCACTCAGCAAAGTGTTCTCACCTGTCCCTCCCCTCAATGTTCTCCATCCTCAGCGGGAGGCACTGATGTCCTTGCAAAGCTAGCTCCAGGTCATCTAGTCTATTGGCCATTGGGGCAGGAGTGAGGTGAGACACAGCTGGCTGGAGGCTGAAGATGCCCTCTGGCCTCCGCACAGCTGGACCTTTGGAGGCTGGTGGTCCTGGGATTACATGCTGCTGATTACTTCAAAGTCGAAGGCACATGGGAGGCTGTTAAGTGAGATCTGGTCTGAGGAGATGATTCTGATGCTTGCTGAGACCGCAGAAAACCGCTCTCAGGTTCTACTGGAAGAGAAGATTCCAGAATGGAGCTGAGGTTGTGTTGTCTGGGTCAGGGCCATTTGAGAGTCCCCCAAAGGAAGTGCTTCCTGCCTTCAAGGAAGGGCAGGCCAAGTTCCAAGGTCCCTGTGTTGGGAGGACCCTAGGTTGGATCTCTGTGGTGAGTGAGCCCTAGGGTAAAACCTGCCACCACAATGCCATGAGCAGAGGGCAACAGGTAGGCAGCAGGGAGGGGGGGCTTGAAGACACACCTGCCCCTTTGTAGCCAATGCATGAGACCCTATGAGCCTCATGCCAACCCCACCCCAGGGCCCTAGAGCTCCCTGAGCCTCAGCACAAATGCTGAGCCTGGGCTAGGTTCAAAATCAGCCTCTGAGTCCCTCCTTCAGGGACCCAAGAACCATATACTCGCTGGTCTCCTGCTGTGCCCTTCCTGGTGGTGGGAAGTCAGGTGGATTGGGAGCCCTCTCTGAATGATGACCCCAAAGCAAGGCAAACAATACCACCTTGCAAGCGTCCTCTCTGGATGAACGAGTGGGATCACAAGAGACTTGGCTGTAAAAAGCCCGTGATAAATAACAGCCATCACTTCATGCAGTCAAAGAAGCAAATGCCAAGTGCACAGCAGGAGTCTCAGTGATGTGGGAGGGCAGTGCCATGGCCTAAAGTGCCACATCACCCTGAAAGCTGGGTCCCAGGGCAGGGAGGTCCTGTGGACTATGGGGACAGCATAGGTCTCCACAATATTAGAGAAAGTCCTGGAGGATGCCATGGAGGGACAGGTGAGGGAATGAGTCCACAGGGGCTGACAGACCAAGGAAACAGACCTCGGGACGGAGCAGGGTGGGCACAGCAGAGGTAGCCAGGGTGAGGACAAGCCACTGTGGGTGGCCCTTGGGCTAGGTGAACCTTCCTATTGAGGTTTGAGCTGCAGTGTTGGGCCAACCCAGCTATGAACTGCCCTCCCTGGTCCCCAAGCACTCATGGTCACTCAGCTGTCCAGCTCTGGCTGTCATCCATGGCACAGCCAAAAGAGGGTCTGGTGGGTCTCAGTGCCTGTGACAAGGAATGCAAGGCTCATTCCTGGCTTCGCCTCATCCTCACCTGTGCACTAACTTCTACACACGCATGTGAGGCTCCGGCACTGTGCTCAGTGGAGGAGCGTACTAGGCAAAGCAGGCACAGCGTTCGTACCACTCAGCCACCACTGAGCCAGAATCAAGGGCTCCTGAGGATGCCAGAGCCACCACAGCTGGCTGATTGGAAGCTAAATGTTGATGGAGAGTTGCTGGTAACCCCTAAATCCCACTGGACTCTATGTCAGACCTACAACGACAGCGAGATGAGCAGATCTACATCCCTGTTGAGGCACCCCAAAAGCTGGCACTGCAGGCTGGGGCAGGAGCGGTCAAGCAGCTTTGGGCTCTAATGGAATCCATGGGGCGTCAAGTGTTGGCAGTCCCCATCCTCGGGAGGTGTAAGAGTCTATTCGGGTCCTAGGAGGTTAATGAATCTGTTAGGAGGAGTAGCCTGGCGAAATGGAATGGGAGCCTGCAAATTCCAAAGCTGATGCTTCTCCCAAAGCTGCAGCTGAGACTTTTCCTTCCCTCTTAATTAGTTCATGGTGGAAAACACAGCAAGGGTGCTCTCCTGGGAGAGCCAGGACCAGGCTATTCTGTCCTTCTGCTCAGCGGGGGCAGCCACTCTCTTGTCTGGAACGGGGACAGGAGGGCAAGTGACCAAACAAGAAGTTGAGGGAGTCCGCCTTGACCTAGCACAGCTGGCATGTGCCTCCGCTTGCTCTCCCTGGGCCTCCTCCCAGCACCTGCAAAGTGGGCTGATTTGGACTTCAGTTTCCACGAAGCTTCCGAGGTGACAGTGGCAATGGATCCCATCACTGCTGGATCATGAGCCCTGCCATTTATGAAGGACTGTGGGGCACCGGAGAGGGCATTCTTGAATCTGTTCGCTTCCAAGCAGGGTTCAGGGACCCAGGTTCCTCTTTTATTAAATGACCTTAAGGGGAATCAGTCAGTGAGCAGACGAGGCAGCAGGCTGCTTGTGGACATGTTGCTTGCGAGATGAAAGTGGGGAACAGCTCACACACCTTCAACACAGAATGGCTGTGCTGGTCACACACGTTTGGGCAGGGGAACCACGGGGCAGGGCCAGCACTGCTGGGAGCCAGATCTGAGGCAGACCCTGTGCCCAAGAAAGCTTGTTTCACAGAAGCCTTGAGCCATGCCCAGAGGCAGGGTTACAAGACCATATTTCCAAAGGAGAAACTGAAACTCAGCGTTCCCCGTGTGGACCAAGGTCATGCCGGGCTAGATTCAAAGAACAGGTTCTTTGCAGTGACATGGTGTAGCCAAGAAAGTGACACATGCTGGTACATTTACGATATGAATGGACGCCCACAGAACTCTAAGTGGAAACAGCCTGTTACAGCAGGGTAAGCACGCACACCTGACCCCACACCTGTAGGGATGTGTGCCTTCTCCCCCGCAGAAATGGGGGCAGGCCACTGGGCACCAACGTTCCCTTCTTTATACTTCCCAAATTTCCTGAACTTTTTGGCAACAAATATGCATTAGTTTTCTAATCAGGAGAAAACAACAGAGCTAATTTTAAATCCCAGCAATCTACACAGTGGTGAAGTGGAAGCTGAAGCCAGCTGTGGGATGAATCATCGGGAGACGCTAAGTTTAGTGGCACAGAAATATGGACCCAAAGTGTCTGCAAAGGTCCAACCTGCCTGGACCAATCAACCCCTCCAAGGGACCTGAGAGGCCCTCGGAGGAGGGGTCCAGGACAGAGAAGGGTGTGGGTGGGAGGGAAGGGGGTACGGTCCCTGACAACTTTGTCACTAACATATGGGACATGCTTCTGCTCTCCTGGTTTCTCTCTGTCAACAAAGAGAAAGCAACGGCCCCCACTTAAAAACACATACCACACCCCACCTCTGCTGGGTTGGGGACATGGGGAAGATGGGAACAAACACACCATGCCCCAGTTTGTAACAGCAATGTATGGAAGGAACACAGTGGGCACACGGAGGAAGATCCCGTCCAGCTGTGCATTACAGGGAAGTTCCATGTCCTTAAGGAGTTGGACTGCCAGCAACGGGGGACAACGCACGAGTCATCCCCAGTACACTGCCGGGCCCAGTGAGGACTTGAGGACTGGACAGCCACTTCTGGGTATCCTCAGGGGAAATTATCTGAGCCAGCCCAGACGGATGCTAGGTCTGCTCCTCTTTTCCTCCTGTCTTGCTAAACTCCAGCTCTGTTCCTGAGAAGGGCACCTGTCTCCTCTCACCCCCAGTACATCCCCTACAATGAAATGAGAGGCACCGCTAGCCTAATGTTTGCTTGATGGATGGACAGAGCACAGAGAATGACAGCCACAGAGTGGCAGGTGGCTGTGGGAAATTAAACAGAGCTCCTCAAGTCATCCATCATTAGAACCTCATTCTGTCCCCTGGCCAGGGGTCAGCGGGGCTCCCTCAAGCAATCCATCACTGGCTGGGTCATAATATCACGGGTTGTCGTCTCTCCAGGAAGCCACCATCAACGAGGCGCCCCAGGCCCAGTGCCTGCTCACCATGCTTGAAATGTCTCCAAATCCTGACCTAGATGGAGATTTAATTGAAGGCTAATAAGGCATCTAATCCCTGCTTAAAGGACAAGGTCCACCTGAAATCAACCATCATTTAAATAATTACTCTGCTTGGGCTATCACCACTCCACTTGCCAACAGCCACCCGTGCTCCAGAAAGCTCTGACTGACTGACTCATTTAGGATCAGCTAAGAAGAGAGCCCTGAAGGCTCACCAGGTCCATTTTCAGTCTGGAGGGTAGGGTAGGGGTGGGTATGTGAGCCATGTGACCTGCTCTGACCAATGAGATGCACACAGTCCCTGCCAGGACCTGTCACGTCTTTCTTCCTTGCCCTCCCTGGGGAACAAGAGGCCCCAGCTGGGATAGCAGAGATGTCAGCTAGAGAGGCACCAAGCCCCAAGGTATGAAATGATGAAAGATGTAGGATTCTGGTCCCCCTGGCGTCACACAGCCCAGATGGACCCGAGCACAGGGCCCTACTCCATGCTGAGGTGGTGCGAGGGTAAGGAGGAGGGGTGTGGGTAATTGCTTCATCAGCCATCAGTCTGCAACTTCAGGATTTAGAAACAAGTGAACCGATTCCACGCAGAGAAGGCCATCCCCAGCAACAGAGCCCAGACTTGAACCTGATTCACTCCAAGCCAGGCTCCCAGTGCTCTGTGTCCATCAGGACCGCCGTTGCAGCTCTTGGCACCACTCATGACTGTGGGACCCACTGGAGACAGAGGCAAGGAGTCCCTTCCTGTGTCCATCAACCCCCAAAGGCAGCATAGAGGTGGGATGGAGGAGCTGAACCAGCCCAGTCAGTCAGTATAGCTTCCCAGGGACGCCATCCTGAGGGCAGTGGTACTGGCTTGTTAGGGAGAGCAGTTCAAAGAGAAAAGTCACCAGAGTTTGTAAATGCTGGAGAGTCTTTCAACAAGCATTTATGCACAGCCTGTTGTATGCACAGCACCCATGCTCTGTAAATCCTGAGGTTGCTCAGAGGGCCTGGCGGAGACCATGGAATACCGAGCAGCATGCAGTTCTTTTTCAATCTGAGTTCAGCCTTCTGTTATTAATACTTTCTCATCCTTTCAGGGCTCCAGAAGGCTGGACCCATCAGGACTCCAATGATGGGAGGAACTTTGGGGCACCAGCCCTGGGCTCTTCCCCTACTCCCACCCTCTCATCCACCTCCCAGTCACTCCATCCACTGCTCAGGTTCACTCCATCAAATTTGCAGAGCAGAGCCACACCAACTTTCCATGTGCTGGAGGGACCAGGTGCTCACCCTGGCAGCGGGTCAAGTAAGACCACCTGGAGTGTTCAGCGATGCATCCAGCAAGAGCATCAATGTCAAGGCACCAAGGGGAGATGGTGAGTGACCTGTGCTGGATGCACCACTCTGTCTACTCTGGGAACAACTGCTAGGGCTGGGGCTGAGGTGGGGGCTTGCCTGGGCCCTGAAAAGGGATTGGAGAAGAAATCTGGTCTTGAAGACACTCCCCTGCATGTCTGCCCACAGCCAGGGTGACTCCTAGCCTCTGTTCATAAAGAAATGATCCAGGACCGCAGGACCCCCCAAAAAAGAGAAAAATATATCTGAGACTTCAGCATCTCCTACTGTCCCCTATCCAGAACGCAGAGCTGAAGTAACAATATTCCTCGCCGAACCTTGAACATTAGAACAGCTCCTAGGAGAGGCGACACTGCCCCTGGGGCACATTGTCCCCAGCTTATTCCACTCCGAATGTCAGCCACATGACAGAGTCCAGTCTATCCTCTGAGATCTTCACAGGCTGTCTCTCCATGCCCATCCTTAGGGTTCCCCCTGAAATGTTCCTCTTCCTCCTACATGTACTGCACCCCCAGACATCAGGGGTGCTAAGGAGCTTTTGTGCCTCTTCAGATGTAGCAGCTTTCAGCTCTCAGTGTGAGAAACAGAACATTAGAGGTGTTGTCAGGCTGGTTAAAAATAGTCTTGCCTATTAAAAGGTGAAAACTTGGTGATTTGATGCAGGGGGGGCTGGGGTGGGATGCATCCCTGGCCTCTGTCCCACTCCCTCTCGGGGAAAACCAGCCCTCTAGACTCTGGTGGCCCATTCAGATGTCTCCATCCCACCTGCAGCCTCCCCCAGGAGGCCCAGCTGGGCTGCCCCAGGGACGTTCATGTCAATCTGATGGGATGCCAGGGTTTCTTTATCTTACTACTGGACACACATTGTTTTTCAAATCAGGGACTGTGGCTTCCCAAAGGAATCAGCTTCCATTAGGTATCATCTATTGTTTTAAGAAGGGGAAAGGTGCATGAATTCCACAGAGGCTGCACACACTGGGACTGGCCCCCTTGGTCCGTCAGTGGTCAGCTGTCTTCACAGAGAACTGCTCAGTTCTGACACTGATGCCCACAGCCCCGAGGGGTCCTGATGAGCCCAAGGACTGCAGTCCTGGCAAGGGTAGGGGTGTCCCACATGGATCTGGACTGCAGAAGCAGTGATGGATGGTAACCTCGGACACCTGGGAGCTGTGAGGAGGGAGGGGAAGCAAGGTGGTGACCAGGCAGCTGCCCACAGCCAGGGTTACATGTTTCCCCATTCTGCTCCACCCACATCGCTGTAGCTTAACCATCTGCTGTTCATCCAGGCCTCTACCTGCTCCTAAAAACCCCTCCTCTTCATCCTCAAAGACCACTCACAGTTGCCCTCTTCTCTAGAGCCTTCTGGGATCTCTCCAGGCTCAACTCATTGAGTCCCTTCCCCCGAGCCCCACGAGAAGCTCCTGAAGTTACTTGAGCACAGTAACTTTCTACCTAGCACCTTTCTAGCTCCCTCCTTAGCATGAAGATTCAGTTCTTAGGGCTCCAGGAGGGACAGCCAAAGTTTGCTGACCAGCGGTGCCAGGTGCCCACAGACTCAGCACCATTTGCCTCCACCTGTCCTTAAGCGCCTGATTTTCATCCTTTCCCAGGGTCTCCACCAAAGAGCTACGAGCCCGGGGACCACGATCCTTGTCAGGTGGTCCCAAGCTCCCTCACTTCTGCTGTGCAAACCAAGGGTCTCCTCTCTCAGACCCCACCCCTGCATTGCCTCCCCAGCTTCACCACACCACGCCCTACCATACCACAACCGCACAACTTCATTCTCCACTCTACCACACCCTTGCCACACCCCAACACCAGGCTCTTTATGCCAGGCCCATCGTGACCCACCGCCCACCTTATCCGCCCCCACCCCCCCAGACACTTCATGATCAGTCCTGGCCCCACCATCTCCCATGGGAGGCTCAGGATCCCTGCCCAGGCAACCATGTGGGTTTTTAGCCCAGATAAGACACAGCCTGGACCACACTGCTCCTGCTGTAAAAACCTCATGGCCCCCTTGCAGCCAGGGAAATTCCTATGCTTGGGCCAACATTATAGGACCCTAGGGACAGTCCCCAAAGCTCGAGCAGAGCAGATCATCCTCCCTTCTTTGACCCTGTGTACCCTGTGCCAGACCCCTGCTCCTTCTCCTCCACCCACCTAGCCACAAAGCCAGCCTCAGCCTTCACTGTTTGGAGGCAACCTGACCACATAGGTTGAAGTGGTCCCCTGGTGTTGGGGTGATGTCATTATGAATGGTCATAGTACAGATTTCTTGAGCCCTGGCCATAGCCATGCCTGGGACTGGGGATCTCCCTGTGGCCACAGCCCCCCCGAGGCTGAAGAGGAGGCCTGGCTGGTGGGGAGTCAGCAGGAGGTCAGCATGTGTGTGCTGAATGGTAGTGAGCTAGGTCCACTCTGGCCAGGAATGCCAGGTCACTGGAACTGTGACCTGGAGTGAGTCACCAATGATCGCAGCCTCTGTTCTCCACCTCTACAAAGGAAGAATTATCTCGGTGGCACAATGGCCTTGCCTGCCTGTCTGTGAATGAGTTAAGGTGAGTCACAGACCCCCTTGGAAAATAGTCAAAGCCCAGTGCCACACAGCCATAAAGGTCTATACGCAGTGTCACATACTGGGATCCCCACAACACATTTCCTGTTATCCATGATTTCTGGGGTTCACAGCAGGCTCCTTTCCCGGATGGGAGGGGAAGCCTGAGAGAAGGTTAAGATAAGGGTGAGCAGGAGCCTAGAAATGAAGCCTCAAATGTGCACTTGAAGTCCACTTCACTGCCAGCTGCTTAAAAATAGAAGGAACAGATTAAAAAGGAGCAAGTGAAATGGCTTTGAGTAAAGCCATCAGCAGCCCAAATGTGCAGACTAATTCAGTTTCCTCATTTTCCCCGCTCTGAAGTATGCAGGCTCGAGAGCCCTGGGGTCCTTCATCAAGGAGGAGATGAAACACCCATGGCAGAGAAGTCCGCCCGGCTCAATGGCCTCTTGTAAATTGCCCAAACTTCATAGGAACCACCGTCCCAGTTGCAGCTGCTAAGAAAGCCTAGTCCCCACTCTCTCCTGGGCCACACTCCTGAGAGGTGACCTTGACCAAATGAGTCCTTGGCGGGGAGTGGGTCCTGGGCTCCTGGGTTACTAGACCTTTGAGGATCATGGGAACACTAGCAGCCAGTGGGTGCATGGTGTTCACCCTCACAGCGACGTTGTCATGCAGAGTGTGTTTGTTATCTAGAGTTGCAGAACAGGTCACCCCCAAACTCAGCCACAGACAACAAAACCTTTGCTATCTCACACTCCGCGGGTCGGGGGGGTGGCAGCTTATCTGGGCAGTGCTGGCTCGGGTCTCTTGTGAGGTTTTGGTCACACTGACCTCATCTGCCGTGGAAGGAGGATTTGCTTCCAGGCTGCTGGCAGGAGGCCCTCACCACGTGGACCTCTCCTGGGGTTTGTCATAACGTAGTAATGTCCACCTATGTAAGAAAGAGAGAGACGGGGCGGGGCGGGGGAGATGGACACCCAAAACGGTAACCATGGTGCCTTGTATAACCTAACCTTTATGCTGTGTGGCACTGGGTATTGCTGCTCCGTTTTGCAGATGAGGAGACCGACACTCAGGTCATGCCTGCTGGACTCTCCAGTCAGACTTACCAGTCCTACTCCTGTGGCTGGCGCTCACTGGAACTGTGACCTGGAGTGAGTCACCAATGATCTCAGCCTCTGTTCTCCACCTCTTCAAAGGAACAATTATCTCAGTGGCACAGTGGCCGTGCCTGTCTGTCTGTGAGTGGTGCAATGGACGGGGAGCTTGGGGAGAAAGCTGAGTAACTCCACATGTCTGAGGAGCTGTGGTGGGTCCCCACCTGGAAGCCAGCACTTGGCTGAAGCTCTCACCTTCCATGAGCCTGCACGCTGGCAGGGAAACTGAGGCTCAAAGGGCTAAGTTTCTCATTCGTCAACCTGTCAGCCCATGCACAGTCAGGGTGGGGCTGAGGTCAGGCCACAAGGACCCTGGGTCAAAGGTCTTCACTGGCCATCTCCACCCCTGCAGAGGATGCAGGGGAGTCACTCTAAGAACAGCAGGCCAGGCCTACCATCATCTCCTAGGCCCCCATTGCTGCTCTCACCTGAGACAGGTGTTGTCTCAGGTGACTTCCCCAAGGCAGGGGTATGCTGACATCAACCCTGGTCCCACCCCAACCCCTGCTCCCACCTGCCATGCTACCACCATCTCCCTGGGTGGCCTTGAGGCCACCTCCTGCTCCTCTGTGTGTATCTTCCAAGGAACATGTATCAGTCAGTCAGAGCGAGGAGCATCCCCACATCTCAGAGGCTTGCAACAAAGTCTGCTGTCACTCACACAGTACCATGGGCGCCTCACCTGCGTCCTCACAGTCCCTTGACTCAGCTCTGATGATAAAGGGTGCTGATGCCAAGCCGCCCATGGGGTTTTGTGGACTGCATCCTCCTGCCCACACCCCACTCATTGGGCATGTGGCATCTCCAAAGCAGTGAAAACTGGGAGATGTGTCTGCACCATGTGCCCAGGAAGAAGAGGAATTAGGGACTGATTGACTCCTGGCGTTCCTGTGGTACAGAGTCACTTGAGTCCATTTCCACTTCTACCAAACCTCAACTGTCCGCAGGCCACCTATCAGAGATGGCAGCATCACACTGGAACTGACCCCAGGACTGAGAGATCTGGGGACTTCTGCCGAGGCTGTGACAGGGTTGCAGGTGCTGCATTATTATGTTATGCTTGAAACCCACACTTTGGTCTTGCTGGGGAAATTGAGGAAGGTAAAGCTACCCAGACTCCGGTGCCTGCTCTATCCTAAGCTCCACACGGTACCTTCAGGCCCTAGAACTCAACTAATCTAATGCCAGTAAAGTCAGCATCACTCCTCCACTTTACAGAGGAGGAAACTGAGGCTCAGGAGAGGAAACACTCCCACCCAGGGTCATTCAGTCACCCGGGGCTGATGCACCCTGTACTCCATGACCTCCCCTCCATCACTGTGGTCCAGTGTGGTCTCAATGAGGAGCCAGAGGGGCCTTGAGGCCATCAGACAGATCACCTCACCACTGAACTAACCGGTGAGTTACTCATCTTTCTGTTACTGTGACAAAATACCTGAGAGATGCAATTTAAGAGGAAAGGCCTATTTTGGCTCAAGGTTTCAGAAGTTTCGGTCCTTGGTCACTTAGTTCTGTTGCATCTGGGCTTGTGTGTGGTAAGGCAGACATGGCAGGAATGTGTGGTGGAGTAAAGTGCCCCACCTCATGGTGGACAGGAAGTACAGAAAGGAAGGGTCTGGGGACAAGATGCATTCTTCAAGGCCTTCAAGGTCACGCCCCTGGTGACCTCCTTCCTCCAGCGAGGCCTACCTCCCAACTGCCCACTCAGTACGCACTCATGGATGGATTAATCCTTTAGTGACCTCATGATCCAATCATCAGGAGCCTTTGAAGGACACTGCATGTTCAAACCATAATGACTGGGAACCCACCAAAGGCCCCCATTTCACTCGGCCAGGCCAAAGTCCCAGCCTCTAAAGACCCCCTCACTCCTCTACCATCTAGCCTACCCCTCAGGCTCCCAGCTTCCTCCCTCTGATGTTCCTGGACTCTTTGCTCTCCTAAACATGCCAGGCCTGCTCTCACCTCAGGACCTTTGCACACGTGCTGTGCCCCTACCTGGTTCATCCCTCAGATATCTGCATGGCCCTTCCCTGTCCTCCAGTCTCTGCTTGAATGCTCCAACCCTGAAACCTGCACTGAGCCCTACTTAAAAGTGGAATTCCCACCAACCTGCACTCCCACCTGTCAACTAGCGCCACACTCTAGCATTTCTCGTTACTGCTTCTTACTATTGCTGCATCCCTCTTTTAAAATGCATGTGAGTTCTGTCTAGGAATGTGTGTCTGTCCTAGTGACCACCATCACCCCAGCCCTGGCACAGAGCACTTGCTGTTCTCTGCCTGCTTTATGAAACGTTTACCCTGGTCACCTCTGTGGACTGACGGTGGGAGACAGTGACACTCCCTGCAAAACAACGGGCCCAGGCCTGTCTTGCCCTCTACCACTCATTCCCTGCCCAAGCCAAGCTCTCTGGGCTATGCCCACATCTAAGGAAGGCATGGAGACCACCTCCTAGCCCCTCATCCCCTGCCCGAGGTCCCTGCGAGCTACCCTGCTGTCAGAGTCCTTCTTGAAGAGCTCTGTGTCTTGACAGCCTCATCCTGAGGAGGTCACATCTCCAGGACCTTCCTCCCCAAGTGAGCAGGCCAGGCTGGCATGTCATGTGACTCCAGCCCCTAGGCAGCTCCACACACACTGCTGCTACTGAAGTGACAATATTCTCTAATGAGGAGGGCACAGCTGGGGATTGACAGAGGGACTGGGGACCAACTAGAGGTTTCTAGCCCACACCCCTCATCTCAGGTTAGAAATGAGGCTTGATGAGGGTGGATTACCAAGTCCACACTGGGTTGGTGGCTTTGTTAGGACAGCCAGAGGTACCCTCAGGGCTGCAGCAAACACCAGGGGAGGCACAGATGTGCCTGGCTCAGCAAGTCTGTCTTGACATCGATAAGGTGACAGACGTGTGGCGATGTGCACACTGCAGGACCACTGTGCAGGTGGGGCCCAGCCCCAGGGTATGCCAGGAGCCACCTGCTCATGCTGGGTCCTGTCTCTCCCTTGCATGTGCTGTAACTCTTCTTGGTCTTTCTCTCTGTGCCACCTGACCCCATGGCCAGCTTGACCTCTCCCCTCCATTTCTAAAGCTGGCGTGGGGTGGGGCAGGAGACCAAGAGGCTGGCTCCCAATCCAGTCTCACCTCAGCCAGGTGAGGCAGGCCCCTCAGCCTCAAACAAGAGCCGATCAGGGCAGGTGAAGAGAGAGCTGGAAGGGCCTGTCCTTACTGGTCAGTCCCTTCCAGGCCTCTGCAACACACAGCCCCCGTGTTAGAAGCTGCCAGGAAAAGCCACAGAGTTTCAGGATCCTCCATCGTGGCCTGGCTCCATCTTTGCAATGACTGCTCCACTGGGTTATCCTGCAGACTGCAGCTGTGAGACGCTCTGTCTTTGTTCCACAGATGACCTCTTCGAGTGCTCTGAACATTGATGCATCACCTGTAATTGGTCCTGATCCCCACAGCTGGTGCCAACGAGCATTGGCCCCTGCTGCACCTGGACACAGGACTCTTGGTGTGGGGCAGATCCAGTCCTCAGTGGAGCACAGGCCTTGCTAAGATCCAGTGATACAGGATGTCATGTGCCTCTCAGCCACACCTGTACAGGACTGTTCACCTGCTGGGTGGCTGGGATTCCATGTGCTCAGGGAGTCACACAGTGGCACACAGTTTCTGCAGAATCGGGACCCTGGGAAGGTCACATCAGGGCAGACAGAGTTGGAGGGCAACAAGGGTCCTCTCAGCTACCAGCCTCACCATGCACCTCCATACCTGCAGGGGCTATGTTGAGGCACTCTGCTGGTCTCTGCAGACCCTAAGAAATCCCAGACTCCTGTCAAACACTGTATAACCCAGCACGTCCCAAGACCTGTGACCAGACTCATCTGTAGACATTCCATTGTATCAGTCATGCTGAAACAGGCCACACTGCAGAAACAGACAGCCCCAAGCCCGTGTGACTTTATGCCTCTCGGTGGTGTGTTCTGTGTTCACTGTGGATTGCGGGTTGAACTCCACTTGCTGGAGGGGCTCAGGGACGGGGGGGATGGAGCCCCATGCTTGTAGCCTTCCTCAGTCATCACAGAAGAATCACACTCTGGTTATTAAGGCATTTGTCCAGAAGTGCCGGGTGTACCATTCTTCATTGGCTAAAGCTGGCACACAGCCACGCCCACCTGGGCAGGACCCACGCCTCCTTCCTGTTGCTGGACTCAGAGCTGGGCTGCCTTGGTAACCTGACTTACCTCCACAGCTATCACTATGGCAAGATGACCCCGCACAGCAGACTGGGGAATGCTACCTTTGCTCATTAATGACCCCAAGGGGGGAAAAATGCCCTTTACCAAGATTCAGACCCAGCACTTCTGGGGACCACAGCCCCCCAGCTCACCCAACATCAGAGCAGCTGCTCCATGCTTCCCCAGGGCACACTCCTGTTCCTTTCTGCTCTCTGGACTCATATTTATTCCTATGGGATAAATCCCCAGTCAATTGTGACATTTGAATACTGAGTCACTGTTGTGGTTCATCCCCCACCTCCCACAAAAGATGGAAAACATCAACACTGTGGACACTGAGTCGTGCTTATATGTTTCCTGGAAGCAATTTTTTAATTAGTGACTAACATGAATAAAAACAAACAGGACACAAATGCATCTTCTCCCTGAGGGAGCAGGCTGAGTGCATGCCCAGTCTGGGGAAGTCGGCACCAAGCACAGAGCCAAGCTTAACATGGGCAAAGCTACTGGTTCTTCCCAGAAAGGCACCTGGGACCACAGCCTCTCTCGTGCCTTTGACTGTGCCTCAGTTTCCCCATCTATGATGCATGGATGGCCCTTTATCAGTTGTGCCCTGTTCCTCTCCCTCTTTCTCTCTGTGCTTGTCAAAATGCTCTCTATCCTCCTCAAGAACTGTTCCCTATGTCGAGGCCCCGAGGGCATTTGCTGTTCTCTCTGCTCCCTCCAGGCTCAGATCAGGGTTTGACCCTGGGGAGTAGGAGAGGCAGTGGCCAGGGCCTGCTTCAGTCATGCCGTGTCCCTGAGCTCCAGTGGTCTGCGCACTGAGACAGTACAGATGTGTGTGTGTGTGTGTGTGTGCACGTGTGTACAAATGTGGAACATGGCATTAAGGAGGGTGCTGTGCAGCATGGGGCCGGTGCCCATCAGCAGTAGCAGGTCAGAAGATGACCTTTTGTGTTCTTTGGTACTGTTGATGTAAAATAACAAGTCTGCCTATCCTGAGCCAAATATGAGTGGCCTTACTCCAGGAACGCCAATTCAAGTTACCCAGAATGATGTGTGCTACCAGAGAAGGTGTTTGGGAACTTCTGTGTCATAGAATGAGGAGGTCAGAAATCAAGACATCCCTAATTCCAGCACAGCAGGAGATCTTTCTGGTAGGGTTTCAGGTGTTACCTTCTAGCATCCTTAGCTGTAGGTTGGTGAAGATTGGCTGAGCCTAGTGACCCCCAAGGTTTACCTGGCAATTTAAAGAGTCTGGGTCACGTACAGAGGGCAAATGGTTGTTGAAGGGCCTGAGAGAGCTCAAGGTCACCTCTCCATGATCATCACGTTCTCAGCCAAGGTCAAGGCATCTGCAGGATCTTCAACACGTGCACTTCCTCCATGAGCTCCAGTTCCACCCTAGCCACGGAGCGCACACCTCACTCCCTTGTTCTGCCAAGGAGACAGAGCTGCCTGCAGCCAAATCCAATCCCTGGCAGGTCCCGAGGAGCACCTGCTCCACGCTGCCCAGTGCGTGGCTTCTGGGCTCCTCTTCACCTCGAAACATCACCTCAGCGTCCATCCCAAGGTGGCCTCTGCCCAGTTGACTCAGGTCTGTAGCTCCAGGAGCCAGCATAGGGGTGTGGGCCAAAGGACAATGACACAGTTCAAAATTCTCAAAGGTGAGCCACCACCTCTCTGACCTCAGTCTCTCCACATGCACACAGGGAGAAGGAGGAGCGGACCCCAGGCTAGCCCAGATCCCTCTGGTCCACTCTTCACTTCCATGGAGCCAGGACCTGTTCTTCTTCCTGCTGTCCACCGAGAATAAAATCAGCTTAGTCAAGAACCAAGAAAATGGCATTTGTTGGGGCCTAGTTAGGACTGCAATTGGGCAAACACGGATCCAAGCAGTCTGGAAAATGTGCTGCGGCTTTACAAAATGGTGGTCATATTTCCAGTTTTGGACTCAAGGGGATTGGAAATGATCTCACTTGTTAGGCAGGAATTATGATTGGTGCGGGAGGAAGCGAGGCTGCTGGCAAGAAAGCGACTGGATGCCTTCGTAGTCTCTGGGTTGTCTGAGGGAGGGTTCCCTATCTGGAAGGTCAGCAGAGGTCAGTGAATAATGCTTCAGGAATCCATGGGTTTGGCCTAGTCCAAAGGTCAGATCTGGACCTCTGCAACCTGCAACTGGGTTCAAAGGTACAGCTGCAGATGTGCCTGAGGTCAGGTTTCATGATGTCACCCTTTTCCTCTCTACTCTGAGTGCCCTGACCTTAGCTGCTCCATCTTTTTATTTAACTTTTTTATTAGCACGAGTTGCTCCATCTTCATTCCCTTCCTTGACCCTCAGAACAGCCACCCTGGCTGGGGATAACTGGTTCCCTGGCTCAGTCTGGAGTACTTCCTCAGGGAGGCAGGACCGTGTCTTGTTGGCTCTGTCCATCTGAGTATCTCTCTGAGCCTGGCACCAGGCAGACAATAGGGTGGGAGAACAGGTGGCCAGAACTCTGCTGAGAGTCTGCTCTTTGATCTGGAGACCCTGGGATCCTGGGCCCTAGACCCAGGTCAATATGTGGCCAAGGAAGCCACCCCCACCATGGTGAAAGGAAGCCGGGGCTGCTCCGCTCCAGGAGGGGAGCAAAAGAGGGCTCAGAGGCGCTGGCACTGCAGTCCATAACTCACGGACCACTAAATTAATTACCATGGCAGAAGCAGGGAGAGCGCGCCGTCTCTTGGAAACAAGCTCCAGTTCTCACAGCACTTGGATTTGTTAAAATATTGACCCTGTTAGGAGGAAAATGAAAAAAACCAGACAAGATGCTCTTTATCCAGGCTGCAGGGCACACCAGGGGGGAGCTAAGGCAATCAGCTGGCCTCCTTCCCCCAAGATTAATGGCACAGGGGCTGGAAAGGGGCAGTCCCCCTTTGCTGGCCTCTGCAATGCCGGTGAAATACGATGTTTTGTAATCTGTGTACTTGTCATGTAAATCCGTGTCCTTAAAGGGCTTTTACATGTGTCTCGGCTTCCATGTGGAGGCCAGGAGCACCCAGGCAGAAAGGCATTCATCATCGTAAGGAATGGAGTGTCCATGTCCAGAGCGGCCATGCTGTGCATTGGAAGGGCAAATGTGGGCTTCGTCTCCTTTCCCTGTGCTGAGCTCTGTGACTTGGGACTTAGTGGAGCCAACAGATCTTGCAGGCTTGCAGGCGTGGCTGTAGCACCAAGAAACATTAGTTGTCCCGGGGTGGGGGTGGGGAGGCATGGATTTTCACCAGTGATGGGGGGGCTGGGGGAATGGAATCATCCCTGAGAGACCAGGCAGGTCCAAGTTCGCAGGAATTCTGCTGCTTAAATTCGTCTTCTAGTTGGTTCTGTTCGCAGGAACAAGAAGGCTGATCATTTGACAGCTGCCTAGGTGTGGCCATAGGCTAGACAGCAATAAGAATTTCCAACAGACTGTTCTTGAACTACGAGAGTTGGTGATAGGCCTCCTTAGAAAGCTGGGCATGGATCTCCAGTGCCTTCCTGGCCTCCAGGGAGGACTGGCAAGACCCGGGATGAAGATGGAGGAGGTGAAGATGGCCAGCCGACTTTGATTTGGGTCATCCCATCCACTGCCTCACCCAGGATGGGCATCGCTAAATGATCCACCATTCCTTCCTGCGAGACCAACCAGGACAGCAGAGTCCTCTGCACAGATGTGAGGTGGCGCATCACAGACGTTGGCACTGACAAGCTCAAGCCACACAGCCTCAAGAACAGATGACAAGGAACTTGCTGGTGGTACACAGGCAGTTCACTGTGGCCTAGCAAACACAAAAAGGCCACACTCAGAAAGGACAGAAGCTGGAGTCTAGGAGCAGAGACCACCATCTGCATTCTGTCCAACCACAGCAAACTTTGTGACTGTCCCCTCAGGCCTAGGGCTTGGGGACCAAGCATCAGCCCAGCTGGGGCCATGTGCTCACCCTGGCCAGGCAAGGGCAGCTGGCCAGTCAACAGCCCCAGCAATATGGTCCTGAGTGAGAAGCAGGCGAGGGGGCTGTCTCCCAGAAAGGAAGGGTGCTGAACAGATGAAGGCAGCAGCCCCTCTTCCAGCCTACTGTCCTTAGACACTAGGCAAAGCCTGTGCCCCCTCCTAGCCTGGCTGCTCTTAGGCTGTGAACAAGAGAGGTGAAAACCAACTGAGGAGTTCCCGATCTGAGGAGAACCTTGAGAATGTGGGTGGGGAGGAGGGAGGACAGTGGCACAGAAGCTGCCCTTGGCAGAGTGGGCAGCCCACTTTAGGGAGCCCAGATCTGCAGGCAGTACCTGCTTCTGGGCCAGGAAAGTTGGTCTGGGGCTTTGACCCTCCTTCTTGGGCATGTGTCATGGCTGACACGAGGATCTTGGAGACCAAGGGCTCCCTGGCCTTTTTTTCTCCTGTGTCCTTGTAGAATTCTATCTAGCACTAGCCCCATTTATTTCTTGTGATCTTTTTATAATTAGGTAGGGTGCTTTGTAATAAAAAAACGCAGTGTCCACATGGATGGTTAAAGGGAAGACATCGATGGAGTGAGACCCACAGGCACCTCCATGATTACCAAGCTGAGAAGCAGCTTCTGCAGCTGAGTCAGAGCAGAGGACATGACTGTCCCTAATGGCGTTTGCCTGGGGGTTGACCCTGTGAAATACTGGCAGGAGTGTCAATTCCCTAGGTCTCTAAAATCGTAAGCCAACTGTTGAATGAGCCAACTCTTGGGAGCAGACGCTCTGTTGTGTAGCAGTTAGCCATGAGTGGTGGAGATCTGCAGAGAAAGCTTAAAATGGAGGGTTCTTCAAGGTTGTCTAGGGAAAGTCACTCAGCAGCCCCTGTGAAGGTCAAAAGAGCCCACCAAGGTCACGGGATGTCACAAGATGCTTGCTTTTGAGTCACCTATCCTAAGGTGGATGGACTTCAGTTCCTGAAAAACAGATCTTCACTTAACAAAACAAAGACCCAGGCCTGTAAACCATATTCTAGGGGTCAAGTGAACCCTATAATAGTTGGTAGGTATAAATCTGTAGACCTACCCATCTGTCACTCCCTAGTCTTGTGACCTGGGGAGGAACTTGAGGCTCCCAGTCCCTTCCACCTCAATACAAACTGGCGCCAGGGTAAAAGTAATTGTTGTTTTCACTCTCACTCTAGAGATGGCCTGCTTTCAGTCTACTAAAAGTAGACTTTACTGTCATTTTCACATCTTGCCTGAATTCTTCTCTGGCCAGACTCAAGGACCGAGGTAGGTAGCTATCTGACTTTCCGGTAACAGTTCAGCCCCTGGAATGACTGCTGCCAGACCCAAGGAGGGAGGTGTCAACGAAGCATCCCCTCTTTTGGCAACCGGTTGGATTGTCACGTGGCATTCCAGCTGTTTTGAACACTTGATGCCTTGAAGAAATGACACTCCAGCTGCAAAGGTCATTACGGTCACAGCTGCTAAAGCCACACCTCCTGCTCCAAGAGGACTTCTCCAGTCATAACCGCAGTCATGACCTGCAGGGACACTGGAAAAGGTGACTCTGGCCATGACCTCTGATGACCCCTGACCCTGTTTGCAAGGCTTCCCACCTGCCCCTCTTGTAATAGCAGCCCTCAACAGGGTCAGAAGGGAGAATGAGCACCTCCCCTAGCAACTCAGCAAAAAGCTTGGACTTGACAAAAAAGAAGTGTGCACCAAGGACAGGCCTGTGACTGGTCTGCATGCCAGCCTTCTGATTGGTGGACTTGGAAGCCATGCACATGCAAGGCTGTGACTGGTGGAATTTCCATCTGGGCACAAGTATGCAGTCCTCTTCTGTCTGTGTAAGCAGCTGTTTGCAGCTCTTTTCAGGTTAGTCTGGGAGGCTTCTCTCCTGGGTACTTCCCTTGCACAAAGAGCAGACAAGAGCCCAGAACTTCCAGCCCTGGCAGTGGCAGCAAGGAGGCCCTAGGAGTTCCAGGAGGTCACCAGGAAGGAGTACCAGGGACTCAGGCCTCTGATGTCCAAAGCTTGGAACTGTAGTACTAGGAAGCAGCTGAAAAGAGCCACTGAGGACAAAAACAGACGATGAAGGATGGTGGCTTGGTGGGAATTGAGAGTTGGTGGGCTGGAAGCCCTGTCCAGGCATGAGAAGAGTTCAGGGGAGCCACTGAGGGTTAAGGAGTGAGGGTCCCCACGCCCAAAGTTGAGCTGTAACTCTGGCTGGGTGTGTGCACTCTAACCCCAGAGCAAAGCCGCTGCTTGAGCGCCTGGAGCAATAAGCCTCTGACTTTGAAGGCTGGGAGGCAAACACAGAGGCTTAGAACTACAGGCCTCTGTTTGTTTTAATAAATGGCTTATGGACCATCCTGTTCCTCCCCCATTTTTATTTGCATACAGGAGTTTCACTGCGATGTTTCCATACAATGTGTCCTGATAAAACCCGTCTGTCACTCCCAGCCACCCCACCTCCCCCTTCTTGGGACAATTTCAACAGTTTTCATGTTCTGTATTCACACGTGTGTATACAGCACCCTCTCCTTTTGGTCTCCCCTCTCCCACTGGTACCCACCCCAAAACAGAACCTCTCAAACACACTTGTCATTAGGTTTTTAGGGCTGCATTCCACATGTGACAGAGAACACGCAGTATTTGACTTGCTCAGTCTGCCTTGTTTTTCTTAGCAGTCCTTAAAAAACTGAAGAGAGAACTCCCATGTGATCCTGCTGTACCACTCCGGGTGTATATCTGAGGGAACGTCAGTCAGCATACAACGGAGACACCATGGTTATAGCAGCCCTGTTCACCATGGCAGAAACATGGAATCAGCCTCGGTGCCCATTAACCCATGACTAGATAAAGAAAATGTGGTATAGAAAACAAGGGAGTATTTTTCAGCCATTAAGAAGAACAAAATCATGTCATTTGCCAGAAAAGACCATCAAGTTCAACCTCTGGCTTTGAACCTTTGGTTCTCAGTGCTCAGCGCTATAAGCATCTGAGTTCGGAAGCCCAGATTGTGACTCTCTGGGACTCAGAGCCAACACTGAGGGAGCTGTCCCTTGGGTATCTGTGATTTCTCTCTGGATGGAGCAACTGTACCTCCAGCCAGCCATTTGTGACCCAGCTGCATGCCAAATTCAACTCTGAGCTCCCTGGAAGTCAAGGAAAAGAGACAGAGAGAGAAAAAAGATGGGCTAAATACCTTCCACTGTTTGGATAAGCACAGCAAAAGATTCTCGAAGACAGAAACCTTTTCCACTGCAAATCCCAAGGAGACACAGAGCTCGGGCTTGTCCCACACCCCAGCCAGCGTTCACTTCGGGGATGCGGCTCCACCCTCAGTCAGGCTGCTGTGGTCTTTAAGAGCCACCTGAAGTTCCAGTCCTTCATCCTTCTAACCAGAGCCTTCCTCCCTGCACGCAGGCGGGTAAGGGGGTGAGGGCAGTGCATTGATTCTGCAGGCAGACACGTGGCATCTCACATCTGTGGAAGTCAACAGGGCAGACACCACCACGAGTGACCCCTTACACACACCGTTGAGTTAATGACAATGGAGCAGCCCCTTTTTGTCAATTGTACCAGATGTCCTGTGCTGGTACAGATTAGTGGAAGGAGAGGGGGGCTGTCTGGACTGCGACGGCAGGTGCAGGTCACCACACGTCCTGCACCTTGGGGCCCTCGGCACGCTGTGGGCTCCAGGTGATGGATGGTGGGCTAGATGGGCCTCGGTGGCAGGGGTGACATGGGGGTATCTGTGCATGTGCGGGAAGGGCCCATGGGAAATCTCTGCACTTTTTCTCAAATTTGCTGAAACCTAAAACTGCTCTAAAAAAATCTTTTTAAAACTGGAAAAAATTCCAGTAAATCAAGCTTTTAGATAATAATAATAATAGACCAAACTAGGGGTACTGGGAGAGTACACCAGGACGCCATACTGTCCCAATTTTCTGTATCTAAAATACTCCCAAAAAAGGAGTTCATACATGTCTGCTGCCATGTAGGACTCCATAGGAGTGTCGAGAACTTCGGGCTCCATTCCCTTGATGAACAGCAGGTAGGGAGGGGAGGGAGCAGCCCAACTCAGCCAAGGAGCTGGAACAAGGGACCTGAGGTCCCAAGTGTGTGTACAAACATGGACCCATGCTCCCGGGTGCTGACTGGACACACCATGCTGGGTTTTCCTCCCTGGCACATCTGGAAGCCTCAAAGCCAGCCAGGGTCCCCAACCTGGGTGGGGAAGGGGTTTGGTTCCTAGCTGGTGTTTCCAGCCACACACCTCCCACGTAGGAGGCAGGCTGGCAGTTTTGTTTTTTCAAAGTCCGTAATGCACTTTATGAAACACAAAGCTGCCCTGGAGCAGAGCACAACGAGCACGAGCTCCCACGCAGCTTCTGGAAACCGTAAGCGTTAGTGTCGGCTTGAATCAGCGTGGCTCACAAGCACTGAGCTGGTCCCCCTGGTGGCTGCGGGAGACAGAGTGCACACCTGCAGAAGGAGCTGGGAGCATCCGGGGAGCCTGGGGCCCTCACCATGGGAGAAAGGACTGAATGGAACCCAGGGTCTGAGGGGCCACCTGCAGCACTCTGGACAGACACACTGCCGGCCAGGGACAGCCACCATCAGTTCATAGCTTCCGGCCATGGGCACAGCTGACCCTGTTTGACCGAGGGGTGAGGCTCAGCACACATGCCTGAGGCCACGCGCTGAGGTTGGGGTTTGATCCTTTTCTGACGTGGGGTCTGCACTGGGGACTCACCTTGCAGGGGCGGGGCGCTGGTGCCAAGCGAAAACTGCTTATCCTAAGAGTGGGTGCCTGGAAGTGGGCACCACCTAAGAGTGGGCACCAGTGCTGCCCTGCCCACCCTCAGCCCTGACTCCACATGTAGCCAAGCTCCAGAGAGCTCTGCCTAGAGACCCTGGGCCTGGCTCCCTGCCATGGGATGACTGTTGTGGCAGTTTCTAAGCTCCAGCCCCTTGGCCCATCTTGACCCTCTTACCCATCCTTCTCCTCAGCTCTGTAGCTGACCTTCAGGTCCCGTCTTCACCTCTATTCACCATGGTTCCTTTGGCCAGGCCTAAATGGACCTGTACCCGGAAGCCAGGCTCCACCGGCCCAGCTAGGCTTTGTCACTACACTAGTCTGAGTGTCTCTCCTCCCTGGCCCAGCTGCTACCTCCACCTTCACTGGGCAGTTTAATTCCCAGGACATCTCAGGGGCTGTGATGTTGTCCCCAGCATGGTCAATTGGGTCTGATCTTAAAGACCTCGAATGTGGGGGAGAAGGAGGAGCTGTCCTCTCCTCCTAGTCGGGAATCCCTGGCTCTGACCTCACCTTAAGGCAAGTCCACCTCCAGCCAGGACCAGTGACAAGAGCATGAAGACCTGAGGGCATCATACAGGAGAGGACCCTCGCTGAGCACCTGAAGGAACAATGGACAGGCAAGGTCTCTACCACACCCACTTGGTGGTCCCCTGTCTGTAGTCTCAGCCCTTGACAGCCTGGCACACACTGCAACACTCAGGCATAGATCTCCCGGGGCCAGGTTGGGACGTTGCTTCTGAGCACGCATGTCTGACACAAGACTCTGAGGCTTCTGGGCCCAGGTCACAGTGGCCAGAGATGGCGGATGCCCTCTGCTAAGGGATGGATACCTTGGTTCCAAGTCCTCTTGGTCAGCACAACCACTGTGTGCCCTGTGTCTCCAAGGTCTGCTACGGGTTTCAGATGCACTAACTGGCCAAAGCCTAGTGACATCCAGCATCAATGGCCACAGAGAGTGTTGCCACCACTGTCAATCAAGAGTACTCACAGGTGGCTGTGGATGCAGAGGTCCCAGCTCCACCCCCATACACATGCCCCACTTTGGGGTCTGTCACCCTGAAGGGAATGACACATCATGTACCCTCTCTTCCCAGGGGTACATCTGTCTAGCTTGTCCCTGGCCCCTGCAGCGCAGGCCTCTCCATGCTGGGCAGTCATGCACTGGCCAGAGAAACGACCTGTTGCTCAGCCAGGCCTTCCTGTTCCTGCATGGTTTCCTCCTCCCTCGCTGTCCATCTCCTCAGGACAGCCCAACTCCACCTCCCAAATTAGGTCTCCTAAGAAGGATGGGTCTTCAGCAGGTGCCCTGGCTCAGGCCGCCAGGATCGATGGGGGAATGCCGCCCTCCAATATTAATGAGCAGGACTCTGGTGACAAGGACGGCACGTGCAAGCAGAGGAACGAACTGTGCTGTGGATTTTATGTGGAATTACATATGCACCAGCTTAATGCACTAATGTCAGAGCAAATAAATATACGCCGTGCTGCTTCCTCCTTCCTCCCTTCTTTCTCCCTCCCTCCTCCCCCCTCAGCCACCATGCTCTGGCCCAGTGGTTTTACTCCTGGGCTCCCTGTGTCTTTAATCTTACTGATTCATTTTCCTGCCTTCCATGTGGCATATTAATGTTAGGTCAAAAAGTATTTCATCTGTTATTCTGAAGGTCCTATTTTATTTTTATTCAAGAATGTGTAATCCGGAGAAAAAATAATTACATATGAGATCAACAGTGCAGCTCTGCCCTGAATTCTCAGAATTATGAAATCTCAAAACCAGAAAGGGAAGTTAGATCCAGCCCTGTTGTTCCATAGATGGGGAAACTGAGGCCTGGGGAAGAAGGGAGGAGGCTGGCCTGTCCAACTGGTGAGTCTGCGCCAAAGCTGGGCCTGGAGCCTTGTTCTCTGACACTGACCCCAGAGTCCTCATGCTCCCTGGGATAGGTTTCACCTGGCCAACTCATAAGAGATAGATCTTCCTGGACCTGGAGCTGATTCAGTAGGCCATGTGACCACCTCTCGGAGAGGCAGTGACCACCATGACCACCATCCTCCACCAAGCACTCCCAGCCAGGCCCTGTGCTCAGCCCTTCAATGTGCGTCACCTAATTGAGTCCTGGCCCCTACGATGGTTTCCATTTTACAGATGGGCTATAGTTTAGATCTTAAGAGGTTCCCAAGGCCCATGTGTTGAAGGCTTGACCTCCAGTCCATTGTGTTGCTGGAACTTTAAGAGGTGAGGCTTAGTGGAGGTCTTTAGGCTCCTGGAGGTCTGCCCTTGAAAGGGATTGTGGGACCCCAGACCCTGCTCTCTTTCTGTTTGCATACTGTCCATCAGGTGAGCAGTTTACTCCCCTTGACCCAATACCACACCAGAGGCCCAGAAGTAAGAGGACCAACCGACTGTGGACAAACTCCAAACCTGCAAGCAAAGCAACCCTTTCTCTTTATCAGCAGACTGTCTCGGGTGGCTGTTATTCTGATGAAAGCTTGACGGGCACGTGGGGAAGCAGGTATAGAGCATTCTGGGAACTTACCAAGGCCTTGTGGCCTGTGAGTGAGGTGTCAGGATTTGAACCCAGGTTTTTGGAGTCTGTTCTCCAAATCAGCCTCTGTGTACCAGGTGGGGAGTGGGGGTAGTTTATTGCACCAGGGTAGCCTAGATGTGCCTCCAGAAGCCCATTCAATCTGAGCCCCATGGAATATCCAAGCTCATCACTGGGCACTTTAGCAGCCAGGAAGAAGAGCGTTCATTTCTATAGGGACCATGGCAAATTGCCTCAAATTCAGGAACTTAGAACCACATGACATACCACTGACAGGTCTGTAGATCAGGAGTCCAGTGCGTTTGGCTGGGTTTTCTGCTTTGAGTCTCACCAGGCCATAGCCAAGTTGCCGGCCAAGCTGCATTCCTCTCCTGAGGCTCTGGGGACAAATCATCTTTGGGCTTATTTAGGTTCCAGCAAAATTCAGCCAGTGTAACTGTAGAACAGGTCCCTGCTTCTTCACTGGCATTCAGCTGAGAGCATTCCCAGTGGCTAGGGGTCACTCATAATCCCTGGCTCCAGGTTCTCCTTATCCCCAAAGCAGTGGCAGCCAGCCAGTCCTTCTTGCATGGAGAAGCTGTCCTGCTTCTTCCTACCTCCCTTCTCTCTCGCCTTCCTCTTCCAATTCTAATGGCCCTGTGACGGCATGAAGTAGGTCCTCCTAGCCCAGGATCACCTCCCATGTGAAGGTCTGCACTCTGACCATGCCTGCAGAGGCCTGTTGCCATATGGTAGAGCCCATTCACAGTGCCGTTGGAGTGGGGCCACTGCTCTTCCTACCATGTAGGTGGAGATCAGGGTCCATCCCACTGGGCAGAACATCCAGGGGCTCTGGGGAGGTCCTGAGGTCAGGATCTACACGATGCAATGGCTAGGCTTGGCCTGGAGGCCTGGTGGGGGACTTGGAAGGAGCAAAATGGAAAAGTGGGTGAGAAGGAGCCAGGCCCTCAAAATGAGCCCAGAGGGAGGTGGGTTTGTGTCCAGACCCATGCTGCCCGAGGGAGGGAGGGAGGGGGAGCGGCAGAGGGCTGAGTTACACATGAGGAAAGGGGCGAGACTCCAGGTGAGGGTGAGGAGGGAGTGGGGTCAAGCAGTAGAGAGTTGGAGGCAAATTAAGGAGTTTAGACTTCACACTGCCAGGGCCTAAAAGCTGCCAGTGCACCTGCTGGGTGGAGGCCAAGTTCATCCTTCCACAGTGAAGGTGGCTTCTCCTCCACAAGCAGAAGTACCTTCATCCCCATGTGTGCCATGAGAGAGCCCCCAAACTTGCCCGTAGAGTCCTCCTCTACACAGCACTACCCAGTCTCTGCAAAGCCATCCTGGAGGTGCCCACGTGGACCGCACCCCCGCCAGTTCTGCCAAGGCCCAGCGGGAAGCCTGCTCAGGGATGGATGGGGACATTGGTGTACTGCACAGTTACTGTCTTGTGCCCAGCATGGCTTCTGCACAAATGGGGCTGTGGAAGTATCTGGGGGAGACACGGTGAACTGGAGGGCCTGGGAAGGGTGCACGGTCCCAAGGAGGGTGGTGTGAGACATGGGGACCTATGATCCCTCCAGGGGCCAGTGATCCTGAGCACCCACCCCAATGCCAGGGTGATACACACAGCACAGACAGCTTCCACCCTGTGCAATGCTGCCTGGCTCACACCCTCCTCACACAGCTGCACTGCTCACTTACAGATCTTGTTTCCCACCCTCTGCAGAGTCCTACCAGGTAGGGGTCCACCCCGTCTTACAGAAGCACAAACTGAGGCTCCAAAAGGCTAAGCACTGACCTGCTGGAAGCAGGAGGTCAGCAGTAAACTGAAATGTCCCTGTCCTAATCTCTGGAACCTGTGGGTATTTTAATTGACATGGAGAGTTAAGCCTGCAGGTGTCTGGAGGAAGGGAAGGTGTCCTGGGCAAATCCACTGTGCCCGTGTGGTCAGAGGCCCCCTCGCCCATGGAGGAGGGAACCAGGAAGAGGGCCAGACTGTGGACCCACCAGCCATCGCTGGCTCTGGAGATGGAGTTGGCAACCCAAGCCAAGGAAAGTGGCAGCCTGGGAAAGTCAGGAAGCGGGTTCCCCTGGGATGCCCAGCAGGAAACAGGCCGGCTGTTACCCAGTTTTAGCTCAGTGAGGCCACACTGGGCTTCCCACCACAGAAATGTGAGATAATGATTCTTGTTTCTGCTACTGCACCTGTAGTGAGTTGTTAAGAGTAGCCACAGGAAACTCATGCTAGCCTCCTCGCAGGATTTGAATCCAGCCCTGTCTGAGCCGGAAGCTTTGAGGCACAAAGCTGTGTGTGGTGCAGGGGAGCAGGCAGGGGAGAGAAGAGGGAAGCTGCCCCAGGGTCCTCCCTAGGCTGGAGCCAGGACAGGCCTGAGGTGAGGCTCCATGCTGTTGGCTCTCCCCCGGGCTGGACCTCCCATGGAGGGGCTCTCAACCCTGAGGTCTTGGCTCCCCCAGGGCCCGAGGCCTGCTCTCCCTTCACCTACTCCTCCCCCACCTTTGTGGCCCCCTACTCTGTCCTCAGTTTCCCCATCTGGAATGGTAATCCTGGATCTACAGATCCCAAGGGCACCCAGCCCCAGCCTATAGTGGCCATCAGATCTTTAAAAATAGACAGGCAGCCCTAGATAGGAGACACCACCCACCATGCCTGCCTCCCCAGGACATCCTGGGTTTCAAAGACTGGGTGTCTGCCTAGGCTTGCCTATTGTTCTCTCTTGGGGAGCAGCCCAAGGGGGCAGTCCAACCTGGACCACAGTACAGCTATCCAACCTTGCTTACGTTCATGCCCCTCTGTGACTGTCCCTTCTTAAAAGCTATTGAAACAAGTCTCCTGACCCCAGACCTCTATCTGTGCACAGAATCTGCTCCAATTTCACAATTCTTACCTGTTAGACTACATAAGTCCCATTTAAGAAGTGGAGATGGGGACCATGGTGCCCAGGTGTGGGGTGGCCAGTAAGAGGCAGCTGGTGTGCTGTGATCGCAGAAGGTATATGGGTGGTGGGGGCTGGCAGTAGGATTGCCAGATAAATTACCTGACATCCTGTGTGCTAGTCAGATTTCTATCACTATAACAAAATGGCTGAGACAATCATCTTGCAAAGAGGAAAGGTTTATTTGTGGGCTCACAGTTTTGGAAGTTTCAGGCCATGATCAGTTGGCCTGATGGTAGGAGTGTGGGAAAGGAACCTTTTCCCCTCATAGCCACCAGGAAGCAAAGAGAGACGACAAAAGACACATGAACCACAATCCCTGCCAGGGCCATGTTCCCATTGACCTAAAACCTCCCCCTAGGCCCCACCTCTTAAAATTCCAAACACTTCTCAACAGTGCCAGTCTGAGTGCCCAGCCTTGAACACATGGGCTTTGAGGAACACTCCAAATCCAAACTGTGCTCACTGTGACATTTGAATTCGAGATAAACAAGTGATTTTGCATGGGACACTCTTGTACCAAAAACAAAAACATTGTTTCTATGAAATTCAAAGATCTCTGGGCATTCTGGGGAGATTTGTGTGGTTTGGCCAGTCCAGCATCCCAGTGAGCAGGACAGCACAAGGCTGAGACCTCCTGAGTTTGGTGTTCCAGTCACATTCCCAACATAGAGGAAAACATGGAAAAGTCGGGCACATTTAAATCTGCGCATAATTGACAGATATGAAGTTTTGGTGAAGTGACGATTGCCTTTCCAGTGGCCCAAAAAGGCTCCCCAAACACACCCTGCCAGAAGGGGCCGAGTGCACGCTCTGGGCCTTCGGGTCTCCCCAAGACCTCAGGTGTCTGCAACAGCTCTTCATTCCTTATTGTCTGTCCTCCAGGGCAGCAGCCCTGATTTCCCAAGCTTGTGACGTGTTCTTCCAGGTGTCATCAGCTACCAGCTGAACCCACTCCTCCCTCACACAGACCAACGAAGCTGGCTTGCAGGATTTTGAGCCCTTGTAAATCCACTGGTGTCTAAAAAACGGATCCAGAACCATTGCAGGCAGCCCCAGGAGTTTGAGCTGAAGTCCTAAATATAGTTTCTTTATACCCCTAGCCCACCGCCAGACACAGGACCCCGCTCAGGTCTGCCAACACTTCCTCTCTGGAAAAAACCAAAAAACCTGTCCAAGAGGTCTTGGAATTCTTTTTTTTTTTCCTGACCATATTTTAGATACTTCCCTGGAAAGCCATGGATAAGATCCAACTTCTGGTGTGTCCTCCACTCCCTCTCTCTCCTTCCTGCTGTGTCCTCCTCCTCCTCCTGCTCCTCCTCCCCTCTGTCCTCCTCCTCCTCCCCTCCCCTCCTTGTCTCTCCTCTCTCTCTCTCTCTCTATCTTTCTCTCTCTCTTTCTCTCTCTCTCTCTCTCTCTCTCTCTCTCCCGCCCCCCGCCCATCCCTCTTTCCTCCCTTCACTTGGGTGCCTGTCTCCTGGGTATAAGGAGATATGTCTTGAACTTGGGGAAAGGGCACCATTGTCCTGTCTGGATACCCACTGTGGTGATGTGAGTTGAGTACCTGGCAGCTGTTCCCACTGGAGGAAAACATCTGACCCAGAGGCCAGCTGACCAGGCTGGGGACTGGACATCCCCCTCTGGAATCTTAGCAGCAACACCAACTGTCGCCTGCATGAAAGTGCTAGTAGCCCCACCCCCAAGTGCCTGCTGATCCTGCTTGCACATCAAGCCAGAGGTTCCAGCTGCTCATACCTGCCTCCTAGGGACCCAAAGGAGCTGGTTTTCCTTGGTTGCTGGGCTCTGGTCCTTGTCCCCAGGCCAGGTGAACAGCTCAACTCATTGGTGGCTCAAGAGACTGAGTGGGGATCCAGGTCACAGTGTCAGTGCAGCCCAACTCCAGACTGGAAAGTTTACTGCCTTGAGGTGATAACTGGACACTGGGTCCTCCCCACTCCTGGGGTGCCATGGTGGCCAATGAGGGGCTGGTAGATAGACACTGTGCTGCTGTGAAGTTCTGCAGCATGAAGCGTGTGAGCTGTTTGATATGCTTTTGACTTTCCTGTGTGGATTACCACGTGTTATGAAAATTGTTGGCTGACAGTTGACTTCTGCATGTCAGATTGCAATGGGATATGACACCATGTGGGATAGGCTAGGACGTAATATAGCGGCTGGGAGCAGCCTCGCCAACCAGCAGCTGCCTGCCAGCAACAGCCTGGGAAAGGAGCATGGCCAATGGGTGCAGGACAGAGCTGGACCTGTGTGGGGACAGTGGCTGAGGCTGGCTGAGGGCCAAGCCACGTTTCTCAAAAGGTCTATTTTGCCACAGCACTGTGGAATCGAGAGTGGAGACCTTCCTCTCAGGTGCTGCCTTAGTGTCAAGAAAGTTTAGCTTAAGATCACAGCATGTCAGCTGCCCCCTGAGCCAGCTCTCACTGTCCCTCAGCTGTGACCCACAGGACAGTGGGGTTTGCTGAGTGAGAGTCAACTCTTCATCACCACAGACACCTGAGCAACCAGGAGGAGAGGTCACCATGGCTCAGGGTTTCAGAAGACTCAGTCCCAGGTCACTTGGCCCTGCCACTTTAGTCCCGTGGTTGCATGTCACAGCTGAGGCACATGGTGAAATCAACCTCCCACCTCATGGCCAGGTGAGAGAGAGGAGATCAGGGTCCCACGGTCCCCTTCAAAGGCACACCCCAATGGCCCTAAGACCTCCCACTGGGGCCCACCTCTGAAGGTTTCCACTCCTCTCAGCAGTGCCAATCTGGGGACCAAGCCTTTGCCACACGGGCCTTTGGGGACCTCTCGAGTGCTCCCAGGGCTGCACTCACTAGCTGTTCCCACCTTGAGCCTCCAAGTCTCTTTACTGGGGCAGACTAAGGCTAGAAAAACTCCCTGACCAAAAAGGCGTGGCAGCTCGGGTCCCATTTCAACTCACACAGCTGCAAGGACTGTCCCCTTTCACTGTGGTCATCAAGTGTGGTTTGTACTATCTCGCTCCCTGCCTTCCTCATGGTTTGGAGCCCACTGGCAATCAGGATCATGACCCTCCTTCCCACTGGACTCTAGTGCCGTGCCTAGTCAGCATCTGCTGAGGAACAGATGTCCAGGCTTCCCCGGCCCACGCTTGCAAAACCCATGTCTCAGAGGGAGGAATTCAAAAAGGATGTGGTCTGTCAAATGTCGCAGTTAGCCAGGTGCAATGGCTCATACTTATAATCTCAGCTACTCAGGAGGCAGAGATAAGGAAAATTGCCAGTCAAGACCAACTCAGGCAAAGAAGTTAGTGAGAGACCCCATCTCAACAAATAAGCTTGACCTGTCATTCCAGCTATGTGAGGTATAAGTAGGAGAATTGCCGTCTAACTTTGCCCTGGGCAAAAGCAAAAGACCCTGTCTGAAAAATAACTGAACTGAAAAGGGCTGGCAGAGTGGCTCAAGTGGTAGAGCTCCTGCCTAGCAAGTGTGAGGCCCTGAATTCAAATCCCAGTACACCCAAAAAAGAATGTCTCCAATCATTCACCATTTTGGCTCCCAGGCCATTGTGGTGTGCTGGGCTGCCGTCGGGGTCCTGGGGACACTGAGGGCTACTGCAAGTCCTTGCCACGTCTCTGAGACTTAGATTGGTGTGACAGAGGGACACGAGGATGCCTTTGCACTATTGGGTTCTCACACTGGCCAAATAGGCACCATTACCCTGTCACAAAGTCAGGAGCACAGGCTCAGACTGGACGCCAAAGGCCACAGGTGGCAGAAGGAATTGGTGGACTGAGGACATAGAGCAAGGGCTCCCACACTGTCCAGCTAACCCCTCACACAGGCCTGGCTGTGCCCTGTTGTCCCTCCCTCTTCTTTGCCCAAATGTCCAGGCCAAGGTCTGGGGAATGGGGTCCTTCACATCCACCCTGCACTTACAGAGCTGTGCTCAGTGAGTTGGGATCCACAGACAGTTACTGTGGATGTGAAGAGCAGCAGAGGCGCCTTCTTCAGGGCCAAGGAACAAACTTTCTCGTCTGCTGCCACAGGTGACTGGAGTGTCTGAGAGCCCAAGTCCCACTGACTGACACCCACATTTTGGGAGGGCACAAAGGACCAGAGAAACCATGAGACAGCCAGGCTCCCTGCAGAGTCCAGCCCAGGGGATGCAGGACCTTCAGATAAGGCAATACCCAAACCAATGCCCAGAGACCAGCGTGCTGCTCTCAGGAGTGACATCCGTGCCCAGCCGGTTGCATTTGCCATGGGACACCCGGTGCTCTGACAGCCTCATCCTGACGGCTGCAGTCCCAGTCACCTCGGGAGGCCCTGGTGGCAGACGGCAGGCAGAGGACAGCCAGGCTGCCAGCTCAGGGCCCGTTATGGGTTCTTGATGGACATCAACCTAGCTAGGCTGGTGTCCACAGCCATCCCTCCTAGAAATGCCATTTTCAGTCCCACAGGACCAGAACTCCAGCAGGCTGACAGGGGAGGTGCATGCAGTGAACCGGCCATCCGTGGGGGTGCAGACACGAGGGGCTGGAAGCAATGCCCACAGCCCCGATTCTCACACCTGGCTTGGCTTCTATGAGTTGTGCTGCCATGAACTAATTTCAGACCCTCTGCACACCTGGATTTGTCAACAGAGGAGGCTCTGTCCCGATCCAGGGCCTGGCTATGGCTCATTGTGTCACTGTAAAGTGTTGGGACATGAAGCAGGTGCTATGACAGGGCACGAAGGCCCCTGAGCTCTTACCTCCATCTGGAAGCCCAGCCCCAAGCAAGGAAAGGCACCAAATGGTCTGTGTGCTAGCGGAAGTACAGGGGGACAGGACGGAGCCTGAGGGCTACACAGAGGAGGTGCCTCAGAGATGACATCTGGAAAAGGTGCTGAGCAGGATGTGGGGCCAGCAGTCCAGGTGGGGGTTAGGTCTGTGAAGGCCCTGAGCTGACAGTGCCTGGGCCACTGGGGCTGACAGGAGGCCCAAAGGTGACTGGGGCCATGGTGGGCAACAAAGGCAGAGGGGCCCTAAGGACAGACAACTCAGGCCTGGAGGTCCAGCGGGGCTCTCTGACCTCCATCAGGGCAGGCAGAGGCTGCGGACAGGAGGTGGGTGCCCAAGGCTGGGCACTGTGTGGGGTCAGCTGCACTGTGGATCCTTATGTCTCTGAGTGAAGATCATGGCTGTATCTGAGGGTCACCATGGGGCTAGCAGGTCCCCATGGAAGGGGCCTGTCACTACTGGCCTGGTGCAGATCCAATGGGAACAGTGGAGGGTGGAGACAGATATCCCAGGTTCAAATTCTGCCCTTGCTTGCTGTGCACCCTTGGGCTGGTCCTCTAACCTCTCTGAGCCTCTGCTTCCCCATCTACAAATGGAAATAATAATTATAGCTCCTCCTGTGTACTATGTAGGGCTGTTTCGCAGATTCAATCAATATATAAATACAGCGCAGGGTAATGGCTCCATGCCTGCCGCTGTCCTTGTAATTGCTGTTCGAAACCTGTGACAGCAGGAGCCGGAAGGGTTCCTCCTGCTGGAGGAATGGAGCTGCCTCAAGATGCACGCGGCTGGCCGGCGCCTGGACTCTGAAGTCCCTCACATCTCCAGAGTCTGGGGACAGGAGCACCAAGCCGTGTATCCAGCATCCTAGGCGAGGCTCTCCTATGCCGGGTCTGAATCCTGACACTGCGGCCAGACAGGGAGGAAGGACACACCCCTTACTCTGGACAGGTCTCCTCCCTGGGTCTTTGGGTGCTGGCAACCCTGAGGGGCTGGCGGCTTGCAGGAGAAAGACAGGAACCACCAGTCACCAGACAGCGACAGAGGGGCTGAGTTATCGGGCCTGCCCTCCTTTGTGGCACACAATGGACATGGACAGTGTCACAGGTTTCTCAGGGCTAAGGTCGCCAGTGTACTTCAGGACAGGCTGTGCACACCATGGCTCCAGAGTCAGGGATCTGGGTTGGCATGGCTGGTGAATCTGTGCAGCCATGAGGCCAGGGTCTCCCGCAGAAGAGTTGGGGTGGCGGGGGTTTCCCAGTCAGTGCACTTGGGAAGTGGTGTAGAGTCCCTGACACACCAAGCAAGGAGCTAGGTCAGGCTCCCTCCTGCAGGAGGAACCAGTGGTGACCGAGCTCAGGCTACCCTCATCTTAATGGAGGAGAAGAATTTTTATAGCAATAAAAATAGGTTTAGTAACCAGACAGAGAAATTACTTTTTTTTTTAGGAAAAAAAAAAAAACAAGGTAGTAAATATTCATTGAGGTTCCTGTGAGATTGCTGGGGTCATGTTTCAGAACTAGATTACAGCGTGTGCAGACGTGCTGTTCTGCCACACGCACACACACACGCACCCACACCAAGGAGCCTTCTGCTGGGGGAAGCAGGAGGAGTGGGCACACAATAGCTGCACAGTGCTATATTCATTGCCTTCCTTGACAATTCCTCTCACTAAGTCATTTGCCACTCAGCGGTAGCGGAGTAGGGCAAGGGTCCTGAGGCTACACCTGTTCTCCATTTGCTCAAAAAAGAAAGCAGGCAGTACCAGCAGATCCACTCAGAGGGCGGGCTCAGGGAGGCAGGTTCTGGCTCAATGCTCTCTTGGGCAGCCATTCCTGAGCAAAAACTTGCATCTCCACCCTGCCCAGGAGCCCTCAGTTCCTCCCTCTGGGGAGCTGCCGAGAGCTTGCAACTTGAATTTTCATCCATTCGGGGATCTGAAGTTCGCCCAATGGGGAGGAAGCAGCCGCTGTGTCTCAGAGTCCAGGATCTAGCAGAGGTCTTTGGACAAGAGCAAGCACAAGTCAAAGGAGTCCAGGTCCTGCCAGAGTCAGGGAGGCCAGCAAGGAGGAACTGTTGATGGAGGAGCCTGGCCCTGGAGTAGGCCCTCTGCAGGGCATCCAGGGAGGGGCCTATTGCCAGATGGCCAGTGCATTTGGATGTTACCCTGGAGACAACGGGGAGCCTTGGAGGATATTGGAGCAGGGGAGTGACAGGGTAGGATGTGCATTTGGAATGATTTTTTTTCTGCAGCACTGTGTGAAGGAGTCATGAGGTAAGGGAGGAAGGCAGGGAACCAGCTACAGGAAATGGCCAGCCCTGGGGCTCCCTGCAATCCCTGCTTCTCAGCCCTGCAGGTGAGTCAGATGCTGTGTGCAGAGGCAGAGAAGAGGCTGCTTCCAGACTCCCTGCCTGGTGCTGCTGCCCTGCACAACTCCAGGAGCCACCAGCCACAGGGAAGGAAAGAGGATGCAGCCCCTGGGGCTGGCAGAAGGGGCAACCCTGCCCTTCACACAACAACCATTGGGCCACCCTTATCCATCCTCTTTGCAGAAAGGAGGAGGTGCACTGCTGCACACTGGCCTGATGGGATCCACGCTCTGGCAGCTGGGTGCACGCAGGACCACACTCTGGAAGAAGACACTGCACATTGAGCCCACCCTGGGTGCCTTCTGGTGACACCCCACCAGCCAGGCTCCCGAATCACAGAATCACCTTCCCAGATCAGGGCTGCTGGGGAAGCTGCGTCCTGCTGAGCTGTGTCGGGGAACAGGCAGCGCGGGCTGCCACGCGGCATTTTGTTTTAAAAGCAGCCAGCTCTCAGCTTCTCTGGGACGCACTGAATAAATTTCCCTTTATTAGACACAGCCTCCCATTACCGTGTCTTTCCCCTCATTATTCCCACATAAGCTCGAGGATAATGGACCTCAAGGCCCCTTCCACATTCAGAATCCTGGTCTCCAGAGCCCAGCCAGGCGCGGTTCTGCGCAATTTATAGGAACAGGGAGATGGGGACAGGGAGGGCTCTGGGAGGGGCTGCCAGCTCGCCACCCCCAGCGTCCAGACCACTTCCTCCAGCCCAACCGAGGCCCTGGGCTCAACTTGCTGTGAGAGAAAGGAGTGGAGTGGCAGGGAAGCAGAGTCAGGGGAGGGGAGTTCTCCCCCTGACAAGCCCCTCCCAACCCCAGCCTGCCCCACCCAGGGCACTCGTGCACAGGGCCACACGCACACTGCACATTGCTTTGCCTGGAGCTGACTCCCATAGACTCCAGTACTGCATTAAGGGGACATGCGGGTCTCCTCGGGTGGTCACAACTACCCAAAGATGGCCTGCTGGTGGCTTCTCCTCTCTGCTGAGCCCACCTCAGGCAAGTGGAGTCCACCCCAAGCCACACAGCAGGCCAGGGCCCTCAGGCCTGCACCCCTCTGTCCCTTCAGTTCCCTGGGCAACCCGCTATCCACACTCCCTCTGCCCCACTGCTGTAAGCCTTTGCACATGTGTACCCCACTTGAGTCTTCTCTGCACACTTGCACACATACTCACCCACTGGCACACGTGACCATCTATGATGTCATCACAGCTCCTGGTCCCCAAGGCTGCTGAGCTTGTCAGGCATCTGGCTAAGCCTGAGGTGCTGAGAACCTGCTTGGGGTCATTTCTTGCCAAAGCAGGACACACCCGAGTTAAGAGAACACTCCTGGCCCCATGGACAGACACTAAAGCCCTCTGAGACCTCCAGGCTCAGGCATTGGGACCACCACTTGCTGGGGAGCAAGTAGGAGCCACAGCAGCTGCACAGCCGCCAGCTGCCTGCTTACCCTCTCACCTTGCCTCTCCTGCCAAGGACAGGTCAGCATCTACCCACAGAGGACTAAAGCTGTCATGCCCTCCCAGGGCCTAGTGGCCAGCTCCAGGCTCTGCCCCTGAGGGCCTTACTCTGCTTGTCCTCCATAGCCCTGCTCCCATCAATCCCCCAGGCAGGTGGCCAGGGAGAGGGAAGCCTACAGTCAGAGAGGAACATGGTGCCTCACTGCACATGAGCAAGGAGTAGCCAGTTCCACCAGGGGCACCAGAGAACCAGTCTTAAAAAATAAGAGGAGCCCTGAAGACCTCTCTTCAGGGATGTGAGGGATGGTGGCATGAGAGCAAACCCTGAGGACACTGGAAGAGAAATATGTCATCCAGGACATATTTCTCAGTGCAAAGGCCCTGGGGCAGAGTGAGGAAAGAGTGGTGGGAAGGTGAGGGGTACAGGGAGCAATTGGAGGAGATGGGGCAGCCTTGGGGGGCATGTACATGGGCCTCCCAGAGTCCTGGGGGCCCAGCCCTGTGAGGAATAAACATATTATCGCGGCCAGGAGGAAACCAGTCCTGCTGTTGCTAAAGAGAGGCGCCTGGCTGCCTCATCCCAGACTCAGAGCTGAGCAGTTAGCTCCCCCTGCCTTGTTGACCTTTTAGAATTCTGAATAAAGTGGCAGAAGAGCAGCTGCCACATCAAAAGTCCTTTCCTCTCCTGCCATGGGGGTGGGCTGGCGGGGGGGAAGGAGGGGTTGGGGAAGCAGCCAGACCTGACAGAAAGGGGGCAGAGGGCCCGGGAGGGTCGATGAGGGTTGATTTTTCTTTCTTTTCTTTTCAGGCAGAAAAGTATCTCTAACCTCTGTGCACTGAATTCACAGGTTGAGAAGATTCCCTACAGGACAGCCTGGGTGGAAGAGAAGGCCGAGGGGCTGACAGTCAGCTCATGGGCTGAGCCGGCTGGAGGAGCTCAGCAGGGCTCAGGTGAACTCGGGAATCAGTGCCTCAAGCCCCTGGGTGGACCAGGTCTTCCCGTAGCAGGAGAACCACCTCCTGGACCTGCATCAAGGGGTGGCCTGCAGCATAGCACAAACCCCACCAGCTGTCCCCTGCTTGGTGCTCAAATAAAAGGAAGTTTAAGAAAGAGGCCACTGGCCTGGGCCCCCTCATGTGCAGGTGCCTCAGAGCCACACCTCCTCCAGTCACAGGTGTGCCTGCCAACTGCCAATCCAGAGGAAGAAGGAAGCCCTAAAGCACTGCTCATCCACTGAGCCAGGGAAGGAGGAGTTCTGGAGGTCTGCAGGCAGCAGCCAGGACGAGAAGCAAAATGCACAGGAACAGAGAGGAAAAGTGATAGTCTCCATGCAGCAGTGAGGTGGTCCAGGCAGGAAACCCAAGGCTGATCAAAAAAGCCAGGCTCCCAGGACACAGCTTGCTCAGTGGCCTCACAGAAAAACCATGTCCAGGTAGATAAAACCACAAGACACTCATCTTCTCTGTCCTGGAGGCTAGGAGCCCAAAATCAGAAGAGCAGGTGTCTTCTGGGGCTGCTGTCCTTGGCTTTGGGTAACTGTCTTCTGTCTGTGTTCTCTTGTGATCTTTCCCCTGTAGGTCCCTATAACGTCCTGTTATAGGGACAATAGTGTTACAGGTGGGTAGTCTCATAAGATCTCAGGTCCTTGCATCTCAGAACAAAGAACTGGACAGAGACGCAGATTGCAAAGCAGCAGCAAAGTTTTACTGAAAGAGGAGGAGTACACCAGGAGGAAACTCCGCAAGAGAGCCGGCGGGCCCTGGCCAGGTGGCACAGAAGCTCCCGTCTTTGTTCAGGGCAATTCATAGGTTGTAACACCTGGAAAATCCCAGTGGTCCTTGCAGGAGGGGCTACGGTGATTGACAGGTGTGATTGACAAGGTTTTGTCTGTAACGCGGGACGTTCTGCACAAGCTGATTCTCAGGCTTTGAACTGTGTGAGGTGTGACCAATGTACATAAGGTCTTAAGAAGAGGACTTTACCTGAGAGGTCAGATTGGGGACGGAGTTCCCTTTACTGGGCATTTCCGGTCCGAACTGGCCAAGAGACTCCCTTGGCTTTTGGGGAATTTACAACTGCAGAGGAAGTTACAACCAGAAAGGAATTTGCCACTGCAATGGCCATTAGAGGGGACGCCTGGGGATGGTACAAGGAGGAGTCCAGCGTGGAGTGACCTTCTGCTGAGGACCCTCGAGTCCCATGGCGGCCTCTTTCTTTCTCTGTTGCTAGCCTGCCTCAGATTAGGACTCACCCTAAAGACTTCATTTTCAGAATTTCCTCCTCAATTCCCTGTCTCTAAATGCAGCCACGTGCCAAGATACCAGGCTTAAAATGTCCCACGGTGAATTTTGGGTATGTGTGGTGGGGGAGACACAATTCAACTCATAACAGTCAACACACAAAGATCAATTACATTTCTATATGCTAGAGGCCATCAGCAATTGGGTTTTTTTAATTGGAATTTTTTCATGTATTACTTAATAGAACATCAATGAAATAATTCAGAATAAAGTTAATAAAATACACCCAAGTCCAGTATGCTAAAAATGATTTTAAAATATTGCTTGAGGAGAGTAAATAGATGGATTGACAAGCCACGGTGATGAAGGAATACTTGGGGCTGGCAAGAGTCAATTTTCCACAATGCTACGCAGATCCACAGCCATCCCCAGCAGGACCCCAGCAGGCTTCCTCACGGTGACCTGGTAAGAGTCCGAAGCTGGTAAGGATCAGCTGAGGACCTGGAACAGCTAAAGCAATGTGGGAGTGAAGAGACCCATGTGAGTTCACTTCAAGACTTACTACATCATCACAGTCAGGACAAGGAGGTGTCCTTAAATGACAGTCATGTGGCTAGTGAGTCAGCATGGAAACTCCAGAGAGACCATGGGTGTGCGGCCATTGGTTTTGGGAAGAGGTGCAACAAGTTCTGTCAGGGAAGAATCCTTTTGGCAAATGTCGTTGAGACATTTGGCTTTTGATCCAAAGAAAAAGCATTTCAATCCCTACCTCACACTGAGTTGGCAGTAATATAAAGCAGGGGAATGAAAGAGTCCGACATTTTGATTCACTGTACAACTTCTAGAAGAAAATAAGGTGCATTTTTATATCGTTTGAGAAAGGGAAATGTGTGAAGTAAATGTAAAAGCCAGAAGGTGTGAAGGAAAAGGTTGACAGCTTTACTGTAGAACCTTCTATTTGACCAAGGACACTATTTTTAAAAGTCAAAAGACAAGTAACAGACTGGGAAGAAAATATTTGCAATCCTGAAAATCAACAAAAGATTATTACATAGAAAATATGAAGAGTATTTACAGATCAACAAGAAAACCTATGACAAACCCAATACAAAAATAAGCAGAGACTACAAACAGGCAACTGGGGGGGGGGTTGCTGTTAGCATAATTCAAATAAATTCAAACTAAAGTCATCGTGAGATGATATTTTGATTCCAAACTGACAAAAGTGTAAAGCAGTGAAAATGTCCAGCGCAGGCTCCAGCGTGGGGAGGCGACCACGGTCATCCCGCAAGGAGAAGTGTAAGTTTGCAGAGTCTATGCATGGCAGCCTAGAGAGTCGATGGAAATAGTGAAGGGGCGTAGAAGAAATCACTTCTTTTCTACAACTGCAAAGGCCAGAAGTCTAAAACCAGATGTAGATTGATGGTCCTCCAGGCCACCCAACAATACAGGTCGACCTCCCATCTCAAGGTCCTGAACTTAATCCACCTGCAAAGCTCCTTTGGCCGCATCAGATAATAGGGTCAGAGGCCCTGGGAGTAGAAGCCAGGGCCATCTTTGGGGCGTGGGGTGCTGTTCTCTCTGCTACACGGCCGTTCAGGATGTTGATTGCAGCTTGATTTGCAAAAAGGAGAAGTGGAATGGTTCATCCATTCCACACAGAGGCAAATGCAGTATGTTACACAGCCAGTAAGAGGAATGAAATTTGTCCACCCCTGTCAACTTGCAGAACTTCTGAACCCCTCAATTAGACCCGAGATCTACATAGCACCACTTCACTTGTATAAACTAATCGCGATGGTGATGACGATAAATAAGATTAACAGTGGTTACCAGGCAGTAAATTGCAAAGTTAAGAAACCTTGGATTCTACTCTCTAGGTGTTTCGACTTGAATATTTGAGAACGGTGGAGGTGTTCACTGGACGTGTAATGACAGCATCGAGGGCAAACAGAGCCTCTCGCTTGCCTTCCCTAGTGTAAAACTCTCCCACCACCCCATCAAGACAGAATTCTTGTCCCTCTTTTCCCACGGGGATCCTAGGGTTAGAGAGAGAGTGGTAGGCTGGTGACTGCCAGCTCTCTTACTCTGTGAGAGGTGGGAAAATGTGTCACAGCCCCAATCTCCCTCCACGCTGGAGGCACACTTTGCTCTTAGAGTGTTCTTGGTCCACTTGGGGGGTCATCTGGAGGTAGGCCCCCGGGGAGGGCTGTGAGCTGTGCCCAGTAAGGTCAGACTCAATGCTGCTATGTGGGACCAGCTGAGAGGAGAAAGCAGGCTGCCATCTATGCTCGCTGGCGTTCCCGTCGCTCTCTGGGCCCCTTCCGTGGATCTTTCAGTGCGCAGTCCCTGCCTACCTCGAGTCATCCCACAAGCCATTCGCACTACCCAGTAAGCTCTTCCCCACTGCTGCCTATGAACTCCTAGTCACCTACAAAGCCAGGCATTGCTGGCCCCATCCTCAGTGGCCCTTCAAGAGCCAGCTCCGGCTCAGGGTCACCTCCAACACGAGGGTGGCTCGCTGGCTTTCTAGCTCTCCAACAGAAAGCTACTCCTTTATCAGAGACTGCAGCAGCAGGAAGCAGGTGGAGGAGGTATTTTGGGGCTTGGAAGGGCCCCCCCACCCCCGAGCCTGTGAAATCTCACCAAGTAGAATGGGGCTGGGGGCAGGGGGCATGCTCCCACTCTATAAGACCCCCCAAAAAACTATCCATCTGCTGACAGCCATTCCCTGCTGCCCCATCAGAGAGTCTGGCTCCTCCAGAGGTCAGCACCTCTCCAGGGGGATTGTCCTGACTGGCTGCTGTCAGAGTGTGCATCACAGTGCACACCAGGGGTCCCTGCCCCTGGTTCTCTTTTTCTGGGGCTCTTTCCATCCTCCTCTTTATTTCATGGTCTCAGGAATGGTCAAGGTCACCATTTCTGAAGCTCAGATAGCAAACAAAGAGCAGTGGGCTTTGCAAGTCTGGGTCACAGGCCACCTCCTTCTTGCTGCATGGGGGCTGAGAGGGGCAAGTGCCAGCCACTGGGCCTCGCAGGGAAGCATAACTTCTTAAAGCACCCATGGGATGACCATAGAGTCCTTTCATTTCTAAGCCTGGAGCATCAATCGGCCTGACTGCTTCAGCACCATGGAAAGCGGTGGCCCCTGCTTGGAGACCCTCTGATGCCGGTCTGCGCCTGGCTTTGGTCAGGAGCGGGAGGAGAGGGGAAAGCACTGTATCCCGGGAGTGGGGATGAGGTCCCTGTACATAAAAGTAACAAGCCACACTTCCCTTAAAAGCAGGATTGCTCCAAGCCAGGACAGGCAGCTCTGTTAGCCGCAATGGCATCCATTGCGCTGGCAGAACAGCCAGTGGCTGCCCAGCTCCTGAAGTTGGAGCCCCCTGAGGGCCTGCCATCCCTGGGGGCTGGGTAAGAAGACATTCTGAGACACATTTAATTCATTCTGTTTCCCACCAAGCGAATGAGGAGCAGCAAGTGTCTGCGGCCACCTGCTCCATCCCCCCAGAATGAGGGTCACATCGGGCCGATGCAAGGCTAGCCTCTCTGCTCCTCCTCCCGGTGCTTGAAATGAGCCATCTGTGAATTCACATATCACAGCACTTGCCAGGAAGCCAGGGCTTGAGAGGTGTGTGGGAGAGTTCAGGACTAAAGTTCAGACCATGCAGGTGAAGAGCCAGGCATGGTGGTGCTCCATTGTAATCCCAGCTACTCTGGAGGCAGAGGTAGGTGGATCATGGTTCAAGCCCAGCTCAGGCAAAATTAGCTGGAGACCTTATCTGAAAAAAATAAAATAAAAAACTAAAGGCAAAAGGGCTGAGAGTTGAGTGGTGACTCAACAGGTAGAGCCTCTGCTGTAGCAAGGCCCTAAGTTCAAGCCCTAGAACCAACAGTGGGGAGTAGTTGGCAGATGATTGAAAAGGGCAAGGAGGGAGGGTTGTAAGACCTAAACCCCAATGTCCTATGGATGTCCTGAACTCAGTGTCTGCTCTAGTTCCCCGGGCAGCTGGTGACTGCCTGGGCCGCAGCTCGTGCAAGGAGGCTGGGCTCTGCTCCCATTCGTGATCGTGACTCACCCACACCAAGCTGAGTGTGCTTTTCCTTTTCGGTGCTGGGGCATTTTTTTCCCTCCATGATCTAGGAAGTTTCTATAATTTGGCCACCAGGTCTCAACATTTCTCACAATCTGGATAGGAGGAGGAAAGAATTAGCGTTCAGAAAACAGCGTCCTTGTCGGAGGCCCTTTCTGCCCCAGTCTGGTGTAAGCCGGGCTTTGCTCCTGGGTTGTGTGAGCCTCACTATCAGAAGCAACCCTTTTTTTTTTTTTCCCTATATCAAGGTTTGAACTCAGGGCCTCATGCTTGGTAGGCTGGTGCTCTATCACTTGATCCATGCCCCCAGCCCTTTGTGCTTTTAGCTATTTTTCAGGTAGGGTCTCACTTTTTGCCAGACTGGTCTTAGACCATGATTCTCCTGCCTATGCCTCTCACCTAGCTGGGATCGCAGGCACAGGCGACTGAGATAGGGGCTCACTAACTCCTTTAACCTAGGCTGGCCTGGAACTGAGATCAATCCCCCCCATCTTCACCACCTCCTGAGTAGCTGGGATTATAGGAATGAGCCACCATGGTCTGGGTCCCTACAACAGCCTTTTTACTTTGGTCTCTGACATCAACTGGGCCCAGAATAGCAGGTGACCGATGGTTTACCCCGAGCTTTGGAGAATGCCTGCTACCTGGCCCAGCAGGCCAGGTGCCCACTGTCTGCTATCTCTGCTCATGGCCACTGTCATGAAGGCCTCTGGGCCTCTGCTGGCGTTGAGGCAAAGACCTCTGAGTCCCAGGGGTGTGAGACACTCGAGTTGCTGCCTCAAACCAACACGGCTTGGCCAGTCCTGCACAATGTACAAACTGCTCAGTGTCTCTAGGCCTCAGTTTCCTATTCTGAGTCATGGGGTGGGACCTGGGGTAGGTGGTGAAAATGAGATTTGTCATCTTTGATGTCGTTAATACTCATGAGTTAACTGGGTAGTTTCTGGAGCTCAGCAATCCCGGCAGAGAGAAAGCAGGGGATGGATCTGGAAACCGCCTAGAGTGCCCTCACCAGCTGTGGGGGAAATCATCTGCTTTAATCATTGGGCCTCTACCCCCGTCTGAGGATGTGACAGCTGCTCCTGGCTGCTCAGGGTGGCCTTGGGAGCAGGGCCTGGTACACAGGGTCAGGGATGCTTGGGCCCCTCCAGGCCCTCTTCCAGTGTGACCTCCTGGAAGCACACCACAGCCTGTGCAGTGGGGAGCATGCTTCTGTTCCAAGACAAGGAAATGGCTCAGTGAACTGAGAGGCCTGTCAGATGTTGCCCTACCAGCTAGAGGAAGAATGAGGCCTCACCATCCCATCCACCGCCCCAGTTTTCAGCCTCACCTGCTCCATGGGAAGGTCCTCACTGTCCTCTTTGCCCCATTCTGTCTGGGAGTCAGGGAAAAGCCCTGGAGGCAGCTTAACAACCAGCTCTCCCCACTAGCCTCCCTCCAGCCTCTCCAACATTGCAGGCTTCGCCCAGAGCCGGTTCATAGTGACCTGAGGGTCACCAGCTCACTATGCATCATCCACACCGCTGCTCAGAGAGGAAACATTGCAAGATCAGCCACAGAAGGACAAGGTCCTCGGTCTCCCTTCTCCCACCTCCATAAAGTGGAGATAAGTGACTCAAGTTCAAGTTCATGACCCACAGGTCATGGGGCAAAGCCTGATGCCATTCCCCCAGAACTGGAACCTCATCTCACCATTTGTCACTATCTCCCCCCAACCCCCCAACACCCCACGCTGGCCCTGGCAGGGGGCTTGAAAGCATTTGCTTCGAGGCCTGGGTCCACTGGGCCACATTTCCCCCACCCCCTCCCATGGTCCTCTCCCACTGGTCATCACACCACAGCACCTAACACTGAACAAACAGCCTTGCTGTTCAGGGAAATAAGGAGGCACAGACCACCACAAGCTTTTGAGCAGCAGTGACAACTGACTGCCTCTCGAGAGCCTTTCCTCTGCTCAAGGCCCTGAGGTGGCTGCCCCAGCTCGGGAGAGTCCACCATGGCTCCCTGTCCTATCCTTGCTCCGGCTAGCCCAGTGACATATGTAGCTCCAGCCTGCAGTCCCTCTCCCACTGCCATGGGACAGATTCCCCATCTGTATTCCCTTCTGGGCCTGAGTTTATTTCCTACTGTTGCCAGGCAAGAGCTGTGAACTGGCCTGAATGATGGAAGTTCTAGAGGCCGGAAGCGGGAGAGCAGCAGGGCCAGGCTCCCTTGCAAGGCTCTGGGAGCAAACCGTCCCCACCTCCCAGCTTTCTGTGGCTCCAGGGGCTTCTTGCCTTGTGGCCAAATCATTCCGACCTCTGCCTGCATCTTCTTATGGTTTCATCCATGTGTCATTTTGTCCCCACCACTTTCTTTTTTAAAATTACCATGGATTAATAGTACAAGGGGGGGGGGTTCACTGTGATAACTCCATAGTTGTTTTGTTTTTTTTAAGTCAGGGCCTTGCACTTGCCTGAGCTGGGTGATCCTCTCAATCTCAGCCTCCCAAGTAGGTGGGATTACAGGTGTGAGCTGCCATGCCTGGCCCTCTCTCGACTCTTTTCATAAGGACACCAGTCAACAGTCCAAGGGCCCATTTTAAATCTGGGATGATCTCATCTCAAAATCTTTAACTAGTTGTGTTTGCAAAGACCCCATTTCCAGTAAGGCTTCATGCTGAGTCTCTGGATGGACTTGAATTTGTGTACTCCAAAATGTTCACACCTTGCAACCCCTCAGGGCTGGGGTAGAACTGCCAGTGTCAGGATGAGCCGATGACTTCATTCAGCCCAACTCCTCAATTTACACCAGGGAAGCTGAGAACTGAGAAGGGTCAGGGCTTGCCCAGGAGCCAGAGTCCCCAGTGGTGGCCCATCTTCCCATGTAAATAAATAAGCAGATAAACGAACTGCCTTGGGTGAGATCGTCCCAACAGAGTAAGCGCTGGGGAAATGTTTGGAAATAGTCTGTTTCAGTGGAGGACAGACACTGCCTGCCAGGGGACCGTGAGGGACTAGAGGAAAGGGACCAGGAAGGACTGTGTGAGGGCCGACTGAGTCCTCTTGGTGTGTGTGGGTTTAGGTGGCCATGGAGACTCAGGAAGAACTGTCCCAGACTTGGACGCAGGGGATGCTCAGATCTTTAGTGCTCTTCCCAAGAGGACAAGAGACCTGAGGTCCAGACAACCGACTTCCCTCTTCCCTCCTTCCCTCTGTGAACAGGTGTGAGGCCCAGGAGGGACCCCAGGCCCCAGAGGAGGACTTGAAAGTCTGGGCGGGCCTGGCTCAGAGGGGTTGGCTATTGGCTGTGAGCGGATAGACACAGGGCTTGAGAGCTCAGGAGGTGGGAGAAGCCGGGAGAGAGAGCAGGAGAGATGGGAAAGGAGGAGGGCATGGGGAGAAAGGGAGGAAAATGCAAGCAAAAATGGGAGTGGCCAGAGCTTTCTCCCGGAAGCTGGAGAAGAGGCTGTGAGCACCAGCTCCAGCCCCAAAGGCGAACGGCTCGCTCACTCGGGGCACCTGGATCTTTGCTCTAACATCCACACCTGCAGCTACTAGTGGACCAAAATTCCCACCAGCGTGCCCTCTGGCCTTCCCACTGTCTAAGCAGACTCTCACTGAGCCCCGGTCCTGCCCCTCTCCCACCCTTCTCAGAGCTGTCTGGGGCTGGCAGTCTGTTGCTTTGTTTTGTTTTGTTTTGTGTTTTTGACATAGACTTTGCAGAAGGCAAGGAATATTAACAAGGATAAGGCACGCACAGGTGGGGGCTGGGACTTGCTGTCTGCCTCTGTTCTGGTTTTAAGGAGCTCTGGAGAAATAGAAACCTCAAGGCCTTGCAGATGAGAGGCGAAGAGAAGGGGGGTCAATGCACCATAAGCCCGCCCCGTTCTGGGCTTCACTGGGATGGTCTCTAAGGCTGAACCTCAGGGTGCTGGTATCCTGGGGGCCTCCCACTGGGCTCTGTGTGCTCTGGACACTCCTGCTCCCGTGTGGTGGGCTCCTCCCATGCAGCATTGGTGCTGTTGCAGCATGTGACCCCACTGTTCACAGAAGGACCATCAATGGCAGCTAACTCAGCTGCACAGGCCCTACTGGGCCTAGGGAGTCTTGATGAGGGTCTTGGGTCAGCAAACAAAGGCTGTGAGGCATCAATCCCACATCCCAGGGAAGAGCCAGCAGGCTGTACAGTGTCCTCCCCATGGCTCCTCAGACACCAAAGTGGCCATGGCCTTGAAAGACCATTTGGCTAGGGCAAGACGGGAGCCCCACGTGTTTCTGTACATAGTTGGCCCCTCCTGGGACTTACGAATTAATCCACATGGGTCAGGGGAATAAAAGGGGGGAGAGAGGAGCCCAGAATGAGGAGCGACAGCTCCCAATGCAGTCCCCAAGTCCCTAGACTGAAGAAAGTAAACATAAGCGTTTGCCTCCTTTGAAACCTTCCTTCCTCCATTTGGAGCTGGCATCCTGGAGTTGTATCAAACCAGGCTTTTCCGCATGTTTCTGATCCGGCTGTTTGGGAATTGCCCCCAGGCCTGGGCGGCTCATAGCCGCGCATCAGCATTTCAGAGGCTTCAGCTTCCAGACCCCTAACCAGTGTTTGATATCTGCCTACAGTGACTCCTTGGGCGGCAGAGACCAGCTAGAGCGAGCTGCCAGGAGGCGCCAGAGAGCCCTGGTGGGAAGAGCGGCCAGGGGCAAATCCAAGTGCATCTGAGGTCAGAGTTTACCCTCTGATGAGGCTGCCAGTCCTGCAGGCATTGACATCCGTTCCACCACCACCACGAGGGCCCTGGAGGAGGGGTTTGAGAGCGTCCCTTCTCCAAGATGCGGAAACCAAGGCACAGAGAAGAGCCACTTTCCTCCAAGGCTGTGTGCAGAGAGGACTTACCACGTCTCACTCAGGCGGCAGCTCCGTGACCCCTAACAAAGATGCTTGTCTCTGCTGGGGACCCAGTCCTTGCAAACAGTGTCCACCCTGGTGTCTAAACGCCTCCAGGCTGCCTTTAATCAACATCCTCGTTGACATTGGTGAGTGCAAGCTTAGGGCACAGGTTGCTCCAAAGCCTGAGGAAAGCCTTACCTCACTTGCCTACTGTCCCCAGTCTCACTTAGCCCCATTCAGCACCCACCTGAAATGGACCCAGCCACAGGGGTCCCTGGGGAGAGCAACCTCGCAGAGGCCAGAAGTGTTGGCTTCTAGAAGGGACAGTAGCCAGAAATGTCAGGGAAACCTGGGACACATTGAGAACACTGTCTAGGCCATGGGGAAACAGGGGGAAAAATGTTTACGACAGTTGCCTCCACCGTCCACCCTGGCTGCCCTGAGGAAGGTCATGCAGCCTCCTGGACCAAGAGGGCAAAGGTTATTTCATGTCTGACCTCTTTCCCAGCAGGCTTGGTAACCACCTGCCAGGGCGTCAGTTGCTCTGGGCGGTGGGCATCTCCACTTCTTTACCTAGGGAGTGGGAATAGGGAGCACCCCCAGGCAGGGGCTCCTAGTGACCCTTTCACAGCAGTCACTCAAAGCTTTCATGAACATCAAAGAGCACCAGGTCATGTGGAGGTTGAATCGGGAGAGCAGATTCCCATCGGGAAGAAAGCCTCGGAGGGGATCTGGGCTGGCTACCAATGGGAGGGCCAGCCAGGGCAGGTTGGGGACAGCAGGCAGGAAATGATGGAGAGGGACATAAGGGTTGGGGTGCTGGCAGAACCTATCTAATGGGGTTCTTGATGAAGCAAGGGTGACCACGTGTTACCGAGGAACAGCTCAGGAGGGTGGCTGGACACTGAGGGGCCTCTCTCTGTACTGACTCGGCAGCATCTTGCTAAATTCAGACCTTCAAGGACAAGATCCAAGGGCAGGGTCCATGTGACAACCAGGTCAGAGGAGCCCAAGAAGGAGTCTTGTCTCCACCTAGCAGAAGGAGGTACAGTGTAGACTTGGGATCTCTTACAGCTCAAGGTGGCTTACCCTGCAGCCTTGGGATGTCTCTAAGGGCCTTGCCACCAAAGAAGGTTTACAGGGCTTCATCAGGGCAGCAGGGAGGGGTGGCATGTGGCTCCTCCCAACTATGAGGCTGGGCACAGTGGCCCTTAGCTACCACTGGCCCTGCAGCTCAGGATGAGACAGACAGAAGGAGCTGGATCCTCATCTTCCCCACCTCTTACCAGCTGGCTGTCCAGTGCCGGGGCCTCGGCCCACCTGATGTGGCCATAGGCCAATGGTGTGCAGGCTCTCAGTTGGTGCCTAGCACAGAGTAGGAGCGCATAAACTATGGGCGGCTGAGGGAGACGATGTTTACAATGTCATGGATTTCAGATAAGTAGCCCCAGGCCCCAGGGAGTCAGGACACCCCAACACTCACTCCATGTACAGCAAGCTGTGGCAGTCCCAAGGGTGCTGAGCTGTTTCTGCTGTGCAGGACATTAGCAAGGCCTCCTTGATCTGGAAAGAACAAGCCTGTGCTCTTGGTCCTGGGAGCAGGACAGTAATGAGGGGACTGGACCAGCTTGGGACCAAACTCCATCCTGTCCTGGGCCCTTTTCTCTGCAACAGTGGCCAGCTGTGGCCTCTGCAGAGATGAATTTGACAGAGCAATCAAGGGCACTTCTGAGAGCTAGGTCAGCTGCCATAGTCAGCAAGGGCCTTAGAGTTATAGGACTACCCCAACAGGGCCCCCATGCTGGGCAAAGACAGCCGTGATGGGCTTAGTGGGCATCGGACAGACAGTAGTCACACTTCCCAGATAGGGCCTGTTGGTACAGGGAATTGATCAATTCTCCCATCAGGAAAATGGCACTGTCCACTCCAGACACTTCAGAGAAACCAGGCCACTTCCCCACACTGAATGAGGTCAGTTCTTTGCACATGTCCCCTTGGGGATGGTCCTGAGAGCATGTCTCCAAGAGCAGTGCTGTGTTCTGAGTGTGTGGGACCCATGTCCAGTGTAGGTGGAGTCATGAGGTTCCATTCTAACTGCTGTATGCCTCACCCCAAGTGTCGGAGCAGGCATGCAGATGGCACACCCATGCATGGACATACAGACATGCACTCGGCAGAAAGAATCACATCCACACATGCACACAGGAGCTTATGACATGCATGTGCACCAACACACATGTACGCATATTCTTACATGTGTGATCACATATGTGTGGCACACATCTGCTTACACACATCTATGCACACACACACATGTGCTCAGTCTCCCACACCTACAAGCACATGCACCCACTCTTTCCTGTTACCTGCCCTGGCTGGGAGAAGTGAAGCCTGCTGTGCTCTCAGAGCTGATCCTAATAGAAAGCTCCAGAATAGCTGCACTCCTACAAGTCCAGGAATTGTTCTCAGGGACCTGTGTAGATCTCAAGCCTGACCTTCTGCTGCTGAGCCAGCGCCTCTGTTTGATCTGGGAACAACCATCTGGCCTCGGCAAAGGGAAGAGCTGTTTGATCAATCTTTGATCAATCAGTGTCCAGAAGGCCAGTGAGGTCTCAATGAGGTCTGGTCAGAGAGCCCCAGAGGCTGAGGACCTTGTGATCAAAGACGGGCACTTTGGGCTGGCAGTCACTCAGCCAGGTCTGGCCTCCCTAGAGCAGCAGAAACACAACCAGAGACATTCTTGGAAATCTGCTTTATTTCTTCCCCTGTGCTCACGAACACAGGCTCAACTGAGGGCTCCCACACTTACTTACCCTACAGTCAACACGCATGAACAAAAAGAGCTCAGCCTGGAGATGGACAGAAAAATGGCCCCAAAGTTGTACTCACTTGCTAATCCCCTTGCATGGCAAAAGCCTGGTGAAGTCAGGATCTTCAGGGATGCTTGTCCTGGGTTCCCCAGGAGGGCCCCACACACCTTCCAAGAGAAGTAGAACCTGGCCAATGGCACAACAGAGCTGCAAGGGAGTCTGGGGTAGGACTTGTGGGGCTCCCCTGGGAAGAAGGCTCCTGAGAGGGAACCCCATACTTCACAAGTGCTAGGCAACCTCAACAGCAAGAATCCACCTTGTCCCCTTCATAGCCTTTGTCCCCACTGACACATCCAGACCAAGCCTTTTAACACGTGGGCCTTTGAGGGACATTGAAGATATGTGTGTTGGGGGCGAGGTGGGGGGGAGGGGCTGAGGCCCAGCACTACCACTGCCTCCGTGCAAAAGCTGCTCTTCTGTGCACTGCTTCCTTCCCACATCAGCCACCTCCCTCCTCCTGGCCTGGGAGGCTTCCATCAGGAGCACGAACACCTGTGTTTGCCAAGACCAAGGTTGCTCCCTAGCCACTGGCCTCGAGAAAATGTCTCATGTCCTCTGTCCCTCATTCTTCTCTGTCCCCTCTATCCACACCCTCTCAAGTTTCCCTGCATCCACACTGATCTCTGAGTGTGGGTTCCCTCCTCTTCTGCCCTCTACTGTGGGTGCCTGGGGCACAGGCCTCCTTGCCCCATTTCTCTACTGCCCGGAAAGGAATCTAGCCATCAGCCCCAGAGTCCTTTTGTGCCATGCTTGCTGCCCCAATTTCTCTGCTGTGCTCAGCTCCTTACCTGAAATTCCCACCTAGAGGATGAATCAACACCCAAATTCTGTGTGGCCAAAATCAACTTCCTGACTGCTCCCCACCCCCAGACCTAGCTCCTCAGAGACCCCCTAGGTGGATGGCTGCACCATCACTCAGATGCACAGCTGGAGCTCCAAGCCCCCTCCTTCCTTCCACTCTCTCTTGCTGCCCAATTCCTGGCTCTGTCCACCCTTTCATGACCCCCATCCCAGCCCAGCCACCTTCGCCTCTCACCTGCACAGGCTGCCCAGGCCCCTCGGAGCCTCACCCGTGTTTCACTGTGTCCTTGCACAGCTGCTTAAATGCACTTCCCCAGAGACTTCATTTCACACTTACCATCTTCATCCTCCACCTCGCACCTGTTCAGTTCTCTGTGCTGCAGTGATGGCTGGCTGCTGGCTCTCCCATTTATCTGTTTATCATCAGCTATTCTACCCCATGCACACAGGCCGGAATTTAGGTCCCCTGAGGGCAGGGACTTCTGATATCCTGTTCTTGCAGGACCCCCATACCCAGCCCAAGGCCACTGGAAAGATGTTTAAGGCTGATGGGGAAAGAGCAGACTGGGAGTAGCCAGGAGCTCAGAGCTCCACATGGGCTCCCTCCAGGCTGCCTGGTCTCTGCTGCCCACGGGAGAGGTTGTGCTCTCTTTGGGGCACCCCAGAGAAGCTTCTAGAGAGCCCCTGCAAGAATATCTCTGCTGGTCACGAATGAAGGGAACCATACCCAGCTCTCTGCCTTCAGAGTACCCAGTATGGCTGCCACCATCCTCAACCTGACAGATAGGCTATCTTGGAACTTTGCTCCAGAGCTTTGTAGCATCCTGCACACAGCTTCAAGTGCACAGAGGCCAGAGGGGGATAGCTGTCCTCCAGGGAGACAGGAAGGAGACTTGGGATCCACTCTGGCTGGGTCTGGCTGGGTCTGGCTGCTAGGCAGCCACACAATCACAAGTCGTTCAGAAGGGAACAGATCAAGGGGGACATGCAGAGGAGAAGGGGAGGGGGAGACACAGGGAGAGATTTAAAGATGCTACTCTTGAAGACCAGAGTGAGGTGGTTACCAGCCAAGGAGTGCCTGAGGTCTGCCAGAGCCAGAAGAGGCAGGAAGGAACCTATCCTGGAGCCTCAGGTGGGAATGGCCTGTCGCCTGGATCTCGGATGCCTGGCTCCAGAATCAGGAGAGAGCATACTTCTGCCAACTCTGTGTGCTGGGGCTATAAAACCTGCCTTGCTGGAACAAGGAACATGTAAAGGTACATTCAGGCACGAGTGGCCCAAGGTCAGGCACACAGTTGCTGTGACCCAGCATCATAGTAGGCCTCAGCAGCGCCCTCTGTAGGCAGCCAGCTCCAAGGCTTCATCTGACTGCTCGGCTGGGCTACCAGCCCAGGCTTGGCACTTACGCCATGCACCATGGATGGGCAAGTAAGCCAGCAAGGGTCAGTGCCGAGCATCTCAGAGCTGGTCATAAGGTCCTCACACGTGTCTTCATCAGAGAAGAACCAAAAGGATGCAAGAGATATGTCACAAAGAATGGCTCAACCCTGACGTGAGGTGCCCCTGCTTCCAGACACTTACAGCATGCTAGTTGTTAAGTGACTACCTCGTTCATCAAGGAAAAGACCAGATAAGCACTGAGGAGATGGAAGCAGGAGGACTGTGAGTTTGAGGCCAGCCTGGCTCAAAAAAAAGGACTGGCCTCATCAGATAGGGTTGCTTATCTTGGCTAGAAGCAGGACAGACGGATGGTCTTTGTTGGGCACCTGTTGACTTCTCTGTCACCTCCTCAGGCACAGTAGAGAGGCACCCAGCTCAGTCAGACATCGGGTGGTTCCTCCTTGTTACCGTCCCCTTCTGGCAGGTCCAGGACACTGCTGATGGGGGCTCTGGGGACTAAAGCAGAACATGCTTCCTTGAGAACCTGGCTTCACCTCACACACACAAGCAGGCACATATGAACAGGCATGCATTACATTCTTGTCCTTGTGCATTTGTGCGTAGGTGTGCACAGAAGTACGGGTGTCAGTCTCCTTGTGCTTGCATGCACACACCTCCAGTCCTACAGTGCACAGCAGTGACGCCCCAGGTGGTGCCTGGGGTGCTGCAGACTGGCAAGTTTCATGGTGAGGCTTGGACATTAAGTGCAAGATGGAAGAATCTCCCACTGGCTAGAACCAGGACTTCAGGCCTGTCCAGGCAGAGCAGGGGTCCAGCATTCTCGAATTCCCCACCACCACTTGAAGAGGCTCAGGCGGTCCCTCCCTCAAAACCACATCCTTCCCCTTCATCTCCCAGTCCTGGCCATGGCCTGGCTGCCCCCTCTTGGAAACCTGGCTTGGTGAGCTGGCCCCCATCTCATCACTTCCCCGTGCTCTGACTGCCTTGAATTTCAATGCCTGGCTTCGGGCTTGGCCTCCCATCCATGCCTCAGCAGGCGAAGCACAGCCTCCCGCAGCCTGTCCTGCTCCCACCCGGGCCCTGGCACAGGACCTTATATACAGTGGGGACTTAATAAGCGCTGTTGTGTGAAGAACTTAATACCGAGCTCCTCACCCCGGCCGTTCATCCCATGGTCTAAACAGCCACTGCTAGCCAAGGGCAGTCAGAAAGACAGGAGCTCACCGGCCTGTCCTGAGTCTGACCCATCATGCAGGGCAGGTACAGTCTAGGGAGCCCTTCCCTGTGTGAAGGTGACTGTAACCTTAGCATACACACAGTGAGCTGAGCAGCCATGCCTTTGGCAGAGTCTCTGCCATCCCCTCTCCTCTCAGCCACTGGTCCCTAAACCATCCCATCCCCTTCCTACCCATCACCACAAGACCCCAGGGACCCAATTCACGGACACGGCAGTCGAGGTCCTTTGAGTCACACTCATGCTCACCCTCACAGGGAGGGTGACCTGAAACGCTGATCCTGGCTCCACCCAATGTCTTTGCCATCGCACCCCCTGGGCTTCTCAGGCACGAATGGGAGGGACTGACATTTTGTCTGCCTGTCACAGCTCTCAGAGCACAATCCTGTCCTCATCCCCTGAGGTCTCCACAGCTCTGCAAGGTGGCATTGTATAACCTAGGGAGGTCAGCTGCTGTCCAGAGCTCCAGAAAAAGCAGTAGACCCGGGGCCTGGGCCCTTCCAGATGCCCTCAGCAACCTGGCCAAGGTCTCTCTTTAGAGGCAGTGCCCCTGTGGAGACCAAGTGAATAATTCACACCCTCCCAGGAGCTGAGGACACATCCAGGGCCTCAGGGCTGACCGAGCTCCTTTCTCCCCCACGGCCTAGCCTCCCTGGCTCAGCCCACAGGGTCCTCTGAGATGCCCCTAATGGTTAATTAGACACAGTTGGTGGGGCGCCCACCCGAGCATCAGCAATGATAACCGTACAAGCAGACGTGGAATAATCACAGCTCGGGTCTAATTCAGGAAAAATGGATTTGACTTTGGGTGATAGCACGCTGACTCGTGAGGGTTTTAAGTGCGGCTGACAGCTCTCTCATGTGTGCTCCGCATACAGCCTACGCTTCTCCTATTACCCCTTAGAATTTCCTGAGCCAGGATCGGGGCTGTGTGGCCAGAGGGGGGTGGGTGCTCTGAATTATGAGTCAATGGGCCACACTCCCCGCCATGTGGCCTCATGAAATTAACTCCCTCTGGGGGGGATGCCTCAGAGCAGCAGGTAGGCATTGGCACAGGGGCTCCTGGCACACAGGAGGGGCCCTTTTCTGGTTTCAGATCCACACTCACTTGCCTTTGGGATCGTGGTAGCAGGCACAGAGGGTCCACATCAGTGGAGAACAGTACAGCCTCAGGTCCTGAGTCTGTCTCCCCGTCCCCTCCTCCCTCTGACAGGAGCCAACTGCTACCACCCCTGAAATCATCATTTCACTCTAAATGAGTGTACAAACCAGCACAGCCCACTTGACAGCCTGAATCCCAGTCCGGCAACCAGAAAGGACAGAATCTTTTCAAATAAAGCAGTGTTTGTTTTTAATTATTGAATTAACTACCAACATCTTTGCTCAACTCCCCCAGGCTCCAGGGGAAATTGGTACTAATGCAAGTTGTAGAGACATGGGCCTGCATTTCTTGGGGCAGACCGGCCTCGAGGTCTGGCCTGGCCTCCCCTTATGACAGGCTCCTAGTGAGCAGGACACAGGCATCCACTGCTTCGTGACCACAGGGTCAGCCCCACAGAGCTCCATGGGGTCAGGATGACTTCTCAGGGCACCCCAGGGGAGCCACGCTCTGGTCAGCCCCCCTGAAGCAGGCCCCAGCTGCCTTGGCAACAGAGACGCAGGAACATCTGAAGCCCTAGCCCCCTACTCCCTTGGGGAGGAAGGAGACATTCCCAATCTGAACGCTCCCACACAGCCAGGCGATCTCACTGACACACCACCTCATTCTTTGCCTTAAGCCCACCAGGCCAGAGCAAGGTCACCAAGACATTCCCCACCATGGTGTCCACCTGAGCAGCCCAGCTACTGAACACATCCCCTCCTCACATGGCTGATCCTCCTGTTACCCCTCAGGATTTTCTAATAAGGGGCTGTCCAACAGGAGATCTGGCCAAAGAATCCAACCACACAGGGACAGGGAGGACTTTTCGAGGGACCACGTCTCTCCAGATACCATCAGCTCCAGCAAGATATGGGGGTAGGAAGGGGGACCTGTGGGACAATGGCAGACAGCACAAAAGAGGCCATGTCAGGGGACGGGGATGCCAGAGGACTGGGTTCTCGATGGTCACCCTCCACCCAGAGTCCCTGGAAAATAGTCAGTGGATACCTGAGGAGAGAACCCGGGGACTAGTCTGGGCCCAGACCTGAACAATCTGCTGACAGGTGACAGCCTCCCTGTGGAAGCAGAAAGCAGCAACAGCCTCAAGAGAGATCAGAGTAAGGACAAAGGGACACAGGGTCAGGTGCCTGAGAGCTGGCTCAGAGGACAAGACTGGGCCCCAAGGACAGTTGGACTTAGACAAAAACTGGCTCTGAGAATTGGAGGAGGCAGTACCAGCAGATTCTGAGTGAGGGGGCCCTGGTCTCTCACTGTCCTGAGCCCCCATGGTGGGGTTGGCCTCACTGGCTTTTAAAGACCCATTGCCTCAAAGGTGACCTCCACACAGAGCTGAGCACCTTGAATGTCTGTGTGTCTCTGTCCCACTGGAGGTAGTCCTGCTTCCATCTTCACTGGCAAGACCCTGTGCAGGACTCTGGGGCTGGGGAGGGCAAATGTCCAGACCAGGAGATTTGACTTTGCCTCCGGGACACTCACCATTCTGGGGCATTTTAGGTCATAACAGTGGGTAAGCACGCTCCTTGTATCTAGTGAGTGGAGGCCAGGGACCCACAAAACATCTTATAACACCCAGGACGGCCCCAAACAGTGACTTATCCTGCCAAATACCAACAGTGCCAGGGCTGGGAAGCCCCGCGCTAGACCAGAGAAAGAGATGGTCTGTGACACCTAGGAATGACACCCCTACCCAAGACTCAGCACCCACAGAAGGTGGCACATGTCCACACTCTGGTGCAGAGGACTTCTAACACTCAGCTGCCGGCCACAAACTGTGGGCCTGTGCAAGGAAGTCCCTACCTGGGCACGTGTCCCCTCGTCCCATGTGCAAAACCCAAGCTACAGTAAATAAGTTAGGTGCCTGGGCAATTATGACCCACCTGTGGCGCCCCTGTGTGACCATGACCAGGGAAGGCAGCTGTACAGTACATGGGTAGCTTCCGATATTTTACCAACACTGCATAGACACACGTGTTCCCACAACACAGGGAACCCATGCATGCGCACACATGCTCACGCATGATCAATGCATGTGCACACACACCCCAGGCCCGTGTACGCACACCATGCACACTCTTGCTTTAAAGCATGCTTCCGTTTCCTGCTGCACACCACTTCGCTCACGCAGCCTGCAGAAGAAAAATGAGCTCCGATTAAGATGTCCTGATGGAGTGCAATGTGGCCACTCCCACCCTCTTCTGCGGGGCTCCCCAGCTCCGGAGCTCTTAGTATTCCACGTGCTCTTCTCCTGCCCGCCCCAATCTCCACAGCCGAGCTGCATCCTTTTCATCCTAATATCATCGCTCACATCCTCGCTGAGCTATTGTGGCGGCCGCTGTCCTTCGGAGGCGGAGGTTTTACAGGAATGAATGCCAGCGACAGAGCGGATATTTACAGCCTGGACCCGAGGCCACTGGCTGGGGACCCAGCGGCTTTTATCACCGAAGGCGAGCCGCCCGCCTCCAGCGAACCTCCCAAACTCATATTGCTTGATCTCTTGGTGGAGATTGTGTTCAAAGCCTCCTTTCTCATTAGGTTCGCTCCTGGGGTATTTTTGCCCACAGCGGTCTCTTTAGGATCATGAGGTTATAAGACCTGCTGGAATTTGTGCCCCCGACCCCTCCTCCACTGCCCAGCAGGTCTCAGGGAGAGCAACTCCAGAGCAAGGGAGGTCTCCAGGCCTGAGAGGTCACCCAGGGCTGGCCCGACTCCAAGACCAGGCAGGGCTCACAGGAGTAAGTGCCTCCTGAGTCTAACCACAGCCTCTCCTGTGTCAGCCTTGTCGGCTTTCCTCTCTGTTGAGACGGTTCTCCCTGGCAGGCACCCTTTGTCTCCTATGGAAGGGGGGACAATGGCTCAGAGTCCGGGAGGATGCAGGCTCACCTCCAGAGCTGCAGAGTCCCCTTCCCAGGGACCCAGCACTGGGCCCTGCACTCGGGAAGGTTCTTGGACTCCCTGCCCAGTTCCACTGTCCAGTCTTAGTCTCCATCACTGCCCCGACTACTCCCTGCTGAAGACAATTCACATGTAACCTTGACTGAGGGCTTGGTTTTCCCTCTCAGTTCTGAACTCAGTTTTTTAAAAACATTCTCCAAAATATAAATTATGTATTGAAAATTCAGGCAGAGCAATCACGGGCAATAAATAATTCCAAGCTACAGATACATTAGTTAGCTGTACAATTCGCTTACAGGCCAAGCCGACCAGCTTATTAACTAGAGGCAGAGCAGGAGCCTCACTAATGTGCAGCTCAGCAGGCTGGCCGGCTTCTCCACCCGCTCCCCGCAGGCACCGACCCTCCAGCCGGGCACCGGGCACCGGGCACCGTCCAGCTCCAGTCCCAGCTCAGGCTCAGGGTGGAGGGTGTTGCAGGAACCCTGCTCTGACGCACAGTGAGCACCTGGCTCTCTCAGGGGGGAGCTAGTCTAACACAGCCGCATCTCTCAGCTCCAGAGGAGTTTCTTGCAGCTCCAGAATGTTTGGTCTTGGGCTGGCAGAGTGGCTCAAGTGGTAGAGTGCCTGCCTAGCAAGCATGAGGCCCTGAGTTCAAGCCCCAGCACCACCCACAACAAAACAGAATCTACATTCTTAGTTGACAGAGAAGAATTCTTTAAAATTCTCACTAAGTGATTAGTGGCTCCATCAGACACCCTGAAGTGCTCTGAAGAACATTTTACTCTCTGAGATATTTTTGCCCTTGTCCCAGTAAACATGCTGGCAGAGTGACTTTACAAAGTCTGGGGAAATTATTTGCCAAGCAGGGGTTGACCTTGACCCAGAGTCTTCTTAAATAATCCCAAATTAGTGGCATGTCCTGGGCAGGAGTGGAAAGAGACTGTGGGGTGTGTAGTCACCATGACTCCTTTCCTCTGGCTCCAGGGAGGCTCAGAAGACTCCTGGAACGAGAGGCTCCATGACTTTGTCTTCACAGTGTCACTTCATGGGACCCATTTCACCCATGCGTTTCACTGTTCTCATTTCTGAGTGGTTTCTTTGCCAGGCACCTTGCAAAGACTCTCAGCTGTGTCACAAGGGGACTGTTATCCTTACAAACAAGTGAGTCTGGGGAGGGGGTTGGCCCTCCGGGGGGCCAGGGCTGGTGAGAGGAAGCAAAATGAAAAACAGTTCTCCTGCCTCCGCCCCAACCTCCCAACTGTTCAAGGATAGCAGGGCATTACCCCAGGTTTAATGAGAAAGGAAACTGAGTTGCAGACACCTGACGCCATCTGTCCCAAGGCATGCCCCTAGTGAGCAACAGGGCTGCGTGAGGACCAGGTACCTAGCTCAGAGTGGTAAGCAGGCCAGCCTGTTGTGACCCACAGGGACCTTCTCTCCTGGAAGACAGAGTGGGGCCAGATCTTCCTCGGGGCCAGCAATTTCCTGCAGAAAATCCTCATCTTCCACTCCAAAAGGCAGCTCAGGAGTCTCTTCAGGACTATTGGCCTCGCCCCCAGGCTGGGCCTCATGAAGAATACATGGAAGACTCCAGATAGTCAGAGACTGGGTTGCAGTGGCCCAGAGCTGTGGTGTAGACTGTCAGGCTCCCCGGTTCTCTTTCTCCAATGTTAGGGGTCCGTTTGGGCCAAGGCAGCCCTGGGTTGTCAGGTTCTAAGTCGCAGGTTCATCCCCAGCCATAGGCAGCAGGTCAGGAGGCTCGCAAGTGGCCTCTTCCTCCCCTAAGTGAAGCTCATGCTGGGCCTGGCCAAGCTGGCCTCGGCTTGTTAATGCCTTAAAAGCTTCAGCTCTCTCTCTGGGTCAATTTCTTCCCAACAGAGTATTAAAATTAAGCTTTGCAAGCCTGCTGCCATGGCCTGGACTCCACACCAGGCCAGTAGAGCCCAGGTGCTGTGTCACTCCAGCTTAAATATTTAAAGAAGCTCTGGGTAGCAGAGCTCTCAGGAAATGTGGGGCTGGCAGGGTGGGAGAGATGAGAAGGGTATTTGAAGGTCAGTCGGATGCCACAGGGGCTGTCTAGCAGGCGATTGCCTGGCCCCACGGTGGCTCTGACAGCAACGTGGAGGAAAGTGATGGTGATGGCAGCCACGGCACCTCTGCCTGCCACCTGCCAGGACCCAGGAAGGCAGCCCCATGAAGGACTTGATTTTAGAACTGGGTAAACTAAGGCACAGAAGTTGACCAACTTGCCTAAAGTATAATCCAGATACTTTGAGGACAACCTGGCTTATGCTTTTGGGTCTGAATTTTGGGTAACCCCAGAACAACACTGTGGAACTCCAAACCATTGTTTCCCAGAAAGGAAACTGAGGCTCAGGTTTCTCCAAGGTCACCCAGGCAGGTAAGGATGGAAGGAAAAATAGAATATTTTGCCTCTCGAGCATTCACTCATTTATTCAATCATTCATTTCACAGATGTGCAGGGCACATGGCAGACCCTTAAATTATTGAATGAGTGGATGGATGGATGGATGGATGGATAGATGATGGATGATGGATGGATGGATGGATGGATGGATGGGTGGGTGGGTGGGTGGATGGGTGGGTGGGTGGATGGATGGATGGGTGGGTGGGTGGGTGGATGGGTGGATGGGTGGATGGATGGATGGGTGGATGGGTGGGTGGGTGGGTGGGTGGATGGGTAGGTGGGTGGATGGATGGATGGGTGGGTGGGTGGGTGGATGGGTGGGTGGGTGGATGGATGGGTGGGTGGGTGGATGGATGGATGGATGGATGAATAGATGGATACCAAACACAAGGCTGGACACTGGGTCCCTAAGGTGGGATGACCATGAGTTCTGATCCCAGAGAGTAGGGCAGGAAAGACAATATCCCATGACCCTGGCCAGGGGCAGGTGCTGGGGAAGGAATTGCTGGGAGCTGGGACTCAGGATTGCTCTCCAACTGCAACTTGTACAGGGTTTATCTCTGAGTCCACGTAGCCTGGGAAAGGCTCACAGGAGGGAAAGAGAGGGGGTGAGAGACTGCTCCCCAGAAAGCAAAAGGCCAGTACCCCACAGGTGTGCATTTGGAAGGGCTGGTCCCTATACACAGGCACATCCACACACATGTGCATTACATATACACATGGTCATACGTGCACACACAGAGATGCTCACATGTTCACATGTGCCTCTGCACACACATGTGCGTGCACATGCATACACACATACATGCCCACAATACACACACACACTGCCCGTAGAAGCCAGCTTGGTGATGCAGCCACATTTCTGGACATCTCTTACCAGTCAAGCTACACTCCCATAGCCCTGTCCTGAGTGATCACTGCTGGGCACAGGGTAACCATTAATTTCGTATGTCATTTTGACTGGTTGGGGCAGGTGTGCCTGTGAGATTAGCATCAGAATCGGTGGGCTGAGGACTGCCCTCTCAAGAGTGGATGGCCTTATCCAACACACCACTGCTTGGACGGGGAAGGCAGGGAAGGAGGAGCTGGGATGCGAATTTTCTAGAAGGGCAACATCATCTGTTGTCCCAGTCACCTGGCCTCTGACTTGGACTGGAACTGCAAGACTGACTCTCCTGGGCCTCCAGCTTGCAGGTGGTCAACCCTGGCTCTTGTCAGCCTCCTTAGTTGTAAGGATCAATTCCTCGTGATGATTAGCTTTATCTGCTCCTGTGGGCTCTGTTTCTCTAGGGATCCCAAGATGAACACACTGGTTTGGAAATGTCAGCAGAAAGCCCTCTTTGTTCTCTCTATTCTGCTGGTGCTGAGCCTCCCCTTGACCCTCCTCACGCCTTGCCTTCACACACCCATCCCCTCCTGGGGAGCAGGCTACCACCACAGAGCAGCACCAGAGTTGGGCGTGGGCCAAACTTGTGTCACCTCCTCCTTGCATGAGTGGCTACATGAGTTTGCACAGTCCCTGCCTCCCTCGAAGGTTCTGCAACAAGCAGATGGTGGTAGAGCATATGCTCATCCACGGGTTGTCCTGAAGATGAAGTAAGCTATGAGAAGTGACCCTCAGCATCCAGCTTCATGGAGAGGTTAACACTGGCATCTCTGTTCCCTGGTTCCTCAGCCCAGGTTGGCAGCCCTATGTTCCATCCTACCCTCAGACACCTGCAGGTTCCTCACAGAAACAACCAGGCAAGGAAGGGACTTCAAACATGGAGAGAAGAACTGGGCATGGTGGTACATGCCTGTAATCCCAGCTAGGTAGGAGGTAGAGACAGGAGTACCTTAGTCCACCAGACATTATCTGAGAAAAAAACTAAACTGCAAAAATACTGGGTTGTGTAGCTCAAGTGGCAGAGCACTCTCTTAGCAAGCTTGAGGTCCTGGATTCAATTCCCAAGCACCACAAAACAAAAAAAGTAAAATAAAAAAAACAAAGGAAAGAAGAGCAGCTTGATCCTATAGGAGCCTGGAATGTTCTTGGGCAGGAGCCTCCCCCATGGGCAGTGAACCACCACGGGTGAAGAGTACCAGCTGCCTCGTGCATGGCAAGGGGCAAGGCCAGCACACAGCCTTGCCGCAGTCCTGAATGGAGGCAGCAGGACTTGGCCCTTCTCTCATTCAAGGCCAGCAGCACCCTTGCTGCTGGACACAGACAACCCCCACCCCCAGTGCCTCTCTGGAAAATCAAGAACTGCTGGCTCTGTCGCTTGGAGAGCCACTCCCAGGTGAGGACAGGGCTTCTGGACACTCGTCCCAGCAGGTTCACCTCGTCCACAGTGGCGATCCCTGGGCTCCTCTCCCCCTCATGCCTCTCCCAGCCCACCTCATGAAAAGTCACCTATTTGCTGAAGATTCCTAACCAATGTCCCCAGGGCAGCCTCCAGCTCATCACTAGGACACCCCAGCCTCTGTCCACCGAATCCAATAGGTCCCCAACTGCTGGGACAAAGCAGAACTGCCCCTATCTTCCCCACCGGCCCAGCGTGGCTCACCTGTCCACACTCTCTGTCAGGTCTGAAATGGGTCTCACAGGCCTAAATCCAGGTGTCTGCAGGGCCGACTCCCTCGGAGGCCATGGGGGTAGACAGGCCTCCTGCCTCCCTATCCTAGAAGCGCCACCTCCCTGGGTTCCTGCTGCTTCCCTCTGTCTTCCAAGCCATGGTGCAGCATCTTTTTCTCTGTGACTCTGCTGCCTCCCTCACACGTGCCCGCCCCACCTGGCTCTGCCCAGAAGACACATTCAGTAAAGTCACAACTGCAGGAAAAGCAGCTGAGAAACACAGCCAATGGCCCCATAGCACAGAAACTGACCTGTGTGCAGACCTTTGTCATTACAGGGTTTACCCCCAAGGGTCAGAGAAAAAGCAAGGGCTCTAGGAATAAGACACACCCTCTTCTATGCGTCTGGACTGCACAGCTACCTGACCCCAAATGGCCCCTCCAGTGACAGGCTGCCAGGGGGGAGGGGTGCCCTGGCAGAAACCACTCAGTAGGAGAGGCAGCTGCTGAATGTTTGGAAGACTGGATTCATTTGAGCTCTCAGTAAAACAAACAAGCACCACAAGCTTATTTGCTGCTATGCCCGAGGGTTGCCTTTTGCTCAAACCCAGAAGGTGGCAAATAATTTCAGACTCACAGCTGCCAGGAGCTCCTGGCTACAGAGGCCCTGCATCCTGCCTGATTTTCTTCACCGAGCTTTTTTTTTTTTTTTTTCTTTTTTTTGAAGCTTCTCACACTGGAGCAATCAATGTAGAAATGGCTTTGCTGCCTCTTTCCTCCCTGCTGCCCATCCAGACGCCTTGCACTCCAGCCACTGAGCACCAACGTGACCATGTTCCATCGAGCACAAAAGGCTCTCGCAGCTCTTGATTACTTTGGAGAGGGTTTTCCAATTGTGCTATTGGCCTAAAAATTGTATTTCACATTACTGGGGTGAAAGGCTCCCCCTTGACCACCTTATCCACTGCAAAATACTGTCAAAAATCGATGGTCAGAATGCACCGTGTTTCTTAGCTAGGGTTCGTGGAAAAGCACATTTCGAGATGGTGAGAAACTGTTTTCATCACAAGACAAATAATGGTTGCACGTATTTCAACTACCTGTTGCTGTCCTCTGCATAATTTCACTGTTGGTGTGAAAGTCTGTCCTAGTGTCCGTCAGCCAGAGCTCAGGACCTACTGTGTGCCAGAGCACAAAAGGAAACCCAAGGCCTGCTCCCTGACCTTGCATCGGCACCAGTGGGGAGGCCAGGTTGGTGTCCGGAAGGTGTTGTGTAGCCACAGTCTCAGGAGGTGAGGGAGGGGACAGCCAGGGGGTGTGGGAGCTATGACACACTTTGGCCCAGGGCCATGCAGGCGATAGTTGTGGCTTGCGGGTATGAGGTCTGCAGGGGAGCAGCCATGGCTGTGTGATGGTCTGTTGTATGAAAGACCTGCTGTCCCTGGGAGGCGGCGGTGGATGGAGAGACTGTCCAAACAGCAAAAGGAATGGAGTCGGATTGCTCCCAATCCCTCTGTCCTGTGTCTCAAGTGCATTCTGTGAACTTCCTCCACCTCAGCTGGACTCTGTTAGCTGAAAACATTGGCTCTGTAGCTTTGGATCCTCCCCAGCCCTACCCCTCTTAATTTGTTTCTTTAAATCAAATTCGTGCACCTGCTTTGAAAACCAGTATCTAGAAAGCTGCTCCCTATGTGCATGAACAGCCACAGCTGACCCCTACAGGGCCAGCCATCATTAGGACCAACCTGCTTTCCACCCAGCACGCAAGTTCTCTGCTGATCACGGGTGTTCAGGAGCCACCCCAGAATCACTGGAAATAAGTCAAAGGTCAGTGCTTCCTGAAGATGGGAACCCATGTTAGTCACTCTCTGTCACTGTGACAAAATTCTTGAGGAAATTCACTTACGGAAGGAAGATTCATTGTGGCTCACAGTTTCAGAGCTTTTAGTCAATGGTCACCAAGCTCTCTTGCTTCCGTGCCGTGGGGAGGCAGAACATCATGGAGGGGACGTGTGACAGAGCCGAGTAGCTCACCTCATGGAGGACAGAAGGCAGAGGTGGGGGGCGGAGAGAGAGGGGGAGGGGGAGAAGAGAGAGAGGAGGAATGGACTGGGTCAAGATAATCCATTCAAAGTCCCGCCCAGTGGCCTATTTCCTCCACCAAGCCCACCTCCTAACAGCCCACTCAGTATAGATCAGTCCACTGATGAAGTTAGCGCCTGTGACCCATCACCTCTCAATAGTGCAGCCAGTGGGGAACAAGCCTTCAATACAGGAGCTGTGGGAGACAGGTCACACACAAACCATGACAAAGGAGCTAGCACATAGGACATCTTCAAAAATGTCACTGTCCAGCCTGCTGCTCAGGAGAGGGAGAAGCCCAGTGAACAGGACTAACATGACTCAAGGTCAATGCAGTCATGATGGGCACTTTACAGATGGGGAAGCTGAGGCTCAGAGAGGTGGGGAGGCGAGGGGAAGTCAAGGACGGCCTGGGAGTGATGCAGGTGGCGTCTAACCGTGAGCATCAGCTAATGGACACACAAGGAGACGAAGACCGAGCAGGCGCCCAGCAGTTTCCCTGGGATACAGCCATCCTGGGACATCCAGACAAATAAAGGGCAAGCCACTCAGAGCAGTCGTCCTGTGACGGGCACAAAGAGCCCACAGAACTGTGTCCTTGGATGATGGGCACCACTTTCTGTTCCTACCTTGTCCAAACCACAGAGTGGCACCTCCAGGGTTGTACTTGGGCAGAACATAAGGTGGAGGACTGTTTCCCAGCAGGTTCATGACTGTCTCATGTGGGAAGAACAGAATTTCTGGGACCAAAAACTTTCAGGCATCATGGGAGCCTTCAGCCTCCCACAGTGACCTGGCTCGCTGGCTCACCTCAGGTGGAGGCCTCAGAGCCTCCAATGCAATCAGTCCTGGTGGACCTCCATTGGGCTGGTAGGAACTCTACCAGCTCTGATGAAATCCCACAGGGTCTGCCCACAGGAAGCAATGACAAGGAGGAAAAAGGATTCAGGTGTACTGCAGTGAGTGAGATGCTGGCTTGACACATGAAGCTCTGTGCTGTGTGGCATCTCGTACCCTGGGCTCTGCCAGTATGGTCAGATCATATGAACCTTAAGTTCAGACAGACTTTACTGCCAATGACAGTTGTGTGCCTTTGAGCAAGTTCCTTGACCTCTATGGACCACACTGTCTTCATCTAGAGAAGAGGAGGAACAACAGCCACCTCGGAGACCGAAGGACTGAGAGATGGCAGTGGAGGCTGGCTTAAATCTGACCTCAACCTGGATGACCCCGACAGAGCCTCACAAATATGCGTGATATTTGTCACCAGGGAGGAGGCTGACTTGGAAAGGCCGAGAGAGTTAACTGAGGTCACACTGCTGAAGGCAGGGGTGAGCCAGACCTACCTTAGGTACCTGATTCCAAGTCCAGCCTCTGGACTCTGTCCTGGTGAGTCTATGGAAGTGTGCTCTGGACAGCAAGGCCAGCCCTGTCCAACAGAACTGCCCTGATTTAAATGTCTAGACCCTCAGTGTTCAATAGAACTCTCTAGAGTTAAGCATTTGGACCCAGAGTGACCAAAAGAACCTCCTAGTGTTAAGCTTGGGGCCCTCAGTATCCAAAAGGACGTCCTGTGATGATGGAAATGTTTGAGACCCCTGCTGCCCAACATGGTGGCAGGAACCACTGGTGACTGTGAGCCCTCAAATGTCATCAGTGTGATCAAGAGGAAGCCAAGTTTCCAAACATGCTGAATTTTGACTAATTTAGATTCAAGGTGTGCCAGGTGGCTCCTGGTAGCTGTATCACACAACCAAACTCTGGATGTCATTGCTGGCTACTGAGAAGCCAGGGCAGGCTTCCAGAAGAACCTGCTGCGGGGGCCAGCACCCTCGGTGTGGTGGCCTGTGCAGGTGGGGACCTTACTTGGGCCTCCCACCAGTGGAGCACAGGAGGGCATTCATTACCAACAGCCTGGCCCCGAGCCTCGGGAGGCTGCTGGACACTGCCTGGTGGGGTCAGCTTTGGGGAACAGGCTCATGATGCAAGACAGGCTGTCTATGTGGAGGTCAAGGTTGGACCTCAGAGGGCCACTTGCTGGGTTCCTGCCTATCTTTTCTCCTCACTGACCTATGTCCCTGGGCAAGCCCCTTTGTTCCTCTGCACAATGGAGGTGGTCAGGGCCAATAGGTCCTTATGGGGAGGCAGGGCAAACTCCTCTGTGAGTTTGCCACTTGCTCAGGAAGCAAAGTCAAGTCACCTCAGTCTAAACTCTAAAACCTTGGAAGCGAGGTGACAGCGCGGGGACAGTCAGAGCTGCCTGCCATGGCTTCATTCTTCTAAACAGCCCTCTGGAGCCTGGAGACCCAGGAAGATTACACTGAAAAATCGCTTTCGAGCATCAGCGGCTGGAGAAGAGGGGGTTGCCATGGAAACGGCACCTGGCCTATTCACTTGAGTTTTGGAGGGGAGCAAACAGATAACAGAAATAAATACAACAAACCCCGGACGTGATACCTCCTTCACTTTCCCCGACAAGCACGTGCATGTGGTCGACAGGAGAGAAGGGAATGTTTTAATTCACCGAGACAATCCATTTAGGATTTGTTTATGACTAGGATTCAGTGCACCAAGCCTGGTTTTGACTGCTTTGTTCCAAAGGCAACATCAGACACTTGGCAGTGGGACAAAGAGAAGAGCAAAGCCAGGTGCAAGAGACCTCAGGCAGGGACAGGTGTGGTCTGTCACATCCAGGCTCTGGGCCTGGAGTGGAGGAGGTGCACAGACGGCCCGTCTTCCCATTCTGCTCCTCGGAGGGGTCTTGCCGTGTGTTTGCATCCTCCAGTAGAGAGCCCTATAGGACTGTCCAAAATAGGAATAGAAATATTAGCACACCTGATTTGTGGGTATGTGAGTGAGCACACACACACACGAAACACTCAGCACTCCCTGGTGAGCAACACTTTGTACCCGGTGCCACAGGTGGAACTGAGACACACGTGGCCTTGGGACCTGCCATTGGTGGGGGACACAGCAGCTCTGATGGTGCAGGGCAGGCCCTTAAATAGAGAAGGTGGGGGCTGTGTCCACACAAAAGAGCAAGAGGGAGGATACCAGAGCCTCTCTTGAGGAGGTGACACCCAAGCCCTGCTCTGAGGATGTCCAATTCTGTGGCCTTATGAAGGAGCACCAGGTTCCCTCACCACGGACATGACCAACTTTCAGCCTGGCCAAGCAGGGAGCATGGCCAAGGGGACAGCATGTGGGGGAGGTGTTGGTCAGGCAGGCCACGCAGACACACACACACAGGCATGAACAGCCTATGACAGCCAAAAGCCCTGCACTGTCCTGTCAACGCTTTCCCTCTCCCCATTTATAGAGGGGGAAACTGAGGCTCAAGGGGCACCTGCAGGGCCCAGCCCTTCCCAGCTACACACTCCCACAATCACACCTGTCTAGACAGGGCTCCTCCTGGTAAACCAGACCACAGTCCTCATGCCACCCTCTCATGCTTTCATTTCCTCCAAACTTGTCCTGGTCTGTCTGTCTATCTGTTGGGGCTGTTACCACAGAACCAACAGGCTTGACAGTGAGGGTTGCAGAAGAGATGGGCTGGGCCAGGAGGAACCAAAGTCCAGTGCTGACCCAGAGCTGAACTGCCTGCCCCTCCTACTTAGCCCCGTACAACCCACCCCACCCCGCAATGTTGTGCACAACTTTGGGCCTTCGTTCACCGTCCAGGGCCCGTTCTTTACCTGTGAATCAGGTGAGTTGACCAGGTGCATACAAACACCCCCCTGGCTCTGCCACTATGCCACAAAGGACACTAGGAAGGCAAGAGAGGACTGAAAAGGGCATGTGTGGGCAGGGACTGAAAGACAAACAGGGATGGACTTGACAGACAAGGTCATTGACACCAAACCAGCATGGGAGGGCAGGCCACCTGCCACCTGACACTGTGTGTCTCTCTGGGTGTGTGAGTGTGTATGTATGTGTGTCTCTGCCTCTCTCTCTTCATTAGTCTGTCTCTCTGTGTGTGTCTCTGTATATATGTGTGTCTGTCTATCTGTCCCTGTGTCTATTGGTTTCTCTGTGTGTGTGTGTGTGTGTGTGTGTGTGTGTGTGTGTGTGTGTGTCTGTTTGTCTCTGTCTATCTCTCCCCCAGGTGCCAAGACATCACCTGCCAATCAGGCAAAACCTGCCCTCCCCTTTTCTGCATCCATCAGGGTCCTTCCCCAAGGGCTTATCCAGTTCACCACCATCCTCAGTCTATAAATAGGGAGGCTGAGGCCAGAGGTGGCTCCCTGAGTCACCCTAGAAGTCACACAGATGCTGTCAGGGGACTGATGCTGATAGGCAGACTGGGTCAGAAGGCAATGGGGGTGGGGTGGACAGTAGATACAACTTTGGACAGAGTAGCCCCTGAGTGGTCAGCATCTTGTTTCTTCAAAACCTTCTAGGACCACAGAGCAGGAAGACTCACCCTGAAGGTTAGAGTCGACCAAGGATTGCTCAGACACACAATGACCCTAAACTGAAAGACAGTTCAAGGACCCTTTGAAAGACAAAGGACCCTACAAAAAGTGGCAAGAGGCTGGACATGATGACGTGTACCTGTAATCCCAGCACTTGGGAGGCTGAGGCAGGAGGATCACAAGTTCGAGACCAGCCTGGGCTACACAGCAAAACCCTGCCTCAAAACAACAACAAAATTCAAAAGGCAGGCATGACAGAACAGATGCTCCCCAAGGAAGACCTGAGAAAAGTCACTGCGCACAGGAGAAGGGGCTCCCTGAGCTTCAGGGAGAGGCCAGCAGAGACCTCAGTCAGAGCCCTGACACCCTCAGAATGGCAAGACTTAGAAGCCTGGCGTGCCCGTGCATGTGAGAAGCAGCAGTGACGCTTCGGGTACAGAGCAACCATGCTGAGAAACAGTGTGGCTTCATGTCAAGTCAGAGCTGTCATACGTCCTGGCGATCCCCCGCATAGGTTCACCCGGGAGCACTGGTCCACGCAAAGCCTGTTGGCAAACGTCCATGATGGTTTGATGTCAGAGGCTGTTACTGAGGCCCTAGGGCAGAGCCTAGCTGCTGGAATCCCACCTCCAACATCTAATCAGGGAGGAAAGGGGGAGCCATCCCTCATCCCTCATCCCTCCCTGCAGCAGCAGGACAAGCCCTGGCAGTCCTGTCCCCCAAACCCTCTCACCCCCACCCCGCAGAGGCCTGTGAGGCGCTGGTGCCTGGCTTCCCATGTAGGGCAGAGGATGGAACCGTCAGGTGGCTATTTTCTCTACAGTTAGCTCAACCACTGGGCGGATTCCTCCTTGCAGGCGCATCCCAGGCCCTCCGCAGACCCGCAGAGCCCTGAGAAGGGAATATCGCTGATAAGCATCTGAACTTACTCCACTGTTCTGTTCTGCAACCTGGGAAAAATAAAAGCCTGTCATCAGATCATAAATAGCTGGACACTGGGATTGATGCACTGTGTGAGTTTGATCTTCCTGGCCTGGTTTTTCTATCTGTAAAAGGGGCAGATGGGGCCAGGTGGTCTCCAGGGTCTTCTCCCCCAGCTCTGCCCTCCTGCAGTCCCCAGACCTCAGTAACCATGTGACGTAGATAGATCCAGGGGCTCTTGATGTGGACCTCAGCAACCAGCCTTGGTGGCAGAGGCTTCTCCTGGATTGTTTGCTGCCCTCCCTCCAATTAGGACTAATTTAGGGCACACTCTACAAGGGCTTGGAAATGACTTCGCTGTGGAACGAACAGCCTCATCAAAACCTTGTTGCTGTATTTAATCTGGAATTAAACTGTTCGACGTTCAAGGTCTGGTGTGAACGCTTCATGAAAGATTGATTGTTTTCCTCTGTGAGGCCACGCTGGCTAATTGCTCAGCGTTGTAGGGAAACGGTGGGAGCGAAAGCTCACCCAGGAATAACCCAGCCCTGCAGACCACCTGACCCAGCCTTGATCACTGAAATCCTGCTGCAGGAGGATGGAGGCTGCAGGTCTTTTGCTGTTCCCAGAGCCAGAAACCACATCCCCACATAGACCCAATGTCCCCCACACTGAGCCAGGAAGCGTGTCCGCCCTGAGGTTCCAGCTGTCCTCCCATTGCACCTTCCCACTCTGACTGCTCAGTGACAGACCAGGATCCATCCCCAAAGTTCGCCTTTCTGCAGAGGGGGTAGTGCTAAGCCTTCTCAGGAGGAGGCTTCTTAAGGGAGAGGACAGGCTCCCTGGCTTGGAAACAGCAAATGGTGCCAGGACATGGGGAACCCGCCCCAGTCACCAACCCAGAACTCCATCCTCCCAAACCAGAGAGCCCTCAGGGCTCAGTAAACCACACCTTCACCAAGAAGGTCATAGGCCCTCCAAGTTTGTCCTCCCTTGGGTACCTCCTAACCTCTAGGCTACATATGGAGTTTCCTTCTTTCTCCCCCTCCTCCTCCTCCTCCTTCTCCTCTTCCTTCTTCTTTTGTGGTACTAGGGATTAAACCCAGGACCCATGACTCACTAAGCAAGCATGCTACCACTTGTGCCACGCTCCAGTCCTTTGGTTTTTATTTTGTTTCTGATACAAAATCTCCCTGGGTAGCCAAAGCTGGCCTTGAACTCTGGATCCACCTGCCTCATGCTCCTGAGTAGCTAGGATTACAAATGTGGCCACCACACCCAGCCTGAAATTTCCTTGTATCTATAGTTACTCTTGTACCATAGTTAGTGATTCTTTAAAGCCCTTGTTGAACCTGTTGTGTGGTTCCTATTTCTAATTGGAGCCAGACAACTACAAAAACAACCAGCAAGCATTTATGAAGCACTTAACAAATGCTCTGTCCACATGAGGTAGGGCAACACCAGGTTCATCCTGGTGAATCCATCCTGGAGAATCCATCACCTCACCTCAGGAAAGCCCTTCCTGGCACCCGCTATGTGCAAGCCACTACTTAAGAGGACAGAGATAAGATTGCAGGAATGGCCCCTGCCCAGAACCTTCTAAAGTTGGGAAAACCAGCCCCTGCGAACCGCCCTGTGAGAGCGCTCCACACTGAACCCTGTCTTATTCAGAGCAGGGAGCTCAGAACTGTGACATGAGGACTCCAGATTAGCTCATAGGTTAAACAAAGATAACCCCAATATTGTTCCGCAGACCTTCATTGACCACATGCATTGTGGCCCTACATGGAGTCACCCAAAACCACTTGACTGTACAATGTTTCTTCCTGTCCATCCATAGCTCTGCTCAGGATTCATTGCAGTAGAAAATTTACCTGCCTAGGGCTGCGCTGTGTCATCCAGGCATCCAGGTCCAGAGGTTGTTGGAGACGATTAGCTTTTCTTCTATCCTCTTAGGTGAGCCACCAGGAAGCCTGCAAATTAACTGACAAAAGGCAGATTAACAGAAGAAAAGAGATAGAATTTTATTGGTATTTACATGCAGGACAGTACAAAGAGAAGTGAAGCTCAAAGACTCATTAGACCCCAGGGCTTGCACACATTTTAACAAAGGAAAGGGAGCCTGGGCTTCTAGCAGCACTAAGTAGTGGGAAAGTGGTAGGAAATACCTAGGGCTAGCTGGTGGAAGAGCGGGTGTTTTGGCTGCTCTGCTTAGGCAGACTCATCTTTGTACCTGCTCTGCATCTCAGAATGAGTTGCTGTCCTTACCTAGCACAGGAGAGGGGACACCCTCCCAAAGGGCTTATGTCCTGCTTTTAGGCAGAAGGGGAGGGAAGAGAACTTGTCTTGGGTCTTGACTCTCAGTTTCCTGCAGCTCAAAATAATCCTTGTGCCAAAGGGGCCTATTTTGGGTGGCACATCCCAGTACCCTTCACATCAAACAAAGGGAGTTCACCCCAAATGTTGTGTAATCACAGCAGCTATGCCAGAGGCAGGTGACAGACTTTCGATAATTCAGCCAGAGGTGGTCCCTGGCTGGGCTTGTCTGTCATCTTAAAGCAAGCTAAAATTAGGGAAAGTTTGGGACTCACAGAAACTTAATATTACATTTCAGATTGACCACACTCTGGCTCAGGGACCACTGTCACCTGGCTGGGGAACCCCCCATGCCCCGCCCCACTCACTGATTATTGGCTAGGAATCCCCTGGTCCTCCCCTTTCTATAGGTTATCCTAGGTTTTGAAAGCACCTGAAGAGCGGAAACCGCTACCTGGGCCCCACCATGCTCCCTTTGTATTTTCCTTCCCTAACTTTCAATAAACTCCATTTATACCCACATGTCCTGCCATGGATTCTTCCCTGCAGGACACAAAGAATTTGAAAGTCTTCTGATCACAGACCCCACCCCACCACCAATCTCAGAAATACAAGGATGAGTCAAAGGTCCACCAAGGGAGCTGGTCAGATGAGCTGAGCTGCAGAGCACAAGGAAACTCCTAGCTGCCCGGGGAGTGTGGCCATCCAGTCCACGTCAGGAAGGCAAGGCTGCAGTGCAGGAGTGAAAGGCAGCCATGCTAGTGCCGGGCAGACGGCCTGCTGACAGGGCAACTAGTGGCTGCATGCCTGCAGGTTGGCCTTCTTCAAGGGTCTGCCACCTTCCACCAACTCACTCACTTATCTCTTTGTTGTGATTCTGAGGACTGGCTGAGGCACAGGAGGTGATGGGGTGACCTGAGTGCCTTTGGTACAGGTGCCTCTGGAGAAGTTTATGAAACTGCTCAACCCCGTCCTTAAGTGTGTATTCTCACCTCAAGCCTCGGTGGACTGAAATGCCAAGGCTTAATAGCCCCCAGTCCCATCCCAGGCCTTCATGGGGTCAGTCATCTGAGTTCAGTGTGACCTACAGGCTCTGCCAACAGCTGAGTGGCTGCAGCAGTGGAGCCCCAGGGTCCCCATGGAGGAACCACCTGGGCCAGGGTGTTCCTTTCACTCACCAGAAGTCAAAACTCTGCTGCTAAAATCTGCAAGCCTCTGTGGCTTTGCCCTGGCCTCAGGTGATCAAACTCCTACACAGGCCTCTAGAAAGGCTCTGGTCTTTGGAACGCCTGCCCTCCCAGGTAGAGGGGAGAGGAAAAGGGCGGCTTACTCCACCTGGACCTGTCTCCAGCACACTATGTCTATCGGACACTGGCCACTTCTGAGTTTGAAAGGCCACTGAGGCTATTAGGTCACATAAATAGAGACCCAAGTCCCCAGGTGGGTAGGAGCCTGTCAAGGCCTCCAGGGTCAACAGCAGCCTGGAGCCCCTCCCAGGCCTTTCCACAGCCCCAAGGTGACCGTGGAGGTTTTGGGTTCACAGGTGAGCATGTTCCCACAAGCTCAAGGGCAAAGCTATTGGAGATCAAAGAAAGGTCCCAGGTCAATGTCCTTCCTCCCTTTGAGGAGGCCTTGGATGGGGCTGGGGTCTGACCATCCTCCACCCTCGTGCCTGGTAAGGACCCTGCATGCTGCAGATAGCCAGTGACCATTTGCCGCACGTGATGTGAAAAGTCCGGCGTTTGAGGAGGGGAGAACAGGCCGCCCACCCTCTAGTTTCTGGGCCTGGCCTAGAATTCCACAGATGTGACCATCATCACAGGAGAAAGTGGGAAACTCCACCTTCTAGTTTTATACACACACAGGCTCCTATCAGAAAAGTGAGGTCCCAAGCAGAGAGCCTATGTCCTTAAACAAGTGACGAGTTTGTAGAAGACAGGACAGAAGGTCTGACTGGGCAGCCAAGGGGATTGGGGGGCCAGTGACTAGGGTTTCCTAATCACAGGGAGCAGGCCAGTGGGTTCGTTTGTACAGACCCATTTCAGACCACAGAAGCCAGTGACAGGATATTCTGTTCAGCAGGGAGGAAAGTCTAGCTCCTCTGATGTTGCCATGGGCCTGGAGAGGGGACGGAGGGCACTCCCTCAGAACAGACATCTTCCTTCAGGCCCACATTCGGCCTGCCCCAGGAAGAAGGTCAAGGTCATGCATCACAAGAGAGGTCTCCTTGGCCTCCTGCTGTCAGCAGGGCAGCCTCTGACCCTCAGCAAAAGTGCCCAGGAGGCAACTCTAGCCCTGCTTGGTGGCAATAAAATGTCACCCAGAAATCTGGGCTCTGAGCAGCCCTGCCAGTTAGAGCTGCTATGGACAGTGAGAAGCACAAAGGTGGTCTCTTTAATTCTGGGCCAGACAGAGGCAGAGAGAGGCCAGGGACTGGTCCCCAGCTTGGGCTGTCCCTCTCCCTTCATTGCTCCCGCATGTCCTACCCTAGATCTTAACACTCAAGGGGACGAATGCACCATCTTGGGGATCTGAGACGGGGGGCCGGCTGGCCAGAGATCTGGCTGCCCGGAAGTCCTTAGAAGAACTCTCCAGGGCTCAGAGTTCCCCAGCTCTGTGAACCCACACACTCTCCTTTTCACTTAGAGCCATGTTTACTTTGGCAGGCCATCTGGGCTGTGAATAGAGACCCCTGAGTCTTGTTCTTTCTGTTGTAAAATGGGGGATTGAGCCTCCTGAGACAGTAGGAGGATGAAGGACCATCCAGAACTTGATTGTGCCTGAAATGCATTTGCTAGACGAAAGGGGAAACTGAGGAATGTAGTAAGGGATGCCCACAGGCAAGGGGAGCCCTGATTGAGACTCCCAAGCTATAGAGGCTCAGGAGGGGCTCACAGATCTCTGATCACTGAGGAATGGGAGCCTGGGTTGGGAGATGCAGGCAGCGGCCCCTGAACACTAAGCAGTTGTCCCCCAATCCACTGGGCCTCCTTTCCTCTTGGAAACGCTCTTGCCAGGATCCTCACTTCCATCCACTTCTTGCTCCTCCAAGGAGCCTTAAAGGTAGTGCAAGGGGCCTCAGGCCTCCTCCCTACCAGGGCAGCTGCCTCTGGGCTGGAGGCCTGGCCTAGGTGCCTCCAGCCCTGGCAGAGTCAGGCTGTCTGGATCTCCCAGGCAGTACCCAGGAGTGGCCTTCTCCTGTCTGGGGACCGAGGGCAGGGTCCACATGGAGGTCAGTTCTCAACAGTGGGTCCAGCAGGAAAATAGCACAAAAACAGTGGGTCCCCCCTCTGCAGAGCTGAGGGTAGGTGGGACTGAGTGAGCATGACAGCCTCGTTTCTTGTGGTTACCCGAGAGGCAGTCTGCCTTCCTTCAAACTGCTTGGTCTGAAATCTTGACAGCCTGCTGGTCACTCCATGGGTCAGAGAAACACACAGAAGAGACTTTCCCTCAGGCTTGGGATTTAATTATTTCTTCTGTTTCCATGCCTGGTGCGCAGGCGCCCTCAGGAAGGACTTCAGTGTCCTGTACCACAAATGATCAAATAACCGCAGACAAAGGTCACCCTGGCAAGGTGCAGGCCTCCAGGCTGTCCAGGAGCCAATCTTTCTCCAGCCACTGAAGCTGCTGCTGGGCACGGGTGTCAGCAGAGCCTTTCTGGAGGACACTGGGCAAGAGGATCAGAAGCTGTAGTAAGGACATCCCTCTCCCAGCAGCCTCTCCTGTAAGTGTGCGACCTGTGAGGCTGCTGTGACAAGGACACCAGTACTCGCCTCAACAATCTCAGAGGAACCCAGACACCCCTGTGCAGAGCCACACATGTTCATCCTGGGCCAGCCCCGAAGGAGCCCAAGGATCCCCCTGAGGTGGCACTGCAGTGAGCCTCGTGGCCGGGTAAAGGACACCCAGCCTTTGCAGCCCACCCCCACCCCAACACACCCCCCCCACAAAAGTTATAAAGGCTTTCCAGGAGCGCTCAGGCTAATGAGATCTAGGTGATTCTTTTCCTTTAGGTGATAACTTCATTTCCTAGCTCCTCAGGGGCAAGCATTGATTCTCCATGTGGACCAGGACTCCTAGGAGAAGGATATCATACACTGAGTGTGCAGGGGATCGCTGCAGTAAGCCGACTCTGATTTGTCCAGTCCATCCCCAGTAGTGGTGCAGCAGGGCCAGTGGGAGCGGAGGAGGACAAGAGTGGGTGATGGGACGTGAATGTGCTCGAACTACAGTGTATTCATGTATGATGATGTCACGGGAAAGTCTGTTATTTTGTACAATTAATATTTGCTAATGAAAAATACTCCTAGACACACACTTGCCCTCACCCACACACCCATGTTCTCCAGGGCAGAAAGTCAAGATTTTCCACAGAGCGTGGTTTGGCCCAAAGCACCCTAAGGTATGTTTTAGGGCACTGCTCCCAAGGAAGTCCCTTCCTCCTGGCAGGAAGCAAGAGCAGCAAGAGGCAGCCAGACCCCTGTGTGCACACACATGTACACACACAGGCGCACACACATGTACACATGCATGTACACGCACACACCCACCAGGCTCAGGGCGCCTGTTCTGAGGGTAGCTGCAATCCCTGGGGTCTGCAAAGGGGCTGGCCCACACTCCAGGGGACACCCTTGTCTTTGGAACTTAGCTCTTCTGGCTGTCATTTGGGAATCCTGAAATTACCCCCTCTTCCAAGGCTGGTTTGAAGACCTGATGAGGATGAACTCAGGAAGGGACGATAACAGTTGTTCAATGGACATGGTTTTTCTTGGTGTCCTTTGCCCACAGAGTGCTGTGGAAAGGAACTCACTGCCAGGTGCTTAGGTACAATTGGCCACCTCTACCTAAAATCACAACCTGTTCCTGTCCCTCTGAAGGCAGGTATATGCCCAGAAACTTGGAGTCTGACATTGTTTTAGCCTAAAAGAGCTGAAATGAGGCAATGGTGCTGCAGGGGAAGCTCCTGTGAATTTATTCAATGCTTTCATTGTGCATCGTTTAAACTCCTGGTAGCATATACGAGGTAGGGAGGGAGGCAAGAGATGTAATAAGGGCTCAGTGCTCATTCTTCACCAGTGCAGTTCCTACCCACCAACTGTGCCCACTCCTCCTGGAATTAACTCTATCTGTTGTGTTCCCATACCTACTACCTCCTAGACAGGAGGCAGAGGCAGGAGAAACACAAGTTCATATCCAGCCTGGGCAACATAGCAAGATCCTGTCTCAAAAAAAAAAAAAAAAATCCATTAAGGCCATCAGGAAGTCCCCAGAGAGGGAGGGTGTCGTTTATCTTGAGAGGTGATGGGAGGCAGAGAAGAAGTCAGATCCCTGCTCTAGAAAAATCTTCTGGCCATAGGGCCCAGGTGAGTGAACCTTCAGGTAAAACTAGAGTCAGGGAGGCCAGAGCAAAGGCTGCTATACTGTCCAAGGGAGGTCACTAAGCAGGAACAAAAGGCTACCAAGGGTCAGAGCACCAGAGGTCATTCAAGTCAGCTCTCAGAAGGCTCCACAGATAGGAACAGGTTGGGTCTGGGCAGGAAAGCAGGGAGCCATCCTCAGTGTCTTCTCATCTCACACCAAAGTCCAGCCTGGCACATGACCCCTGGGGAGCTTCCACCTCCAGGTGGGATGCCGGAGCACCAGTGGCCCCCTCACAGTCCTTCTGCCCCTGCAACCATAGGGCAGTCTGTCCAGACAGACAGAGGGTCAGACAGTGGGCCCAGCATCCGGGCCTGCCCCACAGGGGCTATCAGGGCCCCCGTCAGCAGATCTCTATCAGTCCTCCCTCCCTCCCCACTTCTCTTTTTTGAAACTTACAATTTTATTTATTTGAAATTTTTTCATATAATGCTAAACACAGAGCCGCTACAAGAATAATGCAAAGAACCCCCCACGCATTTTTATATCATTTGTTTTACCTTTGTTCTGTTCCATCCCACCATTGATGCACAAGACTCTTTCTGAACATTTTAAGGTTCTCCCTGAGTATTTCTGTGCACATGTCTTAGGACAGGACATTTTCCTACACCATCAATCTTCAAAATTAGGAAATCTTCGTTTCTTACATTATCACCAAGTCCACATCCAAACTGCACCATCGTTGCAAAAATGTCCTTTGTAGCACTGGCTGTCTTCCAGACTTGCCCAGTTTTGGACCCATGTTGCAATCAGTCACAGCTCTGAGGACCCTGGTAGTCAGGGCTCCTGACCTGTGTCTTTCCTGGGACAAATGACATCCTGATGGGGTGGCCAGCTCCTCTGCAGAGCTGCAGGGCTATTTGTCTGATGCTCACTCACAACCGAATGCATGGTGTGCATTTGGAGCAACAGAAACCAGCAGCGACTTTGTGTCCTTTTCAGGCGTCCATCGGGAGGTATGCAGTGTCCATGTATCCATCCCCAGAGAGTCCCTGAAGAAGGGAGGGCCAGCCAGCTCTGTGAAGTCACTGATTTTCCTTTGGTGTTGTGATTTGTGGGCGGAGACCAACACACCACTCCTCCTCAGACTTCAAGACAGGGACCGTGCTCATGGCTACAGCTGGGATGGCCACCACACACGGGGGATGGGGTTTCCTCTCCACCATGTCTTCCTCATTTATTACCTCTCCACTCCCCCACTCCCCAGCATTCCAGGAAGTACCCCAAACCAGGAAGGCACTGTCTCAGAGAGCAAAGCCCAAGATCTAGAAATGAGGCATAACAGGGGACCCTGCTCAGGCTCTCTGCAGCTTGAGGACCACCATCTTCATCTGTGCAGTGGGTCTCTGACTCCAAATCCTTCCTTTTTATAAGGACACTAGTCATTGGATTAGGGCTGCCTGATGACCTCATCAGTTTACAACTGCAAAGACCCTATTTCCAAACAAGGTCCCGTTCTGAGGTCCTGGGGTTAGGACTTCATATGAATTTGTGAGGACACAGTTCAACCCCAGCACCTCATTCAGTCACTCACTTGTTCATGGATTCTTGTCTCACTCAGTGACTCCCCCTGGGTTGCCAGTTGTTAAAAACACTGACTGGGGAAGTTGTTGGGCTGATCTCAACTTAACACAGGAAAGCGAAACTCCAGCTGAGCCAATCACAGACTGCCAAACTGCTAACGAGGGACTTTCTGATTTAACCAATTTTACTTCTTTGATCACCTTAGGAAATCTTCCCGCATGTCTAATTTCTGAACTCCTAACCCGTTTCACAAATGGCCGTGTGCTGGAGTAAACTCCTGAATGCCGTGCTGTGCCTCAGTGGGTCTTTCAACACTGTCATGATTCACCTTCACTCTAAAAGTTCTGCAGACTTGGACAGGGGCTCTTTAAGCCCACTGACACTAACTCCTACACTCTCCTGAACACACATCATCATTGACCGTATCTCTACTTTCCAGCACAAAATCACTCTCTGGGTTCTGAAAGCTTTCATTTGCCCAAGAGTGGGAGGACGGCTGGACACCAGGCTCTGTGTCCTCCGGGAGCTTCTTGTTTCACAGTCTGCTGTCAGGTCCTCTCCAAGAACATAGCAGGAGAGTGCTCCTCTGGGCAAGTGATGCCTCGGATCCGGTGCAGAGCGCAGGACTCAGTGTCAGCTCTCCTCGCCCCTTGCCATGTGCCCTCATCCAACATGGCCCCCAACTGCTCCCTCTGCTGCCTTAGAAGACTGAGAAGACAGCTTTAAATTCCCACCCAGACCACTGGGAAAAACAACCCCACTAACAGAGCTCAACAGAGATCCCTTTGCTTTTAGATCAAGGGCATGTGGTTGAAATACTGGGTCCAAATTACTTGTTAGTGCCTCTGTCCCCTCCAGCGTGGCTGTGCTCTTCACTTGAAGTAGATTACACTAGTTTGTTGCTGCTTGTTTCCATTTGGACGTACCTCATTCTTTTTTTTTTAATTTTTTTGGTGTACGTTTTATATATATATATAATGGATTATTATCTAATATACATAATATTAGCAGGATTATTAAATATTTGACAAAAGTCACAATGACTCACAAAGCTATATTTGGAGACGTGACACAGCCCCAATATCTCACACACACCCAGTTTGGTTCCCAAAGATCCCTCCCAGCAGGAAGCCAGCTCCATGTCTTCTGGTTTGACCATCCAGTGTTTTCTTTTCTCCTTATCTTCATCCCCCACATGCACACGTGGACATGGACACGACCTTCAGGTTGTAGCTTTCACAGCCCGACCTTCAGCAGAGCTCTTCTCCCTTCTTTCCTGAGCTGTGTGGCGTGCCATGGGCACAGGCCATGCCTTATCCAGCCGTTTCCCCGCACCTGTGCATTGGATTGACACAGCACAAACAAACCAGGGCAATGAATGAACTTGAGCAGAATTTTGCAGTTATGGAAGTGTAACCTTGGGTGAATTTTCAGAAGTGGGCCAGGGGTGGACACGCAGGTGCGTTACGCAGTTATGTAGTCACAGGTTGTTGTGTTAGAGATGATGGATCCCGTCTACAAGAACGGTGCTGACGCACTGCAAGCAGCCACCTATTGCCAGCTTCCTGGTGTTTGCCAGTCCAACAGGTGCTCATGACCTCTCCAAGTATTGGTTTTGCATCCTTTGGACAGCTTTTTGTTTTCATTTTGTTCTTTCTGTAAGGTAGCCCAGCCTGGCCTGGCACCCTGCATAGAACAAGGAATCTTACACCTGTCTCAGAAACAGCCGCGTTCACTGAGCACTGGGTGCGTAGCAAACCTGACTGGTTTCACAGGCGAGGACACTGAGGCACAGAGGCTGAGCGCCTAAGGGCAGTGCCAGGGAACCTAGGCCTACCCAACTCAGAGCCGGTGCTCTGGAAATGCTTCTGTACATGTCTTCCTCCCTCTGGGGCTGGGAGGCCCCCTGCCACCACGGCTGGCATCCGAGCCTGATGTGGCCAGACTGTTGTGCCCACATCCAGTTATCAGAGATGCAGGCGGCTCATCCCTCTGCCTCCTCTGCAAAGCCCCACAACACAATCAATTAGGAATTATTTCCAGTATGCAGGAATTAACACAAAGGTGCCGTGTCCCACCACCAGACCTCACAGATGCCAACATAGTGTCAGACGTGCCAGAACTGCTTCTTGCGGGAGAAATGAAGTGTGAGAAACAGGCCTGCCTTCCCTCGGGGCCCGTCCTCCTTCCTCCCCCCTGGATATCTGGACATATCCCTGTATCCTGTATTCCCCTGTGTCCCCCTGAGCCCTTTCCAGTCTGCCTGCACACTGTGTGTGCATAAACAGCCTGCAGCGAGGCCTTCTGTCTGCACACTCAGCCTCGTGGTGACGCTGTCCTTCAGCTTGCTCCAGCCTCTCAGAATGCCTGTCCAGGTGGACTTCTGTGGAAGCTGACCGACTTCACTGCTGGCCAAGGACAGACTCTGCTTCCACGCCCTCGCCAGGACAAGAAGGTTGCATCGACATTGCGTTGTCACCAGCAAGGCAGCCCTGGGTGGATAGCCACTGACAGTTCTGCCAGGAGTGAGTTTGTTTGGCTGGAGAGCTCACTAGGAAGTGCCACAGGGCAGCAAGGGGGCAGATGCAGCTTCTTCTTCCCTGGATTTGCCAGGTTCTCTGCCAAGGAGTTGTGTGCCGCACACATCACCCACTCACCATGTCCTCAGGGACTGAATCACCGCCTGCAGGCGTCTTGCCACTTGCCGTCACATTCAAGAGTGTAGGGAAGGCTGCTGTCTCTGTAGGTCACTTGGGGACACTCTGGCTTCCTCTTCTGAGCATTGCTGTCCTGTGTAGGAAATGCAGTCCGGCCCCCAGTGGCCATTGTGGTGGTGATGCCAGCTGGGGAGAGTGTGCCAAAGCCCGGGGGACCAGTAGGTGTGAAAGAGAGCCATCTGGGAAGTGGGGTCTGGTGGACTCTGTCCACCCCACAGGGACAAAGCTGTGCTACTCCCACCCTGAGTGGCCTTCAGGAAGACCCTTTGATGAGGCCTCCTTGTGCAGTAGGCCACAGGGAGCCCAGGGCGTGTCTATGACAGGCAGCACCCCAAGACTGAGGCAGGGCAAAGGGGCCCAGTAAGGGCTGCAGAGGACAGAAGGGTGCCGAGCACACATCCCATCTGCCCAAGGGCCAAGCCTATCTGAGCCGTGGGTCTGTCCTGATAAATAAGGGCAGATATTATTGTTACAGGGTAGACACACATTTGTGCAGCTGCTGGCAAGAGAAAGCACTGAGCTCCATCAGTCTTGTGTATAGGGGCAGTGTTTTAAGGGGAGACTGAGGAGGGGAGAGTGGGGCTCGGGTGGGGCTGGGAGCAGGGGGGCACTTAGGGTTGCTGAAGGGGTGTGGCAGACCCTGACTGCTGGCAGTGACCCATCCTTCCTGACTGCCTCTTTCAGGGGGAGAGCTCTCTGCATTCTTGAGAGAAGCCCTCCTGAGTTGAGGGAGACACCTGTCAGCAGTTGGAAGCCCTTTGTAGCATTTGGCTGGAACCAACAGCCAATGCTTCTGGCGGCAGGTGAGCCTCCCAGGCAGCTATGTGGGTTGTGGTCCCCCCGGGCCAGGGCCTGCTGCCACTGGAGAGTGGTCAGTGAGGGGTTTACACAGAGCAGTCATGTGGGTGCCACACACTGCAGTGCTTGGCGTCTGCACAGGGAGACAACAGGCCCTCGAATCCACTGGAAGGTGAGAGGATGGAGTGAAAGCAGGAGGGCACCATAGCCAGCAAGCCGCCCAATGCAACAAGCAGCTGCATGAAAGCCAGGAGGCCAGGGCTCTCGGCCAGAGGCTGGAGAGAGGCTCAAAGAGGTGGCAGTTAGGATGGGCCTGAGGGGCCTCTTGAACACAGACCCTTTTCTGGGGACTATCTGGGAACAGATCAGTTACAAAGGTGTTGGTCGGACCCATACATGTCAGGGATGTCTGAAAGGTGAGGAATTTGCTTCTCATAGAAGCTTCCAGAACAGTGAGAGTGCAGGAGTAGGGATCTTCTTTGTAGTTTCCTCATCTGAGAGCCCTGGATTTAAGAAAAGGGTTTTAGGAGCCTTTTGCCCTTGTTCCATCATCAGTTAGAGACCTGTGGTACCCAGAGCAGAGAGGGTCTCTCACCCCTAACTTCTCTCGGTTGTCTTCCTCTCCCCTCCTTACAGGGAATCAAACAGCCAAGGAAAACAGCTCCAAATGGGACCTCCATGGAGAGGGAAGGGGATTCAGAAGTGTCCTGTGGGATGGGATCTGAGCAGATACCAAAGGGACAGAGCAACAGCAATGGTGTTCTGGGCTGGACACAGCCGCCACCAACAAATGAAACTGAGAGTCAGGGCGGGCGGCTTGGCTGCAAACCTGTGTTCTAAAGCCCTGGCACTATTCCCCAGAGAGGCAGGTGCTGACTTACTGTGCCCTGAAGAGAGAGGCACGCCAAGATTTGCAAGCAAACCAAAAGAATAGAAACACAGAGCAGAAGCATCCAAACGAGGAAAGAGGAAAAGTATGCTGCCGAAAAAAATCAAGCCAAGAGAAATAAGGAGAGGGCAAGAACTAGAGAAAGAAGAAACCACAGGGGAGACGCCTCAGACATGGGTTGGGCAAGAGTTTCTTCTAGAAAAGATCCCAAAAGGACAGGCCACAAAAGCGAAAAGAGACACCTGGGACCATAATGAACCACAAAGTTTTGCACAGCAAGGAAGTAATCAATGGGGCGAAAAGACAACCCACAGACTGAGACAGAATATTTGCAGACTATCCATCCAACAAGGATTGAGATCCAGGATCTATAAGGAGCTCAAAAAACTCAATAGCAAGAAATGACAGAGCCAGTAAAACCCATAAATAGAGAGTTTAAAAAATCCAAGAATGTCAGTTATCCGACAGCGCACACACTGTCCTCGTAAAAACACAACTAAGGTCGGCCTGGATGCAAAAAGGCCATGTGCAGTTTATAAGAGATGATGGCTAAAACAAAGATTTGGACAATGGAAGCAAGGGGCAGGGAGAAGGGGACAGTGGGCAGCTTTAACCAAAGCAGAACCAAGCAGCGACATCAGCATCAGATCTAACAGACCTTACTGGAACCAGGACCATGCATGTAACAAAAGGGTGGTTCACAGGAGCAGTGACACCGTCCGCTTGTGTGACAGCCAGGCGTGCATCGAATGAGAACTGACAAAATCCCGAAGAGAAAGAGACAGTCCTGTGGCGCCAGGAAGATGTGACACGGCCTCCTGTGACTGACAGGTCGAGCATGTCAACAAATCAGTAAGATTTCAGTAACACAATTTAAGACGCACAGCTGAACGCACGTTGCACCCTCACCCCAGAACTTCAGAGTTCACGGGCTTTACAGCACCAAGGAAAACGTCTGTCTTTTTTGTTTCACCGATGCCAAGCTGAAACAAGTCCCAGGAAATCTGAACACCCCAGAAACACGTCCTGTGAGGACAAGACAACCGGAGGGCAAGGAGCAAGGCGGGGAAAAACAGCTCAAATAACTCCTGGTTCAAACCAGAAATGGAACACATTCACACCAGCAGGCAATAGAAAGACCACGTGGCACAACTTGGGAGAGAGGGCTAAAACAATACACACGGAAATTTCTAGTCTTCAACAACTGCTTTAGAAAAGAAGGAAAGCTGACCCGTGTGAATTAAGCACACTTCTAAAACACACAAGAGACCAGCAGACTAAAAATTAATGGCAGATATTAAATATTATCATAACAAAAACACTCTCCAGAGAGCATCAACAACCCCAAACCAGTTCATAGGGAAAAAAATTGAACTGCCAAAGTTTTGGAAATACTGATACAGAATAACAAGAGATGGAGCAAATTTAAAATATTAGAAATGAGAGCATAATTACATATATAATCATAATTGTTAATAACAGATTAAAGAAATATAAGTTTTCTTATCATATATTCAAAAGTATAAACGAAATTGACAAATTGGTAAGAAAAAACGAACATCTTCCAAAATACTGATAAATAGGGAGGTGGCCCAAACAATGTCTACCCATGTGAGTAAATGTAAAAACAATAAAATTTTTAAAAATTCAAACTGAAAAAAAATACTAACAAATAGAAAATCTAAATAGCCCTACAACCATAAAAAAATTGAAGTCAAAATTTAACATCTTTACCCCCCCAAAAAAAAACCACCCTAGGCCCAGCAATTCCATAAACATTCAGCAAAGAATGATTGGAACATTCCAAACTATTCCAGAGACAAGATTTCACAGCTGCAGGAAGACAAGCGTAAGCTGAGCCCCACAGGAAGGAAAACCAGGACCTCCCGCCCGCCTGGCCCAGGTGAAGACGCCAAACAGCTCTTGGCAAACCAAACCCTCAGCTCGGGGAGGACACGCCCCGCCATGTTCTCGCCAGGCGATCAGGGCTGGCTTAACACGAGAAAGGGACAATAGTGACAATATTAATAAATTAAAGGGGAGAATCAGAGTGCAGTCTGCTAGTCATTTGATATAGCTGCTCAATATACCTCTCAAAGTGTCTGACAAAAGTCAACATTCAGTCTTCTGCCTCGAGCAAGTTCCTTGGCTGTGGCCGACCAGCCACCCCAGGAGGAGCGGAAGGACCTGCAGCTGAAGCACAGGACAGACAGCTGTTCGAAGGCCTCTGAGAGTCGCCAAAGAAGCCAGGGCTGGAGGGGCTGCGGTGCTGAGGGGTTGGGGGGCTGAGCGAAGAGCCTGCCAAACAGCGGGCTGGCACTGCAAAGCCTTCTCCTCCAGGTGGTCGGCCAGTGTGCACCCTGCACAGCTGCAGAGAAACAAGGCCTAAGACCAAGGAGGGACCAGCGGCAGGTCAGGGCTTCAGACCCTGCAGCCAGCGCCAGAGCGGAGGCCCCTTGAAGGCCATCTGCACTTACTTCAAACAAATGAAAGAAGCATGGAAAATCACTCCTTTAGGAATAGGGCAGCAGCCAGAGGCTGGATGCATTTTCACGTACAGTGTCTGGTCCTGAATCAAGACACTGTCAATCCAAGAGACAGATCAAGGGAAAAGTAAATAAACATCAGAGAGAGGCCGGTCAGCATTCCAGCTATGAAACATTTTCAAAGCACCTGAGATAAGCTACTTAAAGGGGGGAGGATTTCCCTTGGCCCACCGTCTCAGAGGGGTCAGTCCGTGGTCACGTGGCTCCATTGCTTCTGGGCCCAAGCTTGATGAGGCAGGACATGGCGAGGGCGTGTGGCAGAGCCAAGCTGCTCGCCTCATGGTGGCTGAGAAGCAGAGAGGGAGGGGCCGGGACAAGATGTACCGTCAAAGTCACAACCCAGTGACCTGCTTCCTCCAATGAGTCCCCACCTCCCAATAATGCCATCAAAATATGATCCATCCATGGCTTAATCCATTGATTAGTTCAGAGCCCTCATGATCCAATCATTTCTCAAAAGTTCCATCTCCAAATACTGGGGACTGGTGACCACATAGGAGCCTTTTTGGGGGGATATTTCATACCCAAATCATAACACATGGCCTTTTGAATAACTCTAACAAATATAATTGAGAAAAGAGATAACACAATCGAGCAATCAGAGAATTGGAATAGATAAAAAACTCAAGTTGAAATTTTAGCAAACTAAAGTAATAAAATTAAGAATGAGTTTAAAGCCAAGCTTGGTAGTACACAGCTGTAATCCCAGCCTCCTGGAGGCAGGAAGATCATGAGTTCAAAGCCAGTCTGGGTTACATAGTGAGATCCTGTTTCCAAAAAAAAAAGTGTGCTGGACTGGTGGAGTGGCTCAAGCCATAAGAGCACCTGCCTTGCAAGAATGAAGCCCTGAGTTCAAACCCCGGTGCTGACAAAAAAAAAAAAGCTTACAAAGCAGAATAGACACAGCTAAATACCTAGCAACTTGAAAGACAGGTTCTGTAACAAATACCCATACTAAAGGAAGGTAAGGGAAAGACGAAAAAACACAGAACATGAAAAGTGCATAAGACCCCCTGAAGGGATGATATGCACACCCACAGGCGGAGGAGACAGGGAACCAGAAGAAAGCAATTCCCCCAAAGTGACAAAACACAGTAAGCCATAGACTCAAAGAAGGCTGTGAGCCCCAAGCAAAGTAAATCAAAAGAGAAGGTCCCACGTGGTCACTCTTGATGGTCAGCTTGACTGGGCAGAGAGTGGCCTAGGAGATTGGTAGGTAATGCACCTCTGGGTGTGTCTGCGAGGGGTTTCCTGACCGATGGCTTAATCCACAGATGGACTCAGAGTCTGACCAGACTGTTGGGAGGGGGGCACCGTGAAAGGTTGCGCCTGGTTGGAGGAAGTGGGTGGTGGGGCCCTCGGCCCAGCTTCTTCCTGCTACTGCCCTTTGCTTCCTGACTGCCACAGGTGAGCAAGCTCGCTCCTCCGCCAAGCCCTCCCACCATGGCTGTCTGCCCCACCACAGGCCCAGAAACAACAGAGCCAGCCAACAACTGAAACCTCTGAAAGCACGAGCCCACAGAACCCTTCTTCCTTTTAAATTGTCTGTGTCGGATTTTATCACAGTGCAGAAAAGTCTGACTCACACAGGTCCACATAGTCACATCATATAGAGTTGCTGAAAATTAAAAACAGAAAATCTTCAGGGTAGCCAGGGGAGAGAGCTGCATTACTTCCAAAGGAGCAAGAACAGTAACTACGGTGTCTAGAAAAATAGGATAGCACGTTTGGGTGGTGAAAGAAAACAGTTGCCAGCCAAGAATTTTATCAAATGTCTTCCAAAAATGAAGGTGAGCTGGGTATGGTGGCACATACCTGTAATCCGAGCACTCTGGAGATACAGGCAGGGGAGGAGAAGGAGAAAAGACAGGCTAGGGGCATGGTTTGAGCCCTGAGTTCAACCCCAGTACCACCACCACCACCAAAAAAACCCTGAATGTGTGAAACCCTAAATCAATGCCATTTGCCAAAAAAAGAAAGAAATGCTAAGGCATTTAACAGAATACCCATAAGACTAGCTGTGGACAACCGTGCTGTAGACAGGCACGAAGGTTCACACCTGTAATCCTAGCCCCTGGGACGCTGAGATCGGGAGGATGGCAGTTCAAGGCCAGCCAGGGGGAAGAGTTTGCAAGACCCCAAGTGATAAATATAAAAGAGGAGGATTATTGTCCAGGCTGGCCTTGGCAAAAAGTAGGACCCTGTCCCCAAAACAACCAGAGCAAAAAGGGCTGGAGGCATGGCTCAGAGGCAGAGCACCTGCTTAGCAAAAGTTTGCTCCTTAGCAATGTTTAATATTTTACCAACTGATATGATCCACATTTAGCAAACCGCCTGACACGTTGCATGGGGCTGAATGAATAAAGTAAATAAACGTGTGAATGTTCTTTAAAGGAAAAGGGACTAAGAAACTGTCCTAACCATTCAGTCTCCCTGAGATCAAAGATATGCTAATACAATTTTCTTAGAGTCATCTATGATTTTAAATTAAAACTATTAACAAACTAAATATAGAAAGGAACTGCCTGAACTTAAGGAAAGCTATCTTTAAAAGAGCAGCAGAAAAAACCTCGGAGTTATTCACAAGGCACCAAAAGACTCCTCTGTCAACGCAAGAGCTGGAGGAAGGTGGTCCCTTTCCACCTTTTCCACCCAGAACTGGCAGGAAGGAATAAATGACATAGGGATTAAAAATGAAGATGAAATTGTCATTGTTTGCAGAAAACATAAGTGGTTTTCAGCATTAGAAAGTTCCAAAAGAATAGAGGTAAAGGATCAGGTTTAAGGAGAAAGCTTAGCACAAGTGTTAGATGCAAAGTTAATATGCAAAAGAATGCTTTTCTTTACACTAACAACAAAATTAAATAAAGATAAGAATGAAGATTTTCAAGGCATAAGCTAAATAGCACCGAAAGTATGTAAGGCCTAGGAAAAGCACAGCAAATACGCGGAAAATAAACAAAGCATTGAGCACTCCATGCAGAAGACTCTCGCGCTGCTTGCGGCTTTAAACACTCAGATTCACAAGATGCCAGATGCCAACGCTCATTTCCCATGAATGGCCCATAATTTCAATATAAATTCAATGACAGTACTTACAAGGCTTTGTGTGAACAGAATTTGACAACATAGTTCTAAAAATGCATTTGCAATGACAAAGGCCGAGAAAACCAAAGAGTCGTCAAGAATCTCGAAGAAAACGGCCCAAGAACGCCGAGCATTGCCATAAAAGTGCAGCCACCACCGCTTCTGCCAACACCCAGAGCCCTAGGCCAGAAACCGGGCAAGAGAAAGACACCGTCCTTGCTCACTGGTGAAGCGACTGTGTGCGGAGAAAGTAAAAACTGTCAACGATTTGAGCTGTGCAAAACTGATGGATAAAAAAAAACAATAAACAGCATTTCTTATACTAGCAACAAATACTTGAGAAATAAAACCTTTTAAACCACCCTGAAACAGTGCCAATTCCTAAGCATAAAAGAAATTATGAAACGCCAGCTCTCTCCACTCAACACCACAGAACACTGTGGCGGGAAACTGAGGACCTAAGCTGACGGGGAGTTGGCCCATGCTCACGGACTGGAAGATGAAACATTGCAAAGAGGTCAATTTTCCCCCAAATTGACCCCACTCCAGTCTCAGTGCTTTGTGGAAGTTGAGAAGATGATTCCAAATGCAGCGGATGGAAGGTCAGCCTCCTGAAGACGCAGTCAGAGCTCGAGTGCCAGAAATCACTGCGAGCAAGGTGCCAGGCATGCCGGGCCCAGGGAGCAGGATGACAGCCCAGACACACACGCACAGGCATGCACACGCACACACATACATGCACACACACACACAGACACAGAGACACGCAGACACATGCACACACAGACACGCACAAAAGCACACACACATCTGCACGCTCATTAGATGTATCGCAACGCTTCTACCTTTCAGTGGAGGACAAGAAAAATCTCTTTCGATTAATAGATGACCTTAGTTTGTACATGGAAAGAGTACACCTTGTCCTCTACCTTGCACGCATGCACAAAACCCAATTCAAAGCAGGTCCTACAAGCCAAGATGCCCCACCACTGACGAATGGATCAAGAAAATGTGGTATCTATACACAATGGAATTTTATGCAGCCATGAAGAAGAACGAAATGCTATCATTCGCTGGTAAATGGATGGAATTGGAGAACATCATTCTAAGTGAGGTTAGCCTGGCCCAAAAGACCAAAAATCGTATGTTCTCCCTCATATGTGGACATTAGATCAAGGGCAAACACAACAAGGGGATTGGACTTTGAGCACATGATAAAGTGAGAGCACACAAGGGAGGGGTGAGGATAGGTAAGACACCTAAAAAATTGCTAGCATTTGTTGCCCTTAATGCAGAGAAACTAAAGCAGACACCTTAAAAGCAACTGAGGCCAATAGGAAAAGGGGGCCAGGAACTAGAGAAAAGGTTAGATCAAAAAGAATTAACCTAGAAGGTAACACCCACGCACAGGAAATCAATGAGTCAACTCCCTGTATAGCTATCCTTATCTCAACCAGCAAAAACCCTTGTTCCTTCCTATTATTGCTTATACTCTCTCTTCAACAAAATTAGAAATAAGGGCAAAATAGCTTTTGCTGGGTATTGAGGGTGTGGGTGGTAAGGGAGGGGGTGGGGGCAGGGGGGAGAAATGACCCAAGCATTGTATGCACATATGAATAATAAAAAAATAAACAAACAAACAAAAAAAAAAAGCAGGTCCTACATAAAGAGAGAAATAAAAATGTTAAAACTCCCAGAAGAAAACAGAACAGCTCTGTGACCTCTGGATGGACTGAGGTTTAGAGGCACAAAAAGCAACAACCGCAAACAAGCTTGAGACACTGGACATCACTGAAATTAAGAACTTCTGTTTATCAAAAGATGTCAAGAGTTTCATCAGGACAGACACCATCCTGTTTCTTCACAGATGAGAGGACTTCTGCAAGACACCTACCCAAGAAAGAACTAGATCAAGAAAATGTAAAGGGTTCTACAAATCAGCAAGAAAACAACTCGATCTTTACAAACTGAGAAAAAGATCAGACTTCTCAACAAAAGGTAGAAAATGGACAATTAACATGAAAAGGCACTCAGTGCCATTAGTTATCCAAGAAATGCAAACTAAAGCCAGAGTGAGATTCCTACTTACTTGTCAGAATGGCTAAAATTAAATGGGTAGTAAACAAGTGGTAAGAAAATCTTAGAGCAACTTAAACCCTCATATTCTGCTGGTAAAGTGAAAACTTGACACAACAATTTTGGAAAATTCTCCAACAATATGCCCTTTAATGCAAAAATCCTACTTTTAGGTATTTGTCCGCAGAAATAAGCATGTAGCCCCACACAAAGACATGTGCACAAATGTCTATGGAAGCTGTACTTATGACAGCCAAAAGCTGCCTACAAACAAATGGCTGTCAACAGGTGAACAGATAAACAAAGAGTGTCATGTACTCACACAGTGGAAAATTGCCGAGGAGTAAAAATATAAATGTAGATTAATTTTATAAACATGATATTGAGCTGAAATAGCCAGACATCAAAGCATACACAGTGTATGTTTCTACTTACACAAAATTTTAAAACCTAAAGGGAAAGGAACCCCCCGCCCTTGAAATACATACTCAAACAAAAGTCACACAGGAGGAAAAGACAAACTGAATCGCCCTATATCGAGTAAAGAAACGGAGCCTATAAATAACAGCCTTCTGAAACAGAAAGCACCGAGCCCAGGAGAGTTCACTGGTGAATGCTACCAAACATGGAGGTAAAAATTATACCACCTCTTCCAGAAAAGCGGAGCACTTCCTTATTCATTCCTGGAGTCCAGCTGCCATGGCTAATTTTATGTGTTCACTTGGCTGAGCCACAAGAAGCCCAGATTGCTGGGGAAACAGTTTCTAAATGCGTCCCAGAGGTGTTTCAGGAGCGCTGAGCATTGGATCAGTGGACTAAGGAAGATCCACCCTCGCCAACCCGGGCGGGCATCTGGTTCCTCTAGTGCCAGAGCAGAAGGAAGAGGCAGAGGACAGGAGTGCCCTCTGTCATCTGCTGGCAGGGCCACAGTCAGAGGTGCGCACAGCTCCATCAAGCTGTGTTCTGTGCAACTTACACCGCAGTAAAAAAAGGAAGAAGTCGGGCACCCGTGGCTCACATCTGTAATCTTAGTTACTTGGGAGGCTGAGATTGAGAGGATCTGGGTTCAAGGCCAGTGCAGGCAAATAGTTCACGAGACCCCATCACCAAAATAGCCAGAGAGAAATGGGCTGGAGGAGTGGCTCAAGCAGTCAAGCACCTGCTTTCCAAGTGCAAAGCCCTGAGTTCAAACTCCAGTTCCACCAATTAAAATAAGGAAGGAAGGAAGGAAGGAAGAAAAGAAAAACAAAACATTTCTCAATGGTGGATCATTTCACCCACACACCAGGGAAGCAAAAAGTTAAATCCTCTGACACGAAATGTGGCCAGAGCTGAGGGGAGCCCAGCCCCACCCACACCGCTGGAGGATGAGCACGGCTGCACAGCAATATCTAGAAAAGTCAGGAGGAATGCACCCCGGGTCTGAGCCACCCGAGTGGGGTGGGCAGTGCAGGTATGGCCTTCGAGTCTCGGTCAGGAATAGCAGAAACCTGGAACTCAGCCAAGCGTCCGTCCACAGAGGAGTGGACAAATGCCCTGCAGTGCGTCCACACAGCAGAGAAGGAGGGGTGCACAATGACTCCACTGGTCTTAAGATCATGTTTTGAGCAAGAAAAGCCAATTACCGAAGAACTCGGGGCCTGATCCCACTAATAGAAGTTCAAAAGCATGCACACTTAAATGACATGCTTTTGGGAAAATCAGCACGTAGTAAATATCTAAATATATAAAGAAAAGCAAGAGAATGACAAAATACTGCATTTCATCATTCAGTAAATGACAATGGTTTGAGACTGGGACCAGGCAGGGGCCTGGACACCTCCAAGCTGAACTTTCTTCTCCTGAAACTGAGTAGTGGGCACATGGCACATGTTGTTTGTTGGGCCTGATATTTTCTTAAAATTCATGTTCCCGTCCATCCCCTTTTCTTCTTTTTCTGGGATCAAACCCAAGGCCTTGACCATGATAGGCAAGTGCTCTACTGAACCCCAAGTCCCCGTCCATCCCTTTTCTTAGCTCCACTTGGGGACGTGGCGAGGGAGAAGATGGGTTCTGAGAGGAAACCCTGTAAGCATGGGTGGGAGAAAGCTGAGGAATGGAGGGAGGGCTGCAGGCACAACCAACACCACCCCATGGCCAGGACCACATGCTTTGCTAGAACAACGTCTGGTCTGGGAACTGTGAGCGTCATAACCTGGTGCCTCTGCAGCTTATGGTAGTCTCCTCATCTTCAGGGGTGATGTTCCAAGGACCCCACACTGTAGATGGCACAGTCTCCGTAGAACCCTTTATAGACTATGTCTACTCCTGCACACACATACCCACGACAGTTTAACCCCTAACTTCAGCATGGTGAGCTTAACAGCAATGATAATAAGATAGAGCAGTAAACCCTAATAAGAATTACGTGAATTTGGCTCTCTCAAAATATCTTCTTGATCCATACTCACCCTTTGTGATGATGTGAGCTGTGCAGCGCCTCTTTGCAGAGACAAGGGAGGCCAAACTCGTGGGCGTGAGGACTGAACCCAGGGCTGTGCAGGGTTACTTGGGCACAGGCAGTGCTACACTATGACCGTCAATCTGATAGTGAAGACAGCTACTATGTAACAGGCGGGTGGCAGGACAAGGCATGGATACACTGGACACAGGGATGATTCACATCCCAGGTGGGACACGGGGCGACGTTCCAAGATTTCCTCAAACTTCTCAGAATGACAAGGCAGATTAAATATGCTTTGGGCATTCCTGAATTTCCCTTTCAATATTCCCAGGTTATGGTGGACTGTAAGTAACTGAAACTGTGCAAAACAAAGAACTAGTGCATCTGCATCTTACCTTCTGGATATTGTGATGTTTTGACGCCTTTAAAAAGCTTTCTGGTTGGGAAGAACCAACCCCCCTCATGCCTCTCCTCCTCCGACTGTGCCACGGCCCAGGAGGTGACATTCCTTTGCCCTAAATACTCCAGGGCTCATTGCTGGACAGGCAGAGGCCATCCCTGCAGCCCAGAGCCCACCAGAATTATCCAAAATGGCCAGTCCTGACCTGCCCACCTGCCTTGCTGTGCTTTGCCCTGGGAAACCCCAACAAAGGCTCTGGCCTGATTTCCCCTTCCTGCTCCTATCTTGGGCCTTGGGCCACCCTGGTATCTTTTCCCTGTGGCCCTTGTAGCCTGGTGTGGCCTGTCTCCTGTCTCCTGGAGCTATGAGAACAATTAACTCAGTTTCCTGAGTCTGTTCTCTGCCTCCTGTAGCCACAGCTGACTGACCATCTCAAGGTCAGTCACAGAGCAGCGACTTAGTGGCTCTGAGCCCAGTGTCCTCATCTGTAAAACATGTCCTGAGGGGACATGCTGTGATGACAACATGGTGCCTAGCACTCAGGAGCACATGGCCAGTAGAAGGGCATCCCTAGTTCCTGGCCATGTCCTTTCCCATGTCTATGCCTCAACTTCCCCATCTGGACAGTACAGTATGGACCTCTGAGGACCAGCAGGTGTCTCAGTTCTGAATTTCATGGCATGGTGTAGATGGAGCTTGGAACTTTCCAGAGCTCTTGGGGCATCCTCTCCCCACCCTCATCTGTCCCCTGGAGAACACACAGAGTGGGCAGCCCAGGGGATGTGGGCATCAAGAGAACCGCGACAAAGCCAGGGTGAGGTCCTTGGGATTCAAGGGCTGGGCTTCTGTATGGCCTTCAGCTGTTCTCTGCAGGGCTTTACCTGGAACCTGGACCCAGGCTCAGCCTCCCCACGACCCTTGGACTTTCCACCCTATTCTTCCCTGCTGTCCTGGGTGACGTGAGAAAGCCAGGAATTTCTGTGTGACAGGCTGGGTCTGTAAAGTCCAGGGACACTGAAACCCCCACACACAAACCCCCCTGCATCACCAGTTCCAAGCAGGGCTCTCTGCCCCTGGTCTTCTCTTAGAGTCTGGTGGTAATCATTATCCCAAAAGACACAATCTCAAACAGCATATTCCAAATTTGAAATCCTAAAAGATCAAAATCTGCAAAGTCTAAAACCTATAAATTCTAAAGTCTGAAAACACAATCCTGAATGATTCAAGGAAAACATTCATTTAAAGATACAGCATTTATGAAGAAGAACGAAATGTTATCATTCGCTGGTAAATGGATGGAATTGGAGAACTTCATTCTGAGTGAGGTTAGCCTGGCCCAAAAGACCAAAAATCGTATGTTCTCCCTCATATGTGGACATTAGATCAAGGGCAAACACAACAAGGGGATTGGACTTTGAGCACATGATAAAAGCGAGAGCACACAGGGAGGGGTGAGGATAGGTAAGACACCTAAAAAACTAGCTAGCATTTGTTGCCCTTAACGCAGAGAAACTAAAGCAGATACCTTAAAAGCAACTGAGGCCAATAGGAAAAGGGGACCAGGAACTAGAGAAAAGGTTAGATCAAAAAGAATTAACCTAGAAGGTAACACACACGCACAGGAAATCAATGTGAGTCAATGCCCTGTATAGCCATCCTTATCTCAACCAGCAAAACCCCTTGTTCCTTCCTATTATTGCTTATACTCTCTCTACAACAAAATTAGAATAAGGGCAAAATAGTTTCTGCTGGGTATCAAGGGGGTGGGGGGAAGAGGGAAGGGGCGGGGGTAAGGGGGGAGAAATGACCCAAACATTGTATGCACATATGAATAAAAGAAAAAATAAACAATAATAATAAAAAAGATACGGCATTTGCCCATCTTTCCTTCCAGCTGACAGAACTCCAGAAGCTTCTAATGAACTAAAGCTGCATTTGCCTAAGGACTGCGAAGTTACTGACTGACTGCAAAATGGAAATAATGAGCAGCTGATAAGAAGTCACTTGGCAACAATGCGCCTCTCTGTCACAGGCCTTGTTTCAGCTCGGTGACAATGTTTCTGCGCTCCTGTGAACATCTGAACACCAGTGGGAGTCCATGGCAGCTTGTGGCTCTGTACTGGAAGCTAGTGGCTCTGTCCTACAAGCTGGGTGACTCTGTCCTGGAAGCTGGATGACTGTCTTGGAAGCTTGTTGCTCTGTCCAGCTCTGTCCGTGTGTATTGAGCCAGAAAATTGCAGAGGCAGCGCTGCCTGGAAAAAAAATGGGAGCGTGGTCTCTGAGGACAACAGGACCCTAAAAGAGACATCAGCTCTTCACCCGATAGGAGACTTGGAAATACAGTGACTGTGACACCGGCCAGCAGCACCCACATGCCATCCCTTAATGCACTTTGTCCTGTGGTCAATTTTCTTCTTAGTTTTTACTTTTCTTTTATAAAGTTTTCCACTATTATTTAAATTGTCGGCATTGTCGTTTACAACCGGCTGGCTGTGTGTTTCATCCTCACGCCATCGCCAATACTGGAGTAGGCGTTGTGGAACAACCTAGAGTTCTAGTTGGTTTTGTGCACTTTTTGCAAGTTGGACCCCAGGAAAGTTTATCATCACAACTCCAGCTTTGTGCACGAGCATTTTGCAGGACATTAAACATTGAAACATCCGGTGCAGGAAGAGAAGTTCTCTCTGCACGTCTGCTTTCATGAAGGGTAAAATACACCCCTGGTCAACTGCGTGTCCTGGGCAGCCCCATGGTGGACTTGGATGGATCCCATTAAAAGGCAGGCGTCCCTCACAGTGTTTCAGATGACCAAGGTTGAAAAGCTGGTGCTCACAATTGCCAACCCTCAAGGGGACTTGTGATAGTGGATCCTTGTCCGATGAGCTCTTGCAAAGGTAGACGTTTGGAAGAGGCCCCAGGTGTCCCCATTTTCCAGGACCAGCTGTTTGAACATTGAAGTCAACTTCAGAGACTCATTTTGCTTCCCAGTGAGATTTCTCTGTCTTGTATGGAGGCCTCTGTCTTGCATGTAGGATCTTGAGGAACAGGAAAATCCTGGGGTCCCCAAACCTGCCTGGTCCTCTGGCTGATGTCTGTGGGTCCACAAGGGGAAATAGGTGCTGAATCAAGACAGAGACCAGAGCCCTGCATCCTGTGTGAGAAACAAAATGGTAAAGTGCAAGTGGTTTCATAGGGGCAGTAATTTAGGAGCACAGAGCACCCCGCAGGAGGAACCCGCAACCAGCCTTGTACGCCCCCGCGTGGCTGGCCAGCAGGTCAGCCTATGTGCTGGGATCATCACACACTCCCTGGCCATCTCTCAGTATGGAAGGACAAAGCCTGAGCACCATGGAGCTGAAGACCCACCTCAGACAGGTCAGTGAGGATTCCCACCCCTGGGGATTCTTAGCTGCTCTGATTTGGGGCCCCACCCCATAGTCTCACTTCTCCTAGGAGAGAGATTTTTAACAAGTTCCCCAGAGAATTTTTTTGTGGGGTGAGAAATGGGATTACAACTCAGGGCTTCACGTGTAAAGCTTAAGCCACGCCTACAGTCCATTTTGCTCTGGTTATTTTGGAGATGGGGTCTTATAAACTATGCCTGGACTGGCTTTGAACCATGATCCTCCCAATCTCAACCTTTCAAGCAGTTAGGATTACAGGGATGAGCCACCAGTTCCCAGCTTCCCCAAAGAATTCTTAGCATTAGGGAAGCGTGAAAAAACTAAAGTAAGCCAATTGTCTTCCACTCTGATTCCTGAACCCCTTCCACCCAACCCAGACCAGGTGGAGTCACTTGGGGTGCTGTGAAAGACATAAGTGCAGGCGTCCTGTGCTCCCAAACCTGCAGGCCTGACATGGTGGAGGGGCCATTTCTCTCCCGATTAAAACACAAGCAGGGGTTTTGTAGACAGACAAGCTTCCCCTAAAATAGGAAGAAATGGGTTACAGAGAGATGGGCAGCTCAGAGCTGTAGACACTGGGTATGCATTTAGATAGGTATTTTTTAAGACTAATGAGAAATAAGCTAAGTGCCTGCCACCAGACCATCAGTGACTTTCAGCATGCCTTTCTGTATTTCTGGGTTTTCCTTGCCTCCTTGATTCAACTATGATAGTTGAGAGAGGAAAATAAGCCACATTTAAAGTCAAAGAGGCAAACCAAGCATGGTGGTACATGCCTATAATCCCAATATTCAGGAGGCAGAGGCAAGAGGAGCAAAAGTTGAACCCCAGTCTGGGCTACATAGACAGACCCTGTCTGAAAACAGCAACAGAAAAGCCCAAAGGCCCTTCTTTGATTGAGATAAACTCTGTCTTCTTGTGGATTCTCTCTTTTCTCTTGGTTCTTCCCTCCAGGGTCATTGGATGCAGCTGTCCTTCCTCTAGCTGCCCTTCTGTGACTCACACACCACAATCTGAGGTCACTCACCCCTTCCCGTTTCTCACTCCACACAGGTCTCTGGAACTCTTTGAACATCCCAGGCTCTGGTGCAGGCAGGGAAGCCCCAGCAAAGGTGGACCTGACTGCCGGGCAGGTGAGTGGAGGTTGTACGGCCCCTCAAGCGTGCATATGGACAATCTTCTTCCACTCCCCTCCTCCCTGGGGGCCTGCACCCCCAGGCCCAGCCCTACAGGCCCCAGCCTGTGGAGTCAGATGTTCAGGAGGCCCCGGATGGGGCTGTCCCCTACACACTGGGTAAGTGCTGGCTTCATGGACAGGGAGTCCCTTCTGGCTCATGAGCCCTAAGAGTGAACCAGGCCTGGACTAAGTGTTGGAGAGATGTCTCGAGTCAGAGAAGAATAGGAAGAGTGAAGGAAAAGAAACACAAGAAGCAAAATAAAATTGGGAGCCGCCCTTCTCCAGGCTGCCGGCCCCGGCTAACACCCAGGGCTCTCTCTGTTCTCTCATGGCACCACAGCAAGGCCAGCCTCATCTTAGCGATGAGGAAACCGAGGTTGGCAGACACTAAGACACTTGCCCACCAGGAAAGGCCCCGTTCTGTCCAAACCCCTCACCCCCAAATACTAAAAACACTGACTTCAGGAATTAAAATGTAAAATATTTAAAAAGAAGAAAACTTCACAACAGAGCCAGAAAGACAAAGATAATGAGAGACAGAGACAGGGATGGCTGCCTTTGTAGGAAGACTCCATACAAAAGTCAGAAGAGTTGAGGACAAGGGGTTGGCAGTGCTGTGACTCTGAGCAGCCCTTAATGGGGAAGGAGCTGCTGGTGTGGGGTATGCGTGAGCCAGGGTGTGGACAAGGAGGTGAGGCAGAGTCCCAACTCCTTCAACTCCATTTGCAGTTCTTTTCTTTCTCCCTCAGCCTCCTTGGAGGCTCATGAGCATTTATACTTGCATTTCTTTCAATTCAGTTCCAAATCTTTTAAACTTTTTTCACATTGAGGGTAGTAGAAATACAGAAAAGGGGAAAGACAGTAGGGGCAGGAATGCAGGAGAGGTCATGGAAGTGAACAGGGTCCAGCCTGGATGACATTTTGAAAAGCCTAGTTTTCTGAGTCTGGCCAATAAGGAATTAAGTTCACAGACCCAGCTTCCCAGCTGGGATAATTTTGCATTTGGAACTTTTGACAATGTAATTTCTGGAGGCTTGAACATTCTGGCAGAGAAATGTCCAAATGTTACCTACCTCGTTCTGAGTGGAAACAAAAGTAAAGGCCTCAGTACTTTAGAAAAATCTGAACACTCTTTAAAATTTGGAAAACCTTGATTTGTTTAACTGTAAGATCACAAGGTGAGAAGATAACAGACAACGTGTTTTTGAGCAGCACCAAACCACAAAGTTAGATGGACTCGATGGACAGGAAGAGGAGGAGGTCAGAGATGGAGCTGAGGAGGAGGAAGACGAAGCCAGTCCACCTGAAGGAGCTGAGGAGAAGCGAGAGAAAGAGGAGGAGGAAGAGAAAGCAGGTTGAGAACGGGGAAAGGGGGACGAGAAAGCAGTCGCCTCCCACTTACTGAAAGGAGCAACTGGGTGAAGAAGGGGATGGTGACTGGCTGAAGCGGGAGGAAGAGAAGAAGGTTTTTGGGGAGAAAGGAAATGAGAGACCAAAGATGGAGAGGAAGGACTAGACCATGTAAGACAGGCTCCGAAAACCCTGGGTGTGCAAAAGAGTGGTCACAACTTCCTGTGTCTTCATGTTCGGTAATTGTCTCTCCCTGAAGATAAGGTGTAACTTTTTATAGGAAAAGCGTGTTTCAAGCCCTAAAAGAAAACAATGGTCAACCTAGATTAGTGTGCCCAGCAAAACTCTCCCCCCATTTGAAGGATAAAGAAAAACCTTCCATGACAAACAAAAACTAAAGCAATTCACGACCACTAAGTTGACACTGCAGAAAATAGTTAAAGAAATCACACAGAGAAGAGAAAGATAAGTGCACCCATGAAAATACAGGAGTGACTAACTCACTAGCTGAGTAGATGAGCGTACAGAATCACAAAAGACCACGAATGGCCAAAGCAATGCTGAGCAAAAAGAAAAATGACAGCGGCCTCACGGTACTGACTTCTAATTACACTATAGAGCCAAAGTTAAAAAAAATTAAATTAAAAAACCAGCATGGTGTTGGCACAAAAATAAAAATAAACACATAGACCAACGGAACAGAATAGGAGATCCAGAAATTGGCCCACACAGCTACAGCCACCTATCTGATTTTGGACAAAGGGGCCAAAAAACACACATTAGAGAAAAGACAGCCTCTTTACAAAGAGTGCTTGAAAAACTAGGTATTCACAGGCAAAAGACTGAAATGAGACCCCCGTCACCCTGTGCAAAAGTCAATTCAAGGTGGATCACAGCTCTTAATGTAAGATCTGAAACTTTGAAGCTACTAGGGGAAAACCCTTGAAGACCCAGGCTAGGTAACACCTTCCTGAATAGGACCCCAGTTTCTCAGGAAATGAGAGCAAGAATTGACAAAAGGGATTGCATCAAATTACAAAGCTTCTGCACAGCAAAGGAAACAATTGCCAGAGTCAAGAGACAGGCTACCAAATGGCAGAAAATCTTAGTCAGCTACTCATTGAATAAAGGAGTCATACCAGAATATATAAAGAGCTCAAAAATTAAACCCCAAAAGAACAAATAATTCAATTAATAAATAGCAAATTAATTAAACAGACAGTTCTCAAGAGAAGTACAAATGAGTACATGAAAAGCATTAAGCATCTTTAGCCATAAGGGACATGAAAATCCGCACTGCACTGAGATCCCACCTCACCCCAGTCGGAACGGCCATCACCAAGAAGACAAACAGCAAATGCTGGCCAGGCTGTGGCCAGGCTTTGGAGAGGACCCCAAGGCACTGTCGGTGGGAATGTAAGTTGGTGCAACCACTGTGGAAATCAGTATGGAGGCTTCTCAAAAAACCAAAAAGAACTGCCCTGTGGTCCTGCTACACCACTTCTGGGCGTATATCCCAAAGAACGTCAGTCAGCATACAATGATGACACCTGCACAGCCATGGTTATAGCAGCCCTGGCCACCACAGCAAGGACATGGAATCAGCTCAGGTTCCCACTAACCGATGAATGAATAAAGGAAGATAGTATAAGAGAGAGAATAATGGAGGGGGTGCACCAAACTGAGGTACATTGTATGCACTTTTGGAAATGTCACAATGAAACCCTCTGTACAATTACTATATACTAATAAAGTGTAAAAAAAAAAGAAAAGAAATGTGATATATATATATACATATAAATATATATATACACACTATGGAGTATTATTCAGTCATAAAAAGGACAAAATTGCATCATCTGCAGGAAAATGGATAGGACTGGAGATCATCTTGTTAAGTGAAATAAGCCAGACTGAGAAAGACGGGAATCTAGCACTTTCTCAATGTGGAATCCAGTCATTAAATAATGAATGTCTAGAGCATCAAAAGGGAGCTGCTTGGAGTGGGAACCGGCAGAAAGGGAGAGGGTGAAAGAAGAGGATGGGTGGGTATGATTGAATATAATCATATTTTATATGCATATATAAAAACAGAATAATGAAGCCCATTAAAACTGTTAAAAGGGGAGGATGAGGGAGAGTAACAGAGGGAGTGAATCTGACCACAGCACATTGTATCAGTGTTTGGAGATACCCCAAAGAAACCCTTTATACAATTAATATACAGTAATAAGTCAAAAGACATGAAGGGAGAAAATACGAGCATTTTATGCCACCGACATTTAATCTCTGTGAAGTGCAGCAGGAGCTCCTAGGTCTGTGGTCACACCTGCCTAAATGGTGCTTCCCTGGCAGCAGCCCTGAGGGTCCCCTCCCCCAACCCAAGGCACCAGGTGTGACGCTATTTAATTTAGCTCTGTGAGACTGGATGGCCGTGCCTGCCAGCTGGGGAGGGCTGAACCAACCCTCTGCTCTGAGCCCTGGGCACTCATCGGCCAGCAGGGAAGAGAAGGCTTGGTGGACTTCCCTGTCCCAACAGCCAGCCCCAGCCCTGTGTGGCCTCCGTACGCAGATCCCACCTTCCTTCAAGCAGGCGAGGCGGGAGATTGGCCTCCCATAAGGTGCATTCGAGGACTTTATGTGACGGGCGAATGACTGACGTGTGAGGAGGGTGGGTTCTGTGGTCGGGCAGATATTCACCCTGAATATCAGCTCAGCTGTGACAGACACAGGGTGGTTCTGGCCCGTCCTTCTCTTGCCATGGTTGCGAAATGCTGTCTGGGTCCCCCCTGAGGCCGCAGCAGCCTGGAGGAAGATCTGAGGTTCCAGATCGGCCTGAGTGGGAATCAGCTCTGTGGTTTCCCCAGCCATGTGGCCTTGGCTTCCGCTGTCTCATCTCGGGGGTTGGGGGGCAGGGAGCACTCCGGCCTCAAGGGTGCTGGGGATTAAATGAGGCAGGGCTTTGGGAGGGTCAAGTGCACAGAGCGTGAGGCTGTAGCTTATGGGAGGCTCTCACAGGCTATGTCTCAGGGTGGAAGTGGCCAGGTGGGCAGAAGCTGTGGCTGGCAGGTGGGAGGGGCAGCAGAGACAGGCAGGAGATGGCAAAGGCCAGCACCCAAGCAGCGCCAGTGGGACTGAAGAAGGGGCTTTCTCAGGCAGGATCTGCTGGGTCAGCTGGAGCCATTCAGGAAAAATTAGAACCCTCATCCATTGCTGATGTGGCAACTATGGAAAACTGCATGCAGTTCCTCAAAAAATGGTGTCCAATGCCCCACCCAGGTAGCAGCACACCCACTGCCGGGTATGCACCCAGGAGCAAGGAAAACACGTCCATACCAAAACTACACGCTAACGCTCACAGCAGCTTCGCAATAGCCCAGGGGGAAACTAACACTAGTGCCCCCACCAGATGGCTGGCTAAGCCAAATTTGTACATCCACACACAGGAATGGGATTCAGCCACAGAGAGGAATGGCGTTTGATCCATTCAAAGTGCTTTAAGGACAAACCTTAAAAACATCAGGGTGAGGGGAAAAAGCCACACACAAAATACCACATGCTGTGTGATTCCATTTATGTAAAATGCTCAGACGAGGCAAATCCACAGGGACAGAGCACACTGCTGCTTGCTTGGGGTGGAAGAGGGAAAATCCAGTGGGAATAGCTAAAGGGGATGAGGTTTCTTCTGGGGGTAGTAAAAATGTTCTATAGCCCAATGTGGTGGTACATTTCTGTAATCCCAACTATTAAGGAGGTAAAGGGAGGAGAATCACAAGTTCAAGACCAGCCCAGGCAAAGTTAGCTAGACCCTATCTCAAAAAACAAAATTTAAAAACTCAAAAAGTCCAGGGGGCATGGCTCAAGTGGTAGAATGCTTTCTTAGCAAGCTCAAGGTCCTGGGTTCAATTCCCAGTATCACAAAAAAAGTTCTATGATTGCTTATGTGATGATAGACACCCATGACTCTGAACATACCGAAAGCCATTGGCTTGTGTACTTTAAAGGCTGAATTGTATGCTTTGAGAATATGTCTCAGTAAAGCTGTTATGTTTTGTCCTGTACTTGTCACTGTTATTTTGGTGCTATGTAACTTCACCAACAGCTACTTGCAAAAATAATGCATTTAAGCGAGAACAAGCATTGTAATCAATTTCTAATTTATTCCTTTGATGGTAACTAGGCCAGCTCTGCCTTCTCAAGGGACTAGTGGAAGGATGCAGGACTCCTGGCTCAATCCCACTTCTGACATCAACTGTCCCAGGGATGGCAGGTGAGTCACTTTATACCACCGTCACCTGTGAGAAGGGGGGCCACTCTCAGCCCTTCCTTGGCAGCACCTCGCCATCTTCCCCATGCTTCTCTCCTTTAGCATGGGGGTGCCTGGCTCTCCACAGGGTGCTAAACTGCACCTGGCCCTAAGCAGAGAGATAGCCACTTCCATTGGGCATCTACATGAACCCCAAAGTCCAGGGTAGGACAGAGCAGCAGGCCACCAGGCAACACTGGGAGGGTGGGAGGCTTCCTGGCAGAACTTCAGGGCACCACGTCCAAGACCCAGAAGGTGGACAGGCCTTAGGTGGGCAGAGAGGTTGGGGAGACATAAGGACAGAAAGAGGTTGACCTGTGCTTTGCTCCCCAAAAGAGTGTACAGTTCCAAGGTGCTGGAGCGGGTAGAAGAGGCAGAGTTGAGTTGCTGGGGAAGGGGGTGCCCAGGGCTTGGTCTCTGCCCTGGGGCAATGGAGACCACAGTGTCAACTGCCTTGTCCCTCTGGGGGAATATTCACAACACCGTCTGGGCCAGGCTGGAACATTCTGCAGCAGCAATCACATGCTCTCCTGGAACCCTGCTGAAATGCAATTGCTTGGTGGAGGGATCAACAGAGCAGGGGCTTCATTCCAGTCAGGAGGCACATAACCTGGGCCTGGTTTTACTCCCTTCTGCTCCATCACTCGCTCCCAGCCCCTGCCTGTCCACTTGAAGCCAAGGCCTTCTGGGAAATGGTAGAGCAGAGGCACTCCAGGCCCTGGACACCTGCTCCTGGGCCTGGTCAGGGTTGCTCTACCAGCCCATCCTGCCCTTGCATCAGAGGCTGTCAGCAAATGGCTCAGAGAAGGCATTGTGGCCCCCAGGGGCCCCTCAGTGACTCCCAGCATCCCCCCAGTCAGACAAACTGAATTTATGTTTGTTTCTCTCTTTCTGGTGGTTTCTGTCAGCTCTGGTGATAGACGGGCACATGCCGATGGAGTTTTCAATCTGCTGCCCATGAAAAGATTGTATTTTGGCTAGTTTAATGCCTTGTTGGAGAGGGTGCAATCCTGGTGTGAAAGTTACTGAATATACATGTATGTCCTACAAGGCTGAGGGTGGCTGTATTCCCAAGACCTCAGGGGAGCACACCTTCCCCTCAGGGCCATGCCACACGGCAAGGAAAGGACACCGCCTTTCATGTACGCTGCACCTTAGCTGCGCAGCCGTGGGAACTCCTCTCCATTAGGGAGCAGTGACCATCCTTGGTCTCCAGAGCTGACCCTTCTAGAGGCCAATGCTCACCTGCTTTTTCTGGCTCTCTGGCTATGGACCTGGGAGTAAATGAGATTTGGGCTGGGATGGGGGATGAAATGGAAGGGTGGGGAGGCCCAGAATTGTAACCAAGTCTCCAGCTCTGCTCTGACATGGGATTATGGACAGTGGTCCTGGAGGCCCCGTTTCTCCATGTCACAGCAACATGCAGCCAGCTGTGTCATAGGAGCAAAGCCCAGGAAGACCACAGTGCAACCTACCCTCAGCCCGAGGACCAACCCACCAGGCCTGGCTGGAACATGAATGGCCAGGAGAGAGGTGGTATACACACACATGCATGCAGATAGATATGCACACAGAGAGACACAGATTTGCACATGCACACAGGCACAAATAGGCACACACAGGTACACACAAGCATACACGCACACATACACAACAGATAAACATATACAGATACACACAGGTAACACATGCACACACATGTACACACAGCAACGCACAGGTACAGGTACACAGACCTACATACATAGTCGCATCAGATTTGCATACACAGATGAAGATTCCCACGTGAACACATGCACACAGACACACACATACACACACACCCGCCTGGTGGCCTGCCTCTGTCAGGGCTTTGTGTCAGCTGACCGTGTCTGAGACACCAGGCGCTGGCTAGACAACTTGGGCTGCACAGAGGACATCTTCAGTCTCAGAGAGCAGAGCAGTGACAGTCCGCACACGGCAGAGCCCAGTGTTCAGGACAGAGAGGAGCTGCTCTAGGCAGGGTGATGGGAGGGCAGAGAGAGAGAGGACAGAATGGGCCGGGCCAGTCAAGGTGGGGTGGGGCAGAGCTGCTGCAGACCAGACTCAGCAGAAGCTGAGTCTCACTCCCACAGCCTCACGTCAGCTCACTTACCCTGTTATAGTGATGTCAACTAGGCACTGTGACTCGTGCCAGGCCCTGGGCTGCTTTGGTTTTCAATCCTCGCAACAATCCTGAGAAGTAGGCCAGCATTTGTATTATCCTCATTTTGCAAATGGAAAAAAAAAAAAATGAAGCACACAGAGGTTAAGAAACTTTTCTAAGACCATACAGCCAGTAAATGCTGGGCTGGGTTTCAAACAGACCATCAGGTCCAGAGCCTCTGAAATGCTACAGAAGGGCTTTGCAAACATATGCCACCATCTACAGGAGAAGACGCGTGTTCAAAGCCTCTGTCTTCCTCAGCCTCCTCTGAGCTCTGTAAGTCCTCTGAGGCACCAGTGATGCCCAGCTTCCCTCTGGCATCACTTTGGCCTAACTGCTAGGAAAAAGCCCAAATCACCAGGTTTGTTTTCAGCTAATCAAAGTGCCCAGAGCAAGGGACGGCTAAGATTGCAGACGCAGGTCCAGGCCAGCAGGGAGCTCTCCCCAGGCCCATTCTGCACCACCAATACATAGCACACTCACCCCACCTCCGGAACCCCCAGCTCCCCGCCAGCCCTGCCCACCACCTGTTCAGGAGCCTGCCTGCCGGGGGCTTCTGTGCCCCTAGTGAATAATTTATCATGCGTTCATGAGCGAGCAGGAGGAAAGATAAATATTCGTGCACGCCAAGCTGGCAAGCAACCGCGCCTCTGTGTGTGCGTAGGTGTGTGTGTGCGTGTGCATGTGTGTCTAAACATACAAAGGGCTCCTCTGATCTCATGCAGAATGAATTACCCATAATGAAGGTGGTAGGTTTGCTTACAGACAACACTTTAATTCCTACATCTTCACTGATAACGAGGCTTTTGGCGGGGCTTTATCCATTATTATTTTGAGCCAGTTGCTCATATTTTTAATACAAAGGGAAAAAGATCGGTGTCTAAACACATGAGTGTGGACAGGGTTTGGGCTTCCTGGGGGAGGTAGCTTTTCCCTCCACACTGCTCTGGAGGTGCTCCAAGCTGCACGGGGGTAGAAGCCGTCCTGCCCCAGCCACCGGGAGACACTACAGTGGAGACCCTCATCTGGGAGTCTCCGGGCCCGGCCACCCTTGTCCTCCGTGAGTTTCCTAGTAGAGATTGTAACTCCTGGACCCACAGAGCCCTCACCTGGCCATGGGACTCTGGGGAGGGAGGAGATTCAGATTCCAGTGCTGGCTCTGCCAGTGACCCACTCTTGACCTTGGGAAGATCTGTCATCTCTAAGAGTCTCAATTTCCCCTTCCATTAGTGGGAGAGAAGCCCCACCTGCCTGTTCTCCCAGCTGGTTTGGGGGAGCAGGGGATAAAATAAGCTCCCAGATGGGAAGCAGCTTTTCCTTTGTGCCTGCTTTACCTTCTTCGCTAAGAGGCTCCCTGCCTCCACCTGACAGAGGCTCTGGGTCCTGGCTCTTTGCTAGTGCCAGGCCTACCTTTGACTCACATCCTGCTTGGGTTGCTGCTGTGTTCACTTGCCCCATCAGTGCTGACCAGCCAGGCCTAGGCAGGAGCAGACCTGTCCCTTAACAGTCTTGAGTGTGCAGGCAAGGCCTGGGATAGCCTCTCTGCTGGGATGTGTAACACAAGCAAAGAAGTAAGAGAACCCCAGGCCTTGGCCCAGCCTGGCCCTATTCTCTCTCTTTTAGAACCCACCCCCCCCAGCACATTCCTGTCCCTGGTCACCTGTCCCCCACAATGTGACTTGGTCCTCAGGGCAATGAGCGTCAGCCCTGGCCTGCAGAGGAGACCAAGGCTTACACAGGAGCTACTGCACACAGGGCAGCAGTAGGGCTCAGCCAGGTCCTTGATCTCCAAATGAGGACCCTGTCCTCCAGTAACTTCACTAGCTGGCCTCTCACAAGCTGGACCAAGGCCACCATACTAGTCAGGGTGGGGTAGACTCTGCTGAAGTCTCAAGGAAACTCCAAGTTCCAGTGGCTCAGCAAAGTCAGCTGCCAACTAGCAGCACCCCAGACAGCTGCTCCCAGCAGTGACTCAGACTCCCAGGCTATATCCACCTGTGTCCTGTCCCTGACACAGGCCTTCCAGGTGTCTGTGGCAGAGAGGGGAGGAAGAAAGGCGGGACACACCCAAAGGTGAGGTCCAGCACTTCTGCTGGTGGCCACTGGCAAGAATCAGCCACAGCCCCACCCTATCTGCAAGGGAACACAGGAAATGCTCAGAAAGCAGGGCAGGACAGAAGAGTGGACAGGGGCAGTGCTCTACAGGTGGTGCTCTGACAAGGAACGATGCGTGAGCCTCAGATCTGGGGGCTCAGAGTCCATCGGATATGGCTGGAGGTGAACGCAAGGACCCTGGGGGCCTGCGTAAGCTACTGACTCTGCCTTGAGGCTCCCATGGTTCTGAGCAAAGCAGCCCTGCAGGGTGGCAGCCCCTCCACTGGAGCCAAAACTGTTTCTAGAAGCAACAGCTCACGATCCTCGCTCGCCCTCTGAGACCTCATCCACCACACAGAGGTTCTGCTTAGGACCTAGTGAGGTATGAGAGCCCCAGTCTCCTCTCTGCAGAGGCTCCAGACTGCTGCTGGCAAGAAAGGTCTGAAAGGCAGCCTGACCCTGTTCCTGGCTTAGGCCCTTCCACAGGTCCCTGCTATCATCAGTACAGAGCCCTGCCCTGTGGCATGCAGGGGGTGACCACATGTAGTCCAGTGGAGCCTGGATCACTCAGTGACATGGAAAGCCCAGGCAGGAGGGTCACCACCTGAGCCCAGCCATGGTGCCTATGAACAGGATCAGGGCCAGATGGCGGGCACTTCCAGCCACTGAGCGCCAGGCTGATTAGTCAGTCACAAAGGTGAATTGAGATGTGGCATGCAGTCCAATAGCCCAGAATGCTAGTGCCTAAGGAGGCCCTTCTTGCCGTACCGTGACACATTACCCACTATTCCAGTTCTCTGTGATGCCCTCCATCCCAAGGGCAGGGTCAGGCAGCCCTTGTGCTGATGGTCCTCAGCCTCCCCATCACTGTAGCTTCCCTAGACCAGCACCAGCACCTGCCTGTCCATCTCCCCACCAGGCAGGTAAGGAATCCCCTCAACGAGGCCTGGCTCACACACCTCACTCCTAGAAGGGAGACAGGACACCATAGGTGCGCAAATAACCTTTACCTAGCGATCATGTGTGGTGATGAGCAGTGACCAATCTGAATCATCTGCAGTGCAGTCCCCAGTGTGAGATGGGCTCCGTTCAGGGTGGCCACTAGGGGGCTCTGGCCTGCCTTTTATTCTGGGACAGAAGACTGGTGGTTAATGACAGGTACCTGCTTTTCCCTCAAATTCAGAACTGGGGAAACCAAGTGGCTGAGACATTGCTCAGAGAATCAAATAGGCAGGCCCTCTGCCGAGCCAGGGCCATCAACTTACAGTGGCCATGGGACCCGCCAGGGCTGCTGGGACTTTCCAGGGAAGTGAGGTGGTTCTGGCTTTAGACTGTACCACTGAAAGGGCTCAGGAGACACCCCACAGAGGATGGAGGCCCACATGAGCCCTCATGTGTGGTCAGCTGAGGATGATGGTGGTCAGCTGGACACCACCCATGGAGAATGACCACACAGGTCCTCAGCTGTAGCCTGGTACAGTCAGCTGACGAAAGTCCTCCTGCCTGGCCTTCCACCCAGGGCAGATGGAGGCACTGAGGAGTAGTACTGAAGAGATGCAGGCCACTGAGCTGGTTCGGGGACACTGCACAGAGGTGGGGCTGCTGGGAGGGGATGGAAAGGTGTGAATTTCCCACCATCCTCATCTCACAGAGTAACCCAGCCCAGGACAAAGCATTCCATAGATCTTAGTGGGATCTGAACCTGCTCGCTCACAGTGTCCTGTACTTTTCCTTCGTGGGACTCCCACAAGTTTTAACCACAAATATTTGTGAGATCTGCTTCCTAGAGAGCTGGAAAAGCCAATTAGCCTTTGCTATTCTCCAGCAAACTGGCACAGAGCCTGGCACCCAGTAAGGACATGCCTTACTGAGCAGATCATGACAGATGAATCCACCTTTGTAAAGCTCATTGACAGACCCACCACAGCAAACCAGGGGTCTTCAGTCTCAAAACCACCAGAATTGGATATCGTAATTGACACTCGGTAAATAATCAGATTCTGAATTTGATTCAAGCTTAACTGATCAGCCTCCTAAAGGAGGAGAGGCAATGTTGTTCAGATGGAAAAGGAAAAATAAACAGCCCAACTGGAGCCCGCGGGAGCGACTGAGGGAACATCTGGAGGGAGGGAGGATTTCCATAATTCATGTGTTAAACAGCTGGTTCACCACTCCCTCGGTGTTCTCATGTTTAATTAAAAATGGCGGAACCCTGGCATCTCTAACGGAAGCGTCTCCCAGTCTCCTGGCTCTGAGAAACCTGGGCAAGCACTCCGTTAGCAGAGCCCCAGATCTGGGAGACGCCGGGGTGACTTCATGTTCTGGAAGGGCCATCGGTTGGGGAAGAGAAGCCCTCAGGAAGTTCTCTGGGCCATGACATGAGTGGAGGCCATCTGACAGTGCCTGATGGTGGCTTAGGGGAGCCCTGAAGCTTTAGGCCCTGTGTGTGCATGGTGGGGGGTGCCTCGTGTGCATGCATGGATGCATCCCTGGGTGCCTATGGGGTTGGAAGCGCGAGTGCGTGTGACAGTGCAGGGTGTGGTCGGTGTGCACATTTGTGTGAGTGTGAGTTCACGCACATGTGGTGTGTACATGCATGTATCCAACTCCAAACCCCAGCCAGAGCCGAACTCCTTCCCCGCAAGGCTGGCACTCATGGCGGGGATGCCTCGCTTCAGCAGGGCCAGGCTTCAGCCTCACCCAGAGAAGCAGATATGCACAGGGGAAGCAGGCTGCTTGGTGTGGATGAAGAGGGCAGAGCGTGGCTGGGAACTTGGGGCATTGGGAGGAGACAGAGCCTGAAGACTCAGCTCAGCCAGGGAGGGCCAAACTCCCCCCACAAAGCCACCGTCATCCAGACCGGCCAACACAAATTCCCCCGCCAAGGGAAAGGGAAACAACAGAGACTGGGACAGAAACACGGTCAACCCCTGTGGCACCTGCCTCTTACAGTCGTGGCAGCAGGGGGACACGAGGTTCCCAAGGACACACACACCCAGAAGGACCAGTAAGTGGTCCAGTTCCAGGGGACACCGTTAACATCATATCTCAGCAGACAGATCCCCTGGAGGAACGCAGTGCACAGCCTGCCCCGCTATACAGGGCCGGGCAGCCAACTCTGGTGTGAAGAGTTCTTGCCGTCTCCACCCATCCCATAGCTGAGCAGCTCCAGGCACTGTCCCCACCTCCAAAGACGCAGGTTCACAAACATCCGCAAATACAGCTTGTGCACTGAGTGCTATTTATAAAAGTGAGTGTGGGAAGCAACCTGCTGTTCCACAACAGCAGACAGCTCCACAAATCACGGTGCTGTCTTGCCACAGATGAGCCTGGCATCATTACTGAGTGCACAGCCCAACCTGGGTACAGACAGGTGGCTTTGGGGAGTGAAGGGCTGCCGGAGGGGGCAGAGCAGTTTTGTAAAAATCACATTTAAGTGAGTAAAGTAGGTGGAAAAGTCTGGAGGGCTCTATACAAAGCTGCCCCCAAGTGCTCTGGGCAGAGGGAGCAGTCAGTGCTCTTTTCTTCTATTTTCACTCACTGTGTTGCCGGATTCTTCAGTGAGGATGGATACATTAGCTGCTTTCTAAGATCACCAAAGGAACACTTAACATCAGACGAGACCACCTGGGAAACGCTGTAGAAACATGGGCTATCAGCGGACAGCAAGGCCCCATGCTGGGTGGAGAGCCCTTTCCGTGGACTTTCTGCTCTGAGTGAGCCTCACCCAGGTAGGGACAGTCACCTCCACTCCACCCCTGAACGGGTAGAAGGTCAATGGGGCACAAAACCCCAGGCTGACAATAGCCAACCCTGGGCTCACCATGGGGCCTGTCTCCTGGCCTGGGAATCTGGTCCTGGCAGGTTCAAAGCCCCGATGCCATGGGGTGGAACAGATTACCAGACATGCTTGCCTGAAACAGAGGCCACCTGCCCTCCAAGTGGGGATGGCCAGCCTTACACTGGCCAGTCTCGAGGCGACGGTCTTCCTCATGCTGACTGCTATGTGCGACACCTAGGAGCTCTGAATCCTGGGGTCCTGGGAGGTCCTGCCCACAATCTTGACGGCTCACTCACATTCCCAAGGCTGCAAATCATGCAGGAACTGAGTGCCAACCCCCCCCACCCCCACCCCCGCTCCCAAGCTGGAAAAGATGCTGACCTTGAGCTTTTCTGTAAGGAAGAAGAAACATCAATTCATCACAGGTTCAGGGGCTTCCCTAGAGCAACCTCACAGCGCCCAGTAGTTCCTCTGCCCAGAAAATGAGGAACTGAGGAGCACAGATCAGATCTGGCACTGCTTAGAGAGAAATAGCTGCTCTGTCCATCGGAGCTTCAACCTCAGAGCTCAGCGAGGGCTCTGGACTCAGTTTTCCTTCATTATTTTCAGGCTATTCTCTTCCTCCTCCCCCATCTCTTCCATTGTTGCACTGTTTTCTTCCCAACCTTTTCTTTGTCTTTTCCAACCCAGTGACTCAAAACAAACCAGCGTGGCTGTGGATGCTTTGAGGTGCTGGATTTTAACATCTATTAAAATTTTGGTGATGACGTGTGAGTCGAATTGCACATCCTCAAAAACCTTTGCCTCCTTTCTAGCAAAAAATAAATAAATAAAAACCTGCAAGGTGGTCCCCTGTGGCTCTGTAATACAAACACTGTAAATTCCGAAGATTAAAGGGACCCATCCCCCAGCCAGACCCCCTTTCCCTGGTGCTAGGAATCAGGCCTCTAATTACATTTCCTGTTTGCAAGTGGCATATGAAATATTTAGACAGCCTGAGCTGAATGTTCTGGGCACAGCTCTGCCCGCAGCTACACTGCCCCCAAACAAGAAGGCACGCAGACAAAAAAATAAAATAAAATAAATGCCAGATAAATGCAGATGCGTCCATTTTAAAAATTCATAAGCACTAACCTCTGATGCAATTGTTTTTGGTTAACAAGTGAACGCATTAAGCCAGCTAACTGGGGAATTAGATTGAGACAAGGTTTTTCAAGAAATCCCAGGGTGTGTGGGGTGTCTCAGAGATTCCTGGAGGGAGGGGAGATCCCCAAAGTCCCATCAGAATGTAACAAAGTAGTCAACAACGGTGCACAGTGTAGCCCTGGGGGTCAGGGGTCCCAGCATGACCCGGACTCTGCACCAGGTCTGTAGGTGACCAGCTGGGCAAGCAGTAAACACCCTGGACCTCTGTTTCTCCATCTGGGACTTGGGGTGCCCTGCTAGAAGCACCTGCAGAGTCCTAAGTGCATAACAGCACCCACCCAAGCCTCACACACACCAGGCTGGCAGCTCAGATATCCCCAGGGGAGACTGGGCATCTCCACAGCACGACATGCCAAACCAGTGGTCCAAGCTGGGGGTCAGTTCTACCGATATTCTGGAAATCCTTTCCTATTTTGCAAGAACAGGAGGAAGGCACCAGCCCCAGAGGAGCAGACACAGGATCCAGGCACTGTCCCCTAGGAGCCATCCCCTGAACCACATGGAGGATGGAGGGTGACCCCAGCATCAGTGGTATCAGATGCCTCTGCAAACCGTGGTGAGCTGGCATCTCAGATGTCAGCGCAGGCATCTGTTCCCAGGGGCCACGCTCTCAGCAGGGGACCATTGTGGTTCCACAGTCACTAATGGAGGTCTGTCTGTGCAGGAAGCTGCTGGCAGAGAGGCATTTGAGAAACCTAACTTACTGTGGAATGGCTCGGTTGCTGCAGAAGGCTCTGGAAAGTAGCTATGGTTTGGGGGCTGGGGGAGGAAGTGAGAGGTCAGATGTCCCAAGGAGTGATGTATGCTTATAGCATCCAGGCACTCATATCCATCCCACAGGGCCCAAGTAAGAAGGACAGCAAGGTCAGCGGCAGGGAAGGGACAAACGGATAGCATTTAGAGCCCTAGCAGAAGGCTGCCTGAGGACCAGGAGACAGCCACTGGGGTCACTACCAGGGGTCCTTTGTGGAATTCTCACTGTAGCCAGATTCATACATCACCCTCTTCCCATGTGCCCACTGGCAGAGTTATAGTGACACAGGAGAAGATGTGCCGCCCAGGAGCATCTGTGAGACCTGGCCCAGCTGCTCTTCTCCCTGGGAGGCTGGCTCCCCAGGCCTCAGCACGCACAGGGCCTCCCCCTGCTCCTTTGTAAAATGGGGATAATCAAAGGTCCTCCCAGGGTCAGCCATGTGGCTCCAGTGGACACTGTCCTGGCCAGTGCTCCACAGCGACCTGCGTCACTGTGTCGCCGAAACTTCTACTCCTCTTCCCAGTCACAGAAATGAGTTCAGTGTCCAGGACAAGGGCTCAGATTGTTCCCATGTGCCCTAGAGAGCTGTGGCTCCATAGAAGCAGGAAACCCCATGGCTACTCAGACTGAAAACATTCTGTAGGGCTCCTTGTGCTCTGGGAGCAGCAGGGGCCCTGTGAGCTCATGGCACCTTTGTGTGGATTGAGAAAGAGGCTTTGTCCTCAGGGACCAGGACTCCTCGCTGGCAAGGGTGGGGCTGGATCCACTCCCTTGGCACTGTGCCATGGCTTCCCTGGGCACTGATGGGCCAAGTGGCCCTGGCCCTGTGTAGCCACAGTTGCCAACCTTGGCTCTGGGATGGCAACTCCAAGGAATGTTCTGGCCAAAAATCTGGCACAACCCATACCCAATTCACCAGCAGGGCTGTGAAACCCTGCCACCAAGTCACCAGCAGGGCTGTGGAACCCTGCCACCAAGCTCTGGACAGCTCGGTGGGAGAATCAGACTCAGCTTATGGAGAAGCCTGCTCCATGTGCACCTCCTGGCCTCTCTTCCAAGATGTTCCAGGTCAGAGGTCAGGCCTGACCCCAAAAGTCACTCAGCACAGCTCTCCATTCCACCTCAACCCAGCCTCCCCTGGGAGTCACCCACCAGGCAGCCTGGTGTGGCTTTGTGTTTTCATCAGAAGTGCCTTGGGGCACGGACCAGCCTGGGGAGATGGCAGATGCTTGCTGAGTCCAGGCACCAGTGGTTACCTCCATCCCAAGGGATGCTCTGACAAGGATCCAGCCATGGGCCCACCCATGTCTGGGCCAGGACAAGCTGATTGCTGCACTAAAATCCAGCTCCTGGCCACACGTTCCCTACCTCAGGGACTCCTTGTAGAAGGTCGTGCCATCTGATAGCCAGAAGTCCAATGGCCAGCTCAGGCAGGGGTCCTGCCTGGTGAGGGGTCTTGGACACTGTTCCCACTGTGCTGTGAGGGCCTAAGAAGCACCTCCACCCTCACCCCACCCGGCTTCCTTCAGACTCCAGCAGCACAGAAGTAGGTGAGGAGCCAGTGACAGGGCAGTGCCAGCCTAGGTCAGGTCCCACCTGGGCCCTTGTGGTGCTGAGGAAGCTGGCCCTACCCGGCAGGGTCCTGAGTGGGGGTCTGCGTGGGAAGCACAGAGCACGAGGGGCTCCGGGAAGCACTGCCCAGGGCAGCGGGTCCATGCAGCTGGTCTCAAATCCAGAGGCATGCTGCTCCCTGGGCCTCCATCGCCGGCCGTGGCATAGAACCTAGCTTCCCGTGATGGCCTGGACACTGTGTACCTTAGCTGGCCAGGGGCATGTGACCACAGCACAGGTCACTTCATGTCACCGTAGAGTCCACATCGCATCATGGCTTGTAGGGAAGACCCTTGGCCTCAGTGAGGGGTGATGGTCTCTATTTTCTAGATGAGTAAACTGAGGCTCAGTGTAATCACAGGGCAAGGCTGAAGTCGAGGCAGGTTGTGGTCATCTCAGAGTCCAGCCCACACCACAGGGCCTGGCCTAAAGGTGCTGGGCCAAGCTGCTCCCATCTCCCCACACACAAGGAACCTCACACATGCACATCCACACATGCGTGTGCACACACGGACACACGTAAATATACATGCACACACATACATATACATGCACGTGCATACACAGAGCACACGAAAGGCACACACCCTGCCTCCTGCTTCTCCTGCAGTGAATGAACAAAATTGGCACTCCTCATGCCAGACCAGGCTGTGAGGGGCTTCCCCCTCCTCTGGAGGCTCTGTCCCTGTCTCTCTGACACACAGGCCTCTGAGACCCCTCCACCTACCCCAAGTCCTCCTTAGGACACAGGACAGGCAGGACACTGGCAGGAGGCAGCACCATCTAGTGGGAAGCAGGGGCGGCAGCATGGACTGTATGGTTAGGAGGCAGATCTTGGAGCGGCTGGCAAGGGCCTCCAGGGCTGCCAGAAGTCCAGATGTCCTTCCAGCATAAGAACAGAGCCAGAGCCCTGAAAGGCTGCTCGCTGGAGCCAATGAGAGGTCAAGCATTGCAAGGATGGACTGGGTCCTTTTCTCTCCATTTTAAAGACCGTTTAAAATCCCTAGTGATCCCATAGTCCAGTGCTGGGCAGCAGGTGCCCGTTTAGGCGCACCGAGGTTCCTGCCCCCCAGCCTTGGCTGCAGGCTGTCATGGCTCCAGTTCACTTGGGGAAGAGGGGGGAAGCTCCCCCTGTGCAGACCACACCCCACAGGTGAGCAACCTTGGGGGATAGGGGTGTATGGCACCCTGCACCAGCTCTGCCACTGTAAAAACACTCCTGGAAGGGCCAGCTGAACTTACCAGCTCCTGGCCCACGTAGCTGCAGAGCGTGGGCAGCCAGGTCCCCCCAAGCCAGCTCACCCTTCCTGTACTGTTGCTGGAGTTTCAAGTTCAAGTTCACACAGATCAGCAATCAGTAGTGGGGACCTCAGGAATAGGGGAGCAAACAAAGCCAGCATTACTTGTGCTTCAGTGTACCAGCTAGAAAAGCTTGGTGGGTGGGCGGTTGTCTCTGCTGTTGGCTGCCAGAACCTGAGTGTCACACTGGGGCAACAAGGCAGTGGTATCACCATACATGAGAGGTGGCGTCTGTCTGGGCTCCCAGACTCCATCATGTCTGACACCACGGGGCTGGGGAGAGTGACACCCTATCAGACAGAGAATGCTGAAAGCAAGCTGCTGCTTTTTGAGCCTCATCTCCACTAGGACCACGAACAGGCTGTCATGTGCCATTTGCTTAGTTAGGGACACGTGGATCAGAGCCAGGGTCTCAGCACCAAAGCCTGGTTCTGGAGAAGAGGAGAGGCTGGCTGTCCCCTGTCTGTCCCCTGTCCCCTGGGAGATGAGGCTTCTCATGCTGAGTGTGTATGTGTGTACCTCTGTGTCTGCGTGTGCATGGGGGTGTGCATCCATGAGTACATGCACACATTTGGCGTATCTGTGTGCACATACATGTGCACAATGCCTGAGCAGCTCCAAATGGGGTGGGTGTTTGAGCCCACAAGACCAGTGTGCAGTTCTAGCTCTTCTATCATGACACCCATAGCCTCAGGTGACTCTCCAACCCACAAACTCAGCTCCCATCACAAACTCACCTTGACACTGCAGGAGCCAGCTAAGCCTTGTCCTGTGCCAGGGACCTCACCCTAAGCCAAACACCGAGGCATCTGTGGGGCCTGTGACTGCAGGGAGGTCCAGGTCTGCCAGATTGGCAGGTGCTTGTCTCCTCCAGAAACTGTGCTCGGCCAACGCCTTCCTCTCACCCTCCTGCCTGCCGGCTCTGCTGGAATCGGGCTCTGAGCATGGGCTGCACGCTCCTTGCTGTGTGCCTGCACACAGGGCACCCCACTGGGTCTGGCCGGTCCCCTGAGGTCACCCCAACCCTCACGTGGACTTGGCCACCTCTATGGGTGCTGGGAGCTTCTTTGCTCCATCACTGTACCTTGTGCCTCTTGCATTAGCGATTCGCTTGAGGATTATAGCTGGCAATCTAGAACACGCTCTACACGGATTGTGTAAATAAAACTCTAGAATTACCCAAAAAAAAAAAAAATGGAAGCATTGGCGGCACCCACTGTCCCCATTTCTCACCTCCCACAGCTCCACAGCCCACTCCAATCTGGCGTCCAGGCCCAAAGCGTTTCCACCCCCCGCCCCGCCCCACACGACCACCATAGCCAGGGATGCATCTCGCTCCACACCTCCGCAGCCCCAGATAGCTGCCGGCCACTCCTTTCTAGAAGCTGCTCCTGTCTGAGCTTGGCGACACCCTGGATGTTCTGTGCCCCATCCCCCAGCTCCTCCTCTCTGGCCATCAACCCTGTGCAGTCACACCTGTGCTGTCTGCTGAGGTTGCGCTCAGCCCTGGATCACGGCTCTGGCTCCTCCTTCCAAAGACCCAGTAAATCCAGGCTCTCCCAACCATGGCCACCACCACCAAGCCACCCACCCCTCCTCCTGGTGCCCCATTCCCAGCAGCCTTCTTCCTTCCCCCACTGCTCCCACCACTCACCTCCCCATGTATCTTGTAACCACACAAACCTTACAGTGCCACTTTCTTGCTGGAAGTCCCCAGTACCTTCCCCCTGCAATCCCAGCCAGCCTCACCCCTCTCCCGCCCCACAGCCCAGGGTGCTTTATTGCCCTTTGCAAGTCCTCCACTGTCAGGCCCTGCCCACCACATCCCCTCTGCTTCTCATCTTTGAGACCTCAGCCACAGTCTCCTCCCTTGGAAGGGACTCTTGGAAGGACCATCAATCGGATATTCCTGGGACAGTAGTGATGCCTATCTTCTTCACAGTGCCCCAAGAACAAGGACCGTGTCCCAGCCCCCAGCACATAGCGGGGACTTTGAGGACCACCTCCCTGAGGAGTGGACCCACCACAGAGATGCACGGGCCTCTCAGCTCACCACTGGATGAGAAATGGCCAGGAGAAGGGCCAGGCAGGTGACATGGAACACAAACCAGGAGAGCTGAGCCCTGGCAGTGTGCCGGGTGCTCAGCTGCTCCCAGGAGCGCCCTCCTGGGCTCTGAATTCAGATGCAGTGATGCAGCCAGACTTTGCTGCCAGGCCACACCTCCAGTCCTCTAGTCCCCAGCACCTTGGCCAAGGAAGACCCCCTAATCCCTAAACAGGCTAGGGACTGGCAGAGAAGGGACAGCCTTGGTCCAGCCTCGGGCCTGTCTTTCTTCCTTCTGCCTGGAGCACTCTCCCCACACTGCCTCTTGCTGCTCAAATCTTTTGACAAAGGGACCCTGGACCCACACTGGTAATTAGTGGCCCCCGACCAGCAAGCCGGCCCCTTGCACTTCAGTCACCCTGACTCATTGCCTTAACTGTCACAGCCTCAGATTCCCTTCTCCTTTGAGTCACTTTTTATCACCCTTCCTCTGCTCTACAATATCTGCTCCATGTAGATAAGTAGTTTGGATCTCATATCAAGTAGATACTCAGGAAATGTTTGTTGAATGACTAAAGGAAAGATTGAATGGCCAAGGGGACCATGGAGGCCCCAGGATACATCTCCCCTGGGCTTAGTGAGTTGGGATGAAGCCCTTACAGGGAAAACCTCTCAAATCTCGGTGCCTTCCCCAAGCATGGCCAGAGTCTGCTGTGTTCCAATGTTGACCGCACACTCTGACGCTGGCTGCATCCTATCCTGCTGGCCCCAGCCGGTCCTGATAAGCCCAGCCCAGAAACCAACCATGGCTCACGTTGGGCAGAGGGACCCTCACCATCCAGAGGGAACTTCACCTGGGCACCTGCTCCAGGAGATGCACCAAAGAGCTGTTGATAAGGATGCAGGGTTGGTGCTGCTCAGTCCCCTTATCTCCCATCCCTAAACTGAAAACCACAGATGGGACACAGTGCCGATGTGCAGGTGCCTGTGCCCTCTACTCTGAAGAGACCAGAGGCGCCCCTCACTCCCCCCTGGAAGAGGCTGCTGTTCTTGACATGATGTAGGGGTGTTGAGAGCAGCCAGCCATTCCCACTCCATCAGCTCGGGGTGTTTGGGCAGATGTTCCTCCAGCTGTGGAGACCAGCTGTCCGGAACCACAAGCTGGGTTGGGAGTGGGCTTATGGGGCTTGTGAAATTGTAGGAGACCAGCTGAACCTACTGCCCTCCCAAGCAAAAGGGCGGTCCACATAGCCAGATCAGCACTGCCTAGGGCTCAGCCTAATGTCGGGTCGGGGCAGTCTGTGACTGGGATCAGGGCTCAGGATGTAGGAGGAGCAGGGTTCTCTCTGCTGCTGGGGTTGGGGTACTAAGCTAGACTTCTCAGCCAACCAGGAGGCGGAATTCCTTCCTGAATGGCTGCCAGAGCCCTCACCCACGTGACCTCTGCTGGGCTGGGAGCCGAAGCTATTTCCGACAGCTGCCCAGTGTGGTCCCCCACAAAGCCATAAAGCAGAAACTGACTTTGAAATGGCCCTTTCTCCGCCTGTATCTTGGACATAAATTTAAATAAAATGGCAATTTAAATGCCTGCGACACCAAGGAGACGGCATGGGGCTGTCTCTGCGGGCTGCGTGGGGAGACAGAACGCAGCCTTAAACCATCGCCCTGTGCCACTCGGGTGAGGGTCGGCGCAGGGACAGTGGGGAGGGCACCAGCCCTTTGCAGATGCAGAGGACGCCACCTTCCCCTCCCAGCCCTCTACTGGTCTCAGTTCTCAAGAGGCCCTAAAGGAACACATTCTGTCCCTATAGACTAGGGCTGCAGCAACTTTACTGTCCACCTAGAAATATATGACATCTATTTTGTATGATCTTTGTGAGACTTACAGGGCACTGAGACGGTGTCCACCAGCCTTAAGCACTAATAAATGCCCAGTTTGGGTCCTGCCTGACAGAGGCTCGTGGGAGCCCAAACCAGCAAGCTCTCTGCACTAATGTACGCCCAGGCAGCAGGGCAGTTCTCAAAGGAGCGTCATCCTCAGGTGCTGGGCCCACCCCGAGTTCCTGATTCTGCAGAACTTGCATTTCTAGCAAATCCCCAGGGGCTGCTGCCCAGGGCCACGCAGTAAGATAACCAGGACTACAGAATGTTCAGCAGGCCATGTGAGTCACCGAAGCTGTAGGCAGGAAAGCAGGCAGAATGGCAGAAGGGCAGCTCAGAGGGTCCCACTGAGGCACAGCAGGAGCTGGCCACGATCTTTGTGCTCTGAGAGAGCCGACATGCCCTTCAGGACCCATCCCAGTGCCACCTCCCTGATGTCATGCATCTTGCCTAGAGCACCCACCTGGCCTTAGTCCTGGCATCGATCAGCTGCCCAGGCTGCAGGCCCCTGCTCATGGTCGTTACTACACAGGACATCCGGCTCCCTCCTACCAAGGACAGTCTGGACATGCACAGCTCCGTGGATAACAGCAGGAAGCAAAGCCAGGCAGTGGACTTGTAGCATCTCCTTGACCGAGTGGTAGAAGGCACCTGTCTGAGCCCAATCCTGACTCACGCCTTTCCCTTCACCTCCGCCCTCATCCTGTTCCCACCACACCCTAGGCTGAGTTTCTAAGCAGGACCCATCTTCTGGTCTGTGACCTATGCATCAGACCCTGGTGTGTTTGATCCTAGTGGGAACAAGCCTGGGCCCCTCGCAGTCTCCAGCCCCCAGGACAGCCAGGCCCTGATCCTATCTCATGGCACAGCCCCAGAGGAAGGCCTTTGGCTGCAGGGGTGAACACCGACAGGTTTTTCAGGCAGCCTTTTCCAAAATTTGCAATCTGGCACAAAAAGGCAGATGCATACAACTCACCAACCATGGGAAGGGAAATTTCTTAGGACCATGAGCTCCCAGAAAGTATGTCCTGGCTCTCCAGTGAGTGGGACCATAGGACAATGGTCTGGTGAGGGTGACCAACACCAGCCTGTTAAGAGGAATGTCAGGTAGACATTGAGACAGGTACGGGCTGGGAACCTGACATGTCAGGGAGGGGTGATATGGTCCAGAGCTTCAAGGAGCCGGGGCAGAGGTCCCAGGAACACGTTCACAGGTACTCTGGGAGTAGTGGAGTGATGTATTGGCCGTGCACAGAAGGACTCCAGGGTCAGAACCCAGTCCACAGCCAGAGTCAAGGGTCAGAAACTAGGTACGTTCTGGGCGTTCACCAGGGATCAGGGTCAGGTTCTCAGTAGCTGGGGTCCAAATGTAGAGCCAATGTCATGGACACTCAGATGCTGGAGGAGCAGGAAGATCTCAGCAAAGAGTGTCCATGCAGAGTGGCTAACACAGATGAACAAATAACAGAGGGCATCCCCAGGGAGGGTGCCCAGTGTGCGCCCTGTTTCTCACGTGGGTTTGCTTACATTATATCACTGGGCACCTCCCAGCCTGGGCCCAGTCAGGCCCTGATGAGGCTCCCCCTGTTCCCAAGCCCCACCGGCCACCCATAAGTCAAATTGAGTCTCCAGTCTTCTCTACCTGCCCTGAGGCTACTGCCGTCTTGCCTTCCAAGGTCTGCCAGCCCAAGGTGGGGCCACCACTAACCCTGCAGGACCCCACCTGCTGGGACAGAGACAGAGAGCAGGGCACCTCTGCTGGTGACCAGGGCCATGCTGGTTGGAGAGAGGCTCCTGTTAAGCAGAAGAAGCAGTGTCATAAATTGCACTTTTTTGGGTCCTTTGGCCCCTTGGAGAAAAGTGTGCCTGGGAGTGGAGCAGGGAAGACAGCTGAGCCGAGAGCCTCCCGTGGGGATGAGAGTTACAAGAGCTCAGAACCGACAGGGTGTGCTGAAAGGCTCGGGAACCAACCTGAAGGGCTTCTCACAGCCAAAAAAGACACATCGACCGCAATAAAGTCCACACTGTGTAAATAAATAACTGAACAAATAATTAAATGGGGGAGGAGGGACTCTGCCTTGAGAAAAATCCTAATTAATAAACGTAGAAGAGGTGAGGGAAATAAAACATCGCTATTAGAATGCCACAGAAGTAACCACTGCCAGCGACAGTCACCGACGAGGTGCAAATTAATGACTGCGAGCGAGTCGGAGAAAGAACAACCATTTGCAGAGTCACAAAGTACCTCCCTCAAGATGTTGCTAATTTCAAAAAAAAAGAAAAGAAAACAGTAACTTTCCAGGAAGGAATCCCTGCCACCCCAATGCAATCAACACCACCCAAGACCTTTCAACATCTCACCTCTCTGAGATTCCTGTGAAACTATCTTTTGTCCATCTAATTATCCCCATGCTGGATATTCTAACTAAAGCAGATACCTTAAAGCAACTGAGGCCAATAGGAAAAGGGGACCAGGAACTAGAGAAAAGGTTAGATTAAAAAGAATTAACCTAGAAGGTAACACCCACGCACAGGAAATCAATGTGAGTCAATGCCCTGTATAGCTATCCTTATCTCAACCAGCAAAACCCCTTGTTCCTTCCTATTATTGCTTATACTCTCTCTACAACAAAATTAGAGATAAGGGCAAAATAGTTTCTGCTGGGTATTGAGGGGGGGAGCGGGAGGGGGTGGAGTGGGTGGTAAGGGAGGGGGTGGGGGCAGGGGGGAGAAATAAACCAAGCCTTGTATGCACATATGAATAATAAAAGAAAAATGAAAAAAAAAATAATAAATAAAATAAAATAACTGGCCAGCATTGTCCCAAAGGAAGACACAAGGGAAGAACAAGTAAGTGCCACAGGGTAGGGGCTAGGGAGACAGGTGACAAAACACAGCCTGGCCTCTGGATGGGATCCTGGAACAGGAGAGGATGCCAGCGGACCCTGAAATCCCACTTGGGTGCATTGTTTAGGGATAGGCCCTGTTCACAGAGGGAGACCACCAGGTGTCAGTAGGAGAAGACCCCAAGGGTGACCCCTAGCAGGCCCCTGGTTAGGGTGAATGAGAGACTCTCTTAGAATAGCCACAGAAGCCCACAGTCCTCTGGGAAATGTACCTATTTGAAACAGATAAATGCAGCCAGAGAGGACCTGGCAGATGGCAGGTTCACTGGATGTTTCTGTTGGAAAGGGATGGAGAGCCTCTGGTGTCCCTCAGCAATGAGAGAGTCCTACAGGGCAGGCTAGGACTCGAGTCCAGGTGAGAGACAGAACAGTCTGTCATCACATGGAGGCTCATCTGGCTGCAGGTACAAATGCTCCCGCCACCACCACCACCGCCACTGCCACCCCACTTCCCAGGGCCCCTGCTGAGGCCATCCTCCAATATCCACAGCTTCTGCCCCCACCACCAACTCCTGGCTCTGGTTATCATGCCCCTATCAAGATGGTGTTGAAAGAGAATAGTACTGCTGGCTTTGCAGACTGTGGCCCGGGGTCAATAATACCAGAGCTCTGTAAAGACTTTGCTGCAAGGTTGAGCTGACAGTCCTGCTGACAGGCTGGTTAGCTGAACTTCTGTCGCTAGAGTTACAGCAGGAGAAACTGCAGAGCACCAGCCTGCAAGCTGGCAGTAAGAGAGAGCTGGTGGGTTTTCTCAAAAGTCCCCACCTGCAGCAAGAATGCCCTGAGAACAGAAGTGACAACACCAACCAAGAAGCCGAAACTCTGAATGCACACTCCAGGGACCAGTGAACTTTGGAGGGAGGGGGATAAAGGGAGAGCTAAAATAGCAATAAAAGGGGAACCCAAAGCACCTCAATGGACTGCCAGTTTCCAGGTCCCACTGCTTCTCTCTCTCCAAACAGCCTTTTCTTTTGCTTTGTGGCAATAAAGGCTTCTTCCTTGCTTTAATTCATTAAAGTTTAGAGAACAAGAGTGCACAGCAGCCAGGCACCCTAGACTCATCCATCAATGTCCATGGTGGACAGGTCGGCCCTGTCAGGCAGTGCTGTAGCACTAGGCCAAATCATAGCCACTGGCAAGTTTCTTTGTGGTTGCCACTGCTGGCCATGACACCAGGCTGTGAGCTACAGAAGGTGGCAGTCTATGCATAAGAAAACTTTTTTGCAAAAAAAATTAAAAATATCCCACTCAAATAATCTACCATTTACTATCTCCCCTGCTGCCATTTCTTCTAAAGAAATTCCCAATAGCTTCCCTGCCACATCCATAGAATTCAGCAAAGGAACAACATCAACTGAAAGGAAAAATCTCAGACATTGCCTGCAGCCTTCACGTCCCTGTGCTCAGACCAGAAGAGCCCTTTCAGCTTCCAGGGACAGAGAAATGCCCAGAACTGTGAGCTCCCTGCCCCAGTCCACTCCTTACCCCATCCTCTAAGATCTGAGCCCCCTTCATGAGAAATTGCAGGGCCTGAGTCATTTCTATCCAATCAAGGCCCCAGCGGGAGTTATCTGTGCACGCCGTCTGACTTCACGCTGTGAGGTAGATTAATAAACCATTATGATAAGCAGGCTGATTATTAACACGAAAACGAGGCTCTTGCACTAATTGAAGCCATCCAGCAAAATGTCAGCGCCTTCTTTGGGTATGAAATATTAATTGCACCAGAGCCCAACTGGAAGGCAGAGGTTGGTTAGTTCCTTTTCTTGTATGACCAAATGTCTGATGGGGCCAGGGCCACGGCACAGAGCCACCTCACCCTGCAGGCACTGGCCTTCCTGAGGCAGATGGCGTTTGGTTACCTATGTGACTCTTTCTCGATCCATTTCAAGAGAAGTAAGAATTCCTGTGAGTGTAGGGAGCATGGCCCCTGCTCTTCCGGGGTCCCAATGAGTGGGAGGGGTATCTGTGGCCGAGGAGTTTCAGTGTTACTTTTCTGTTGCATTTCGACTATATTGCTCTAAGATGCTCACCCCAGGACTTTGATCCTGCCTGGAAGTGAACTGTGAGCTCCACACCTTGAAGCAATACCCTTCCAGACCCCAAATGTAGCCCTGTGCCACCTGACCTTCCTGCCTGTTCCTCCCCTTCCAATCCAGGGCCTTCTCTGGCCAGCTCATGGTGGTGTGCCATGCGAGATCCATAAACTGGATGTCCTGAGTCAGCCACTTCTCTCTAGCAAGCTTGGAACTCCATGGAGACCAGGACTTGTCTTCCTCAGGGTGAGAGTGATCCAGATGAGGACAACCTCAGGAGAGGCCAGCATTTCCATCCTTCCTTATCCTTCCTTCCTGCCCAGAGCCAGGTGGCTCACTGGTGAGGGAGGAAGCATGGAAACTTCCAGCTCAGAGCTGGTGTTGGAGCTGTGATTTCATCCTCAGTATTTATTTCTTCAGCAGAGGCCAGCATGAGTGTGGGACAGTGGGGAGCTGCAAACACACCTGCAGAGCACAGCAAGCGGGGCTGTGGGACTGGCTAAGGCAGACCGTGGTGACAGGAAGACTGGCTGACCACTGTGCTTGACCCACAGAGGACAGGCAGAAGGTGGGACCTCAGACACCAGGACCAGGTGCTGGTGTGACTGTGGACCTGGGGTTGGGGGAGCAGCCCAGATCCCTTGTACCTTCTGGCACAAGAAGTCCCCAGAGAGAGGAGGCAGGTTCTGGGTCCTCTTCCCCCCGTGATAAATATTAATAGCCTCTTCCCGTGTTGTCATAGCAACCACACTTTTTAAAAAGTACTCGACCCTCTATTGTGTGTTGGGTTTTGTGAGATTGACATCAATTTTTCCAATACCAACAATAACAATAAAAACCCGCTCTGGAGCACGGCATTTTTAAATTAGAGTGAATTAAAATTCCTCCAGTATGAAGGTTTTTTTGAAGACTCCTGTGACACACAGCCTAGATCATTAGAGCCTGCCAAGGGCTCCATCTGGCCCTCTGAGATGCCCATCTTATCACCCATCGGTCCCTAATGCAAGTGTCCCCAGTGGACAAGGACCCTGTCTGTCCCCATGCCACCGGAGATGCCTGACCTCCGAGGGAGGCCGAAGCAGGCACTGTCATCTCCACGTGTAGTGCAGTGTCCCCTGGAGAGCCTTGTGTGGCAGCACTTATTAAACACTTTCAGAACACACAGGCCATCTCCACGCCGTGGGCTTACAGGCTGAAGAAGGGACTCTGTCACACGCCACATTACAGAGGAACCTCGAAAACAGGTGCCAGAGAAAGAGGCCACCACGAAAGCCCAAAATACCACGAGACTTCCTTTACGCACCGTGTCCAGAGCAGGCAAAACTTTAGAGACAGCAGGTGAAGGTTCTAGAGCCCAGAGGGAGAAGTGGACGGAAAGCAGTGTGCCGGGGCCTTCCTTTAGGTGACAAAATGTTCTAAAGGTGAGTGAATACTCGGGCTTCTCTCCAAACCCTATAAGCCTTTGACCTTTTACTTAAACACAAAGGCGACTGCAGTGGGGGGGCTGGCGATTCCAACACACCCAAATCACTGAGCTGCACACTGCAACGAGGGCTGAGCGATGTCTCAGTCAGTGTTTTTAAAAATCACTGCACAGTAACAACATATCCTTTCTAGACACAGACGCTCACAGACCCTCTGACTCAGCAATGCCACTTCCGGGAATTCAGCCCAAGGAAGTGATTAAAGGTGCACGCACAGGTGTTCGAACGCTCACGGACAGGTTTGAGTGAATGCGGTCGCGTGCCCTCGACAGAACACCACGACAGTGACTACAACACTGGCGGAGAGGCCTTTGAGTGCTCGTGGCACACTGTGGAGTGAAACTGCAGGCAGCCAATGTGGATATCACAAAGTCACACACACCTTCCAGACCCAGACGAGTTAGTACGTTACAAATGAACTACAAATGGGGGCTACTTCCAGATCGTGCAGTGGGGGAGCGAACTTTCCCCCCTCTCTCTCTCTTCAGCTCTCAGGTCAGCTAGTTTTTCTATTGTGGCCTGTGTTATTTGTACAATGGGAAAAAATGGTTTTATGACAATTTTTTGGAGCTGAAGAAGGGAGAATAAGTCAAAAACCCAAATGCAAAGAATGATTGTGCTACTTTGAGCAAACTAGTGCTGCTCCCCTTCCCTCGCCCCGCACCGAGTGGACACACAGGGGAAACCAGGCCTCTCTGGGCCTCCTCCATATGAAAGCCATAGGTGAAAAGTCCCACTCAGAGTCCCCAAGGCCAGGGGAAGGAGCAGAGGTGGGCATGGCAGGTCAGCCCTGGACACCCCTCCTTCTCACAGGCCCACAGCCAGAAGGTCACTGCTGGGCTGACTCCCTTGGCTTTCACATTATTTCCTGCTAATCAGCATCACTTGGCCTCAAGCGATGCTGGCCCCGAATGCCACCAGCTGCTGGGAGGAGCTACTCCCCCGTGCCAGGGCATGCTTGGCTGGGTTTGGGAAGACAGACCATAAGCAGAGCTGACAGCCCCATCTGTTTCTCCTGAGCAGCAAGAAGTGCTCAGAGCAGCACAGATCCCTGTGAACACTCGGGGCCCACGCACACAGGGGCGGCAGCACCCCAACCCAGCCAGCACCCAGGCCTCCTTCCCCTCACTGGCCCTGCTCAGGGGCAGGAGACTGAGCATCAGGACCTGCCACCCAGACACCAGTCTGGGGCCAATGCTCCACCATGATGGGCACATAGGTTTGTGGGAAGTGACAATGACACAGTGACTGCAGCAACCTTGACAGCTACAGACACTGAGACTGAGCACTCCCTGAGTGCTCTGAGATCCCCCCTTTACAGGTGATGCCTGGGACCCAGGAAGGCGTCACATGGGCCCAGCTGGCAGTCCACAGAGCTCCAGTCGGTCTGAATCCATTAGCTGTGCTCACAAGCACGCTGTAAAGGGTCCTGAATGCAAGGAGAGAGCAATGTGACAGTCCTGTGGTCCACGTTTGGAACTTTCCACCAAGGGTCACAGGCTCCAGACCGCACGGGAGCAGAGGCTGCTCCCTTCAGGGAGGCTGAGGGAGGAGGCTCATCGGAGCAGGCAGGCAGGCCTGTGTTGCAGGTGGGGGACAGATGGGGCCTGGGCTGGCCTAGAGGGGGAGAGGAGGGTGGAGCTGTCCACACAGGAGGGGCCTGTCCCAGCTTAGGATTTCTGGAAACAGACCCCTGGGAGGGAGTCCATTAGGAAAGGGGGTTGAGAAGGAGGGAGGGTGTCTTCTAAAAAGTTCAAAGTATCCAGTCTTCCTCTGATGACAAGCATGGTCAAAATTTCAGAGGGAAACTTCTGGGTGCTGAGGCCCCCTGAGAGATTGGCCCTGAGGGCTGAGGAAGGCAGGCAAGGGCAGGGACAGAGGTCCTGTCAGGAGCATACAGGGGCTGACATGATGGGACAAGGGAGGGGTACCCCTGAAGCTGAGGTGGCCCCCAAATGCCCATCCTGAGAGAACCCTCTGAAGCTTGGAAGTGACCCTCACTGGTTGCCGGGTGGGTTTGCAGATCTGTGCCCAGGGCATCATCTGCTTGTTTTGTTCAACAACATTTTGTCTGCAGATGAAGATGTGCATTCAGCCTTCCTTTGATGACTACGATTCTCAACATTTCAGAGAAACTGCCTGAGTGCCAAGACATGGGCGCTACAGATGGCCCTCCTTGGGGAACCAGAGAGCTGGGTGACTGGGCAGGGCAGAAGCAGGCCCTCAGCCAGTGCATTGAGCCCACCTTGTCTTGTTTCCCCAACTGGGAAGTAGGATTGATGCCAGCACTGGCAACTCACAGCTGAGAGACGTCTGCTAAGTGGGAAAGCTCCCGGGATCCCTCGGCTGGCAGGCAGGAGACTGAAGCCCAGAAACTGGAGATGGGCCGGTGCAGTAACTTCTTGCCTCAATCAATAGCTATTTCTCTGCTCCAAATTACTTTCTTTTCCCCCAGAAACCATCAGAGGCACCTGCTGCCGATCAGCTATGACACTTTAAAGAAATGCTATTGGAATTTGCGGGCTCGGGAGGGCTGTCGGAGTTCGCTGTTTGCTCAGCCATCTCCTGCAATGTCAACGGAAAACAGCTCTAATGGACTGCCAGGCAGCTCAGTTCGGTACAGTCAGGGCTGCCACTGCAGGTGTGGTGGCATGGGTGCTCAGAGAAGCCCTGGTGGGGCCTCCCCACCATGGTTCTGCACTGGATCCAACCATTTGCCCAGTCGTCTCTGAGCACAGGTCTGCAGAGAACAGAGAGACAAGCGGCCTGCTGTCTGGGAGCAGGGGACAGGAGGCCACACAGAGGCTACTTGTGGAGGAATTCAAGTAAGAAAAAGTTCTGGAGGCAGTTTTGGCCCAGAAGGAAGACCACCAGCTATAGGGGCATAGAGGATCTAAGCTTGGGCCGGAGACTCTTGGCAGGACTGTCCTGTGAGGAAGCCTGTCCTACTAGTTCCCAAGCTGTGTGTGTCGAGTGGTGACCCCAAAAGATATGTTCGCACGCTGCCCCCAGAACCTGTGAATGGGAGCTTATTTGTGAAAAGGATCTTTGCAGATGGATTAAGTATGGAGCCTCTAGATGAGAGCTTCCTGGATTAGCCAGTGGGCCCTAAATCCAATGGCAAGTGTCCTTATAGATAACGCATGGCGGGGAGAACAGGTTGAAGAAGAGAGGCTACATAAAGATGAGGCCGAGATCACAGAGATGTAGCCTCAAGCCAGGAATACCTGGGGCCCCAGGAGCAGGAAACATGGGTCCTCCCCTAGGGCCTTTGGAGGGAGCACATCTCTGCCGATAGATAGATTTCAGACCTTGCCTTCCAGAGCGGGAAGAGGACCGTCTCCTGCTGTTTCAGGCTGCCCAGTTTGTGCTGCATGGTGCCAGCAGCCAGAGAACTCTACGGCACCAACCACCGGAAGAGAGCAGGCCAGCAGGCAAGGGCGTGGCTCAAGCCTGAGACTCGGATGGAATATTGACTCTGCCACCACCTGGCTATATTCTTGAGCAAGTTCAAAAACTTCCCTAAGCCTTAAAATGGAAACAGCACCAGAAGCTTCCCAGAGGTCAGAGCAGTGTCATAGAATGACATGTTGGTTAGCAGGTCACCATCCCCAGACCCTGTTCCACAGAGGTTTATGCCCCATTGTGTCACCTCTACCTATTGTCACCAACGGTCTCTGGGGACCCATGTAGATAGATTCTAGGAATCTCTGTGAGTGAGCACCATTGCTTCCCATATCAGAAGGAAGACTAAGCCATTTGGGGACATGCCCATCCTCCCAAGCCACTCTTGGAGACCCCAGCGGAGCTTGTGGCTGATGGGAAGGCAGGGCTGGCTCACCCCAAGAAGTTCCTGAGCAGGCCCATGGGGGTGGACAGTGTTCCCTGAGCTGGGGTGCTGGGCAGGGCAGGAACAGGCGCAGACTGGTCCTGTGGAAAGTCCTACCACCTACTGGAAGCTCCAGAGCTCAGCCCATGGGTCATCCAGGCAGGGCAAATCAAGCCTCCAAATCCTGCACAGCTTTTTAAAGAAACACCGTGGACTTACAACTGCTAACCACGGTCTCTGAGCTTGAAGAGATGAATGCTCACGACAAGGCTTTTAATCAACATAGCTCTTCCACTCTGCGAGTCTAGATTCCTTTTGCCAGTCACCACAAGGATGGGCCAGACGGAAAAGCTAAAGGAAGAGAGGACCCACATTTTTCCAGGTTTGCTCTGTCATGTCATTAGCAGGTTTTCCTCCCACCCCTAGACATGGCCCAATTCCCAATGCCCCTTACCAGCCCAGACCTCCCTCTCCCCACATGCACAGCCTGTGCCCACTCACTCACATCCCTACCCACCCAGCGGCCCTTGCTAAGGGATGCTGCCACTCCCTCTCCTGTCAGGACAGCCTTCATTTGCCCTCCCACAGCTCTGGAACCACTTTTTATGGCCCCCATAACGAGAGCAGCAATGATCGTCATCACCATTGTGTAGGAAAACCACTTCCAAGGATCTCACATGAATACGCTGATGCCTCAAAATAGGCACGTAAGATTGGCACTGTTGTCATTCCTAGCTTAAGGTAAGCAAACAGGCACAGAGAACCTCGTGACTTGCTCAGAGTCCCAAAGCAAGAATTCCCAACAGGCCATCTGTGTCTTTATCCTTGGATACTTCTCGTATGGAGCTCCAAACAATAACTTTCACCCTGCCAGATTCTAAGCAGGGACCCAGGTGGTTGTTCTGGCTTCTTTGTCTCTGGCACATATGGCTGTTTCATTAATGCCTGAGGAATGAGTTAGTGGATGGGTGGATGGATGAGTTGGATGGGTGGATGGATTGATGGATGGATGGATGAGTTGGATGGGTGGATGGATTGATGGATGGATGGATGAGTTGGATGGGTGGATGGAATGGATGGATGGATGGTGGATGGATGAATGGATGAGTTGGATGGGTGGATGGATTGATGGATGGATGAGTGGGTGGATAAATGGATGGATAGATGGATGGATGAGTTGGATGAGTGGATGGATAGATGGATGGATGAGTTGGATGGAATGGATGGATGGATGGGTGGATGGATGGGTGGATGGATGGATGGATGGATGGGTGGATGGATGGATGGATGGATGAATTGGATGGAATGGATGGATGGATGGGTGGATGGATGGATGGATGGATGGGTGGATGGATGGATGGATGGATGAGTGGATGGATGGATGGATGGATGGATGAGTGGATGGATAGATGGATGGATGAGTTGGATGGATGGATGGATGGATGGATGGATGGATGGATGAGTTGGATGAGTGGATAGATGGATGGATGAGTTGGATGGAATGGATGGATGGATGGGTGGATGGATGGGTGGATGGATGGATGGGTGGATGGATGGGTGGATGGATGGGTGGATGGATGGATGGATGGATGAGTTGGATGAGTGGATGGATGGATGGATGGATGGGTGGATGGATAGATGGATGGATGAGTTGGATGAGTGGATGGATAGATGGATGGATGAGTTGGATGAGTGGATGGATTGATGGATGGATGGATGGATGAGTTGGATGAGTGGATGGATAGATGGATGGATGGATGGATGGGTGGATGGATGGATGGGTGGATGGATGGGTGAATGGATGGATGGATGGATGGATGGATGAGTGGATGGATGGATGGATGAGTTGGATGGATGGATGGATGGATGGATGAGTGGATGGATGGATGGATGGATGAGTTCGATGGATGGATGGATGGATGGATGGATGGATGGATGGATGGATCAGTGGGTGGATGGATGGATAGATGGAGAGGTAGATAGATGGAGGATGAAGGTTTACAATAGAAAGTACTGCATTGTCAAGGCACACTCTAATGCCACAGGAGTCCAGGGAGTCAAATTGAAAGTTTGAGGCTTTGGTCAGGCCCACCTATGCTGTCAGAGTGAGTTTTTGGGTCCCTAGACCACCTTCTAAGGTCCCTCTAGGTTGCAAGTTCAAGTTTGTGACTCAGAGGTTTGACTTCGTGCTTTTTTTCCTCATACACACCTGCATTTGCACAGTTCAATTTGCAAGGCATTTTGATGTGTGCTTTTTTGTGGAACCTGGGCAATGGTCACTGGGTGATCAGCCACGGCTCTCAGGGGAGAGGCCTCCTTGCTCAAGGTCCACAGGCAGTGAGTGGAAGGCTGGGAATTAAACAGACTGTCCACTCCCCAGGGCAGAGCTTCTTCAATGACCACACAGTGGCAACGTGAAGAACGAAGGCTCAGGAGCCACACGAACTTGGATCTGCCTCTTATTCCCACCAATCACCAGCTGGCAGACAGCGGGTGAGCCCGTACAAACCCAGATGCCGAATTTCAGGTCTTTGGAAGACAAGTGTGAGTGCAGGAAGCACACCGCTCATGCCAGCTTCCAACCCATGGCAACACCTCTGCAGCTCCTGCAATTCAGCTTGGGCTTTCACTGTGTTCCCCAGAAATTGTGCTTGTTCTAGGAAACAACACCCCTCTGTGCTTCCCACAATGTAGGGCTACAATCCCCGCTTGCAAACAGGACCTGAATGGACAGACAGTCACCAGGAGGCACAGAAGTAGCCTTGAGGCTTCAACAGACTGAAGTGTAGGAGCTACAGTGTAAGAGGCTCATCCCCAAGGGGCCTTGGCCGCACCCTTCCTTAGTGCAACTTTCAGGTCAATGCGCACATCTGTGCGGCCACATAGATGCCTTTCCCTGGTCTCCCTGGCTGCTGCAGCCATCACCCAAATACAATTAAGAGAAGAAGTTCGGTAATGACCTTTTAATCACCTGGGCTCTCGTGGGCAGTGCCTGATCATTTTTGCTAATTGGAAGAAACTGCCACCAGGCACACAGAGTCAGGGCTGCCTCCTCCACTCCCCTTATGCCTTTATCTCCTGCTTCCTCCTGCAGTAATTTGGAGGAGATGAGATGACCAACCCCCAAAATGCTTTTCATGAGGGTGAAGTGCACAAGTGTCAATGAGGGCCACTTGCCCTATCTCAAACTGGTACTTTCAGGGAGCAGCACAGAGTGCACACACAACCCCAGCAGTGAGCAGCTGTGCCCTTGGAGCCTCGGTGTTCTCATCTGTAAAATGGAAGAGCCCTTACCTGCTTCCCAAGGAACCACAAGAAGGAGGTGCTATGACACACAGAGGCAGTGCTGAAGCAAGGTGGTTTCATCACTCCAATCACTTCTGAAAGGAGGAGGGAGGGAGAGGTAGAAGGGGCAAGAAAGGAAAGAAGAGGAAGGGTCCTTTTCTGCTGGGTCCCTGGCTCAGGAACACCATGGGAGAAAAGAGGGGGGAATAAAATAAAAATTCCCAGAATCCGATGAAAAGGAAAACACCAGAACCTTTGGGATATAGCAAAGGCAGTGCTAAGAGAAAAGTAGCAACAAATGGCCAAGCTGACAAGCCTGCCCACTCCCCAACAGTGCCCATCCAGAGCAAGTCTTGAATGCCTTGATATGGGGTGAGTACCTTGGGCCCTAGCACAGCCACACTCAAGATAGGCCAAGCCTGGCCCTCATCTGCTAGCTGGCTAAAAACCACACGAGTTAGACTAATTAATTTCGGCTTATTTTAGACTGTGATTTTAGGACTGTGATTTAGACTAATTAATTTCGGCTTATTTTAGACTGTGATTTTAGGACTGATTCAGGAATTAAAGTCTGAAGGACCCCTTTGTAGAGCCTCAGCCCCTGATCCTTGGTGGGTGCAAGAGCTAAGTGTCCCCAGGTAGCCCTGGAGGGCAGAACCTCAGGCAGCTGCAGGTGCACAGGCCCTGAGAGCTCACTTCTCCTCCTTCCAACTGCTGGAATGAAAACCTAGGTGTGGTCCCTGCTCTGTGGTCCAGAAGCCCCAGGCCTGGTTCTCCTGACCCTTTCAGCTCTTAGTTCTGGCCAGCTTCTAGCCCCCAGGGGCTCCTCGCTCCCTCCAGTCCTTTGGCTGGGTGCCCCTGGCCCTCACAGCCAGGCTCAAGCTCTCCTGTTGGCACAAACAATCTCACAGACCAGATAGCCAGCCTCAGACAAGACCACACTGGGATGGAGTGGGGACAGAACTTGGTGTGCCCAGAATCTCACTGAGCACAGACCAAAGCAAGGTCTCCAAGCAGGTCAGGAGAGCTCCACTCACGTCCTGCAGGCTGCTCAGAGCCCCTGCTGCATCCTAACCACTTAGGGCTGGAGCCTCCCCATAGGTGAGATCAACTAAGACACCTCCTCACAGAGCCAGCCCACTTCCTGACAGTGCCCATCCAGAGCAAGCATTGCCACCAGCCTGAGTCCTATGGTAAGTTCTCCCTGATACCCCTTACTGAAACACCTGAGGTTCCCCGAGTACATATTCTCCAAGACTGCAGCAAGCAACCCGCCCAACTTGTCCAAGCACAGGTAATCCAGGAAAAGGGCAGCACCTCCTCCCATGAGCGCCTGCTGGTACCTCTCCCAGGAAAGCCCTAAAACACCCCTCCACCTCTTCTTTAGCAACATATGGCCAACTCTTACCTTTCTACAAATCTCCATCCAGGAAGTCCCTCTTCCAGGAAGCCTTCCCAGCCCTCCAGACTGGGTCACCATCCACACCATGTTCCCATTTGTCTCCCCGGTGCCCAGGACCAACCCTCTCCTCAAAAAGGAGATATACAAGGGAAGTCTGGAGGCAGTCTGATCTGTCACCCAACCGACCCCCTAAGCCAGCAAGATCAGCACGCATGCCTGTCTGCCCCACTGGACCACCTACCCCTCAGATAACAGGGACAAAAGAAAAGTTTTGTGACAGCATTTGACTTGTCCCAACTCTGCAAGGGTGAGAAGCCAGTGGAGACCAGCACGGGAGCTGACTGCCATCACCAGTCCTCATGGGAGCCAGCAGCCAGGGGAAGGCACCGTGGTGCAGGCAGGCACGCCCACATGGGATGCTCCACCAACGCGGTAGGCGTCAGATTAGATTCAGACTCTGCAGAGAGTTCTCTGGCGTTGGTTGTTTGCTCGTTTGTTTGTTTGCTGTTTGTGGTGGTGCTGGGGCTCAAACCAACACATGCTCTACCACTGAGCTATACTCCCAGCCCCCTGGTTTTTTCTTTAGAAAAGAAAATCGAAGGGCCATTTGGCCCAGACACCTGTGTGGTGAGATGCCCTCCTACTTGTTCAGGTTGAAACCTCCTCAGAGCCACGCCTTCACTGGGGGCCTCTCCTCCCCATGGCTGCCCTGATGACAGCTGGGAAAGGCGACCTCATGCCAGGGCTGCCCAGTCACACCACTACCCCTGCCCCAACCCCCCTTGCAGGCAGTGCCCAGCGGAGAAGGCAGCGGGGACTGGTCAAAGGCAGAATGTCCCTTGCACTGATGACACAAGTGAGCACAAAATCTGCCCTCCACAGAAGCATCTGCGTCACAAGAGGCACCTGGGACATCCATGTGCAAAAGGTGAATTCGCATACAGACCTTCCACTGCACAGAATTGCCTCCAAATGGATCACGGGCCTCAGTGTGAGATGGAAACTGTAAGTCCCTCAACAAGGACATAGGAGAACACAGCTGACCTTGGCAGTGACTTCTCAGGCACAACACCAAAGGCAGGATTTGAATGAAAGGATTGGCATGTTGAATTTCCTTAAAATTAAAAACTTCTGAAAACATTTAAAAATTTCTGCTCTATGGAAGACACCATTAAGTGAATGAAATGACAAGTCACAGAGTGGGAGAAAATATTCCCAAAACATGTGACTGACGACTGTTATCCAAGATACACCAAGAACTGTTAAAACTCAACGGTAAGAAAATAACCCAGTTGAACAACGGATGAAAGATCTGAGTAGACACACAAATGGCAAGAGCCGGGCCTAGTGGTTGATGACTGTAATCCCGGTTATTTGGAAGTAGAGGCTGGAAGGGTGGTGGTTCAAAGCCTTGTTGGTGAGACCCTATCTCACCAAGCAGACCCATCATGGTAGTGCATTTCTGTGGTCCCAGCCATGTGGGAGGCATCATGGTCCATGCCGACCCCAGGCAGAACTTCAAACCTGAAAAGTAACTAAAGCTAAAAAGGGCTGGGGGCTTAGTTCACGTGACAGAGCATCTGCCTAACAAGAGCAAGGCCCTGAGTCCAAACCCCATTACCACAAAAAGTATGCATAGGAAAAACAAGCATATTAAAAAATGCTTCACACCAAGTATCATCTGGGAACTGCACATTAAAACAGTGAGGTGCACGCTTCCCAGAATGGCCAGCATCCCAAACACCGTCCCTACCAAATGCCGGGAGGATGGGGAGCCACGGGAGCACTGACTCATCGTGGGAAGGCAGCGTGGCAGTTTCCTAGGAAACTGCGCGCGTTCTTACCCCGGGGCCGGCGATCGCCCTCCTTGGCGTTTTCCCAAATCAATTGAAAACGTCCGTCCCTACAGGGACCCGCATTACCTTTTTTGTAATTGCCCAAACTGGGAAGAACTGAAATGTCCTCCAACTCTTTGGAGGACAGGTGAACTGTGGTCCAGCCATGCAGTGGAATACTATTTGTCACTTACGAGAAATGAACGACAAAAAAGAGACGTTCAGGAGCCCCAGATACACACTGGTAAAACCACGAGGCCAATCTGAAAAGGCTGCATACTACAGGATGTGACATCCTGGAAGAGACACAGCCACTGAGACGGGAAAAAGATCCGCAGTCATCAGGGGCAAAGGGGAGAAAGGATGAGCAGGTGGAGGACAGAGGATTTTCAGGACAGTGAGCCTGTTCTGTACAGTGGTGATTCCACACTAGGAACAGTCCAAGCCCCCAGAGTGAAGTCCATTTCATTTTTCTGTAAACCCAAGTGCTCCAAAAAAAGGAAACAGTCAATTAATTTCAGTTCAAAAAGAAGAGCCCCAAGAAAGAAGTCAGAGAAGAGCCTTCTACATGGTCCATGCAGCACAGAGGTGGCCCAGCCTCCTCAGTCCCCGAAGCTCAGAGCTGCAATGGCGGGCTTTAGTCTGTTGCCTGAAGCTGGGCTGTTTGTACAGAAAGGGAACAGGAGATCCAAGAGCAGGGCACAGTGTAAGCGCCTTCCCCGTGGGAATGGTATCGCATGGATGGATTGTGCGAGAGTGGGAAGCTGGCCTGTGTGGGAACAGAAGACACCGGGATGATCTCTCTTTCAACAACCGACTCCAGAATGAGTGATCTGGTTCCTACAGACCCATTTCCTGCCTCAAAATTCAACTCAGTATCTCAAGAAAGGCATTCATCCAGCCCTGGGGCTCTACCCACCGACCTCTGACCATTATGCTGGGAATCAAACTTCACCATGAGTTTTGGTGGGGACAAACCGCTTCCAAACCATACCATGGCTGCAAAATGTTTCGGTCAGGAGGCACTGGCTGGGGCCACAGGAGGCAGGGAGAGCTGGGGGTACTGAGAACACAGGGCAGGTTTTCAGAGACCTAGGCTCACTTCCCTGAGGCAAGGCTCACGCACACATTCATTCATGGGTGTTCACGGCCAGTCCACCACGCTCCCGGCAACTCCTACCTCAATGTATCCGTCTGCTCACAGACTCATTTATTCACTCCATCACTTATCTTTGTCTAGAACAAAAGCGAATATGCACTCCTGCTGGTCCCGCCCAGAATGGTTTTGTCCCTTAATTGGTGCTGCTGGAGTTAATGGGGTTTCCTGGGAGTCTCATTACTGGGGACACCATTTCAAAAAAGCTACCCAGGAACAGGGGCACCTCGCTCCGGGAAGGAAACTCTACTGAGAAGAGCAGCCAGGGGAGCGTCCATCAGGCAAGCAGCCTGCAGAGGGGACACCCCTTTCTTCCCTGGGAGCACAAAGCATGGACAACACCTGAGCAGCAGGGGCCGGGAACTCACTCAGTCATCAGGAGCACAGGTGGCCCAGCAGCAATGAGGGTCAGTGACCTGGACAGTGAGCATGTAGCCAGGACTACAACACATGTCTACTAGTGGTTACTGTCAACAAAGGACACAGAGACCTGCAGCTGCTCATCTGAGCATTTTAATTAACTAATTTATATTAGCTAATTAACTAGTTCATGCAGTTTCACACATTTCCAATGTTTAATGAACATCGACGGCGAGCCAAGCAGCTTGATGATGGACTTACATGTTTGCTGATAAATCCGTGCCCCTGCAGGCTGCAGGGCTCCCTGCCCGCTCAGCCCAGGAGATTGTTCGGGGCTCACAGGGACAGACTTCCAGTGGGGTCAGGAGCCTCTCGGAGGACAGGAAGTGCTCCCATGGGAAGGCAAGGCACGGCGGCTCCATGTGGGAGAATTGCTGAGTGCATGTCACTATAGCAAACACACTGAGCTTCCGGGTGGCTGAGGTCACACTGCCATCCGGGGCCCAGCAGGCCTCCTGGCACCAGCTTGAATTATGCAGGCAGTGGATCTCCTGGCTACTCCTGTTAGTCAGGACCTGCCTGGCGTGGTCTTGAAGTGCCCACCCAGTGGCCGTGCATGAGAACTGGCTTCACTATGAAATATTCACTGCCACTGACAATGCCTGGCCCTGAAACACCATTTGGAGAAGAAGAAAACTCTCAGGAATTTAATAGTTTTGTTACCAATGCTTTATTTGGAAGTGAATTCAATCTGACAGCATCCCAGCCAGCAAGAGGCAGGTCCCACCAACATGTCCCTCTGGACAGAAACTCAACCTTCATTTCCAGTACTCCAGGAGGCAGGCTTGCCAACGGGAGATACACCTGGACAAGGCACAGACTCGGCTTGAGGCTGAGGATGACAGTCCTCCACTGAAGGGTTGCCCATGAAATTTTAACGACATCCTGAGGTCTGCCAAAAAGCATCCTTTTAAGCAAAGAGTAAGAAGTACTCCTGCCAGGCTTGGGCTCAGCAGATTCCATCTGGCTGGGCAGCGGGGGCTGCTGTTTCTCTAACAGCTGCCTTGGGCAGGTGAGTGGAGACGCAGGCTGCCCAGGCATCCTGGTCACTGCCATTCCAAGGCAGGAAGGTACCCTGTGGACACCTCCATAGGGGTCTCCCAACTTGGAGTTACCAGCCCACCTCTGCTCTAGTCCCTGCCTCATCTCCTTCCCCTCTGAGCCCCTCCCAGAGCCAATATATCACTGCCCCTTGACTCAGAGGTCCTCCTGCTAGTCCCAAGGATACCAGCTGCCTCCTCCCAGAGTCAGAACCTTCTTACCGGATTTGCTCTTCACTGGTCCAACAACCAATGGCCTCTTGAAAGGACCACCTTGCACCTCCATGCTCCTCTGAGTTGCTCTTCAGAAGTAATTTCCATGTAATGAGAACACAGGAAAGCCTCATTATTTCAGACACCACTAATTAGGGTTTCGTGATCAGCCTGCCTGGGCCGGCAGAGGTTGGCATTTGCCTTCTCTACAGACCCTGCAAATTAGCAACCAGGACCTTTAAAAAGCCAGAAGCAACTCCCGGCCAGCAGCCAGCAGCTGTCACATGTGCCGTCCTCGTAAGGTGTGCTAATTGCAAGTCTCTCTCCTTTAGGGGAGAGGGGATTTTAGTGCTGGCTCATGGGTGCTCTATCTGGAGAGGCTCAGGCGGCCCTCACCCCAGACTCAGAGGTTGCGAGCTCTTCCTGGTTATACAGTGAGGATATCTCAGAGATGTGACCGGGCTACTGGGCCCCACTGCCTCCTGGGTCCTTCCAACTCCCCCAGGATGATGCGTGAAGAGAAGGGCTGCCTTCCTCATAAGCACAGAGCAGGGATGAACTGTCTGGTCCAAGCTCTCCCTCCAGTCCTGCCTGACTCTCCCTGCCTGGGAGTCTAGGGAGAACCAGAACCTCTGTTTATACATTGTAAGTCATGAACTCACCGGGAGCATGGCAAGGGCACTGGCAACTCACCAGGAGCATGGCAAGGGCACCGACGGGAGGGGAGGGGAAAGAGGCGGTCATTGTATGAGTAAAGACTGGAGATCCATTTCCGGGGGAGGTATCCCTAAGGAACATAAAACTGAGGTCCTGATGGCCACAGTGAGGGCTTAACAATGGGAGCCATGGAAGGTTACAGAGCAGGAGCCAGTGCTGGACCTCTGATATTAGGTCACTCCATTCCTAAACTGCCCACACCCACGATGCTGGGTGTAGATGGGGTGGGTGGAAGGAGGCGGAACAGCCCACACGATCTCGGGAGGGGCGTATGGTAGGGTTCACTTCATGAGAGTGCAGCTCTTCACCCCCCAAAGTCTTCTCCCTATTCAAGGTCACTCCCACCCCACCCTCACCCAGCCCCATCCTCACTTCTGCCCCAAGGGTTGAGATGTGGCCCCATTTATTCCCAAATCTGCCCTGAGTATGGGTTGCAAACTTGGGGTCCAGAAAGTCTACCCCATCTCACGAGGGCCCATAGCTAAGAGGCCATGTTGGGGTGATGGGGTCCTAGAGAAAGTCCCAGCACCCAGTGCAGTCAGCTCGGAGGAAGGCAGGTAAGGTTCTACCGCAGAATCCCACATCCCACCCTCCTGCACCCTAGGCGCACAAGGGTCCCTAGCAGGGCCAGGCAGGACCGGGGAGGTGCAGCTGATCTTGGTGCCTTTGGGACCAGGGTCAAGGCCATTGGTTCTTTCTCCATCAGGTGTCTGTTTCTCAGGCACCTGTTGTGCTGTCAAGGCCCTACCAGGCTTTAGCATCTGGCAGCACCCAGGGACTACCTGAGGCCCCCAAATTCTGAGCATACCAGGCACTGTGGCCTGTGGGAGCAGCAGATCTGGGGGAGACCCAGACATCCCCAGGGTGGACTCTACCAGGATAACACACCAGAAGGAGCAAGAGAGAGGGCGGTGAGGATGGAAGAGAGCAGAGGGATGAGCATTGAGATCATGGCCACCGCAGAAGGCTGGAAGTTGGGAGGAACTGGAAGGAAGACCTGCTTAGAGCAGGTGCCAGCCCAGCCAGTGCTGCCCTTCTACAGCCCCTTCTCCCTCCTGGGCCTCAGGACCCCCGCTGTACCTGGATGCCCACTTGGCCTCTTCAGCATGTCCTGTCCAGGAGTCACTCTGCTCTGGCCAGGTTTGGGGACCTTGAGTGAGCTTTCCAGTACTCACCATGGCTGAGTTCCAGGTAAAGAGCAGTCTGCGTGTCAAGGATCCAGTGACTGAAGTGTCTGCAAGTGTGATGGGCTCCCACACTTCCTAACACATTCACGTGCACACACCACCCCAGTCTTCACAAGAGGGGGCCTTTCTGGGTTTTCTCTCTCCTTCCTTCCCTCCTCCCACTCTCTCTCCACCTCCCCTGATCTTCTCTGAACTGAGGAGTCTATTCAGGTCCCCACCCACCCCTGCATGGGACTCAGGTATGTGGTCCTCTGGATGTGACACTGTAGGCCTAGGCGGACCTGGACAGACTGCTGGTTCTGTGCTCATGCCCCTGCAGTCTGCATGCAGGTGCCACTCCAGCCGAAGTGGCAGGAGACAGTGGTACAAATCCTCATGCAGTAGAGGCTAGGACTGGGGACAGATGAGGACAGTAGTGGCCTTTTCACCAACTCTCTCCCCTGGGAAAGGGCAGGGCTGACAGCACTCCCAGAGAGAGATGAGCGGGGGCCCCACCCCCACAGACACTGGCCTTGTCTCTCCTGCTCCATTTGACTTGGGAGCTGGCAGCCTACTTTTCTGTGAGTCTCCCAGCCCATCAGCTGTGTATGCTGAGAGGAGGCCTGCCTCATGCCATCTCCCCAGCACCCTGCAGGTTTGGCCCTTCAGAAGTCTTACACACCAGTGGAGGGAGGGGAAGAGCCGGGAAGGGGTAGTGGTGGAAAAGAAAGCCAGCTCCAGTAGATGTGGGCAATGTGACTCCCAGAGTCTGGTCTGACCCACCTGGGCCTCCCAGCTCGCTCACTGATTTCTACCTGGTCCAGCAAGGCTGAGGGGACACCTTGGCAATCAGCACCCATTAATGGCAGAATTCTCCTGCCCTGGCAACCGTCAGCCCTTTGCTGCTTCCATTTTTCTCGTTTCGATAATTCTTGCATCCATGTTGTGTAAATAAAATTATTCTTCCCCAAAAATCCATTAGCAGTGCCCGACATAAATTCCCCTGCAATCTGTGCAATTAACTGCACGCAGCACAGGGCAGCGCAGCGGAGGACCGACTGCTAATCACCACGACCCCGCCCTGCGCACCTAATTAAATCTCCTTCCTGTTTATCCACTTACGGGGTCCTCTGCAAAGATGCAAGCCGCCAGGAAAGCCACTGTGATAAATCATCCCGTAGCAATTTTCTGAGGCTGCAGTTCTGCATGTTAGGTTTGCATTTTATTTCCACTGCCAAGAGCCCCTTCCCGCCGCAGGCCGGCTCTCTGTGGCTCCTGCAGTGGTAGAAGGAGGCCTGGATGCTGCAGTGCAGGGTGAGAAGGGCACAGGAAAGAGTGGCCAGAGCTGGACACAGCTCTGAGCAGCATTAGCTGCCCCTCCCCTCCCCCCAGAGTCTAGCATCTTCCCTGATCCAGCCGTCGATGTTCAAACCTTCTACACAGTACCTCCAGGCTGTCTCTCTTTTTTTTTTTTTTTTTTTTTTGTGGTACTAGGGCTTGAACTCAGGGCCTTCACCTTGAGCCACTCTGCCAGCCTTTTTGTGATTTCAAGATAGGGTCTCTCGATCTATTTGCCCGGGCTGGCTCTGAACCATGATTCTCCTGATCTCTGCCTCCTGAGTAGCTAGAATTATAGGCGTGAGCCACCGGTGCCCGGCTCAGGCTGTCTTTAGGATGGGCCTGGGACCACTTGGCCATTCCTGGAAATGTTCACACCAGGGCTGCCGAGGCTTGGGGAGGAGACTTCCTCATCATTAAAGGTCCAGCTGGGGCTGCTGTTGCCTGAGGGACCAGCTGGAACTCCTGACCCTCCAGCCCTGGTGACCTTGGGAGCACACCTATTCTCACCAGACTCCTATTTTCTTGGTTCTCACAGAGGACAATTCTGTTGTCAGGGCTGTGGTGGGAAGTAAGCAAGGCGTTTATCAAAGGGGCTGACATACAGGGTTGCCCCCTAAATAGTGTGCACACGGGGAGCAGAGGAAGAGGAGGGCATGATGGACCAAGGAGGCTTGGGAAAGTCGCACAGCAGGAGAAGCAGACTACAGTGGCCACAGCTCTTTTTCTTTTTTTTTTTTTTTGTACGTGTGTGCTAGGGATTGAATTCAGGGCTTTGCACTAGCTAGGCTAGTCCTTGGTTTTCAGTTTGTTTTTTAGATAGGGTCTAGAGCTTTGCCTGGACTGGCCTTGGCAGCCACTTTAGCCAGCTCTGACACCTGCCAGCAAGGGGGAGTGATAAGCCTCTACCCCAGGATCACCCTGGCCTATGGGCATCAGACACTTGCCATCTACCGAACCTCCTGGCACATAAGAAAGTCACACCACCCAGCCCTTCCAGTGAGCAAGGAGGGTGGTCAGGCTGCTTCCCCAAGGCCACAGGGCAGATGCCAGTAGAGGCAAGACACAAACTTGGCTGGAGAAGGCAGGCAAGTGGTGGCCAGGTTGGGGATGTGGCAGGACCGCTGATGGGTGCAGGTTTCTTTTTTTTTTTTCATTTTTCTTTTATTATTCATATGTGCATACAAGGCTTGGTTCATTTCTCCCCCCTGCCCCCACCCCCTCCCTTACCACCCACTCCGCCCCCTCCCTCTCCCCCCCCTCAATACCCAGCAGAAACTATTTTGCCCTTATCTCTAATTTTGTTGTAGAGAGAGTATAAGCAATAATAGGAAGGAACAAGGGTTTTTGCTGGTTGAGATAAGGATAGCTATACAGGGCATTGACTCACATTGATTTCCTGTGCGTGGGTGTTACCTTCTAGGTTAATTCTTCTTGATCTCACCTTTTCTCTAGTACCTGTTCCCCTTTTCCTATTGGCCTCAGTTGCTTTAAGGTATCTGCTTTAGTTTCTCTGCGTTAAGGGCAACAAATGCTAGCTAGTTTTTTAGGTGTCTTACCTATCCTCACCCCTCCCTTGTGTGCTCTCGCTTTTATCATGTGCTCAAAGTCCAATCCCCTTGTTGTGTTTGCCCTTGATCTAATGTCCACATATGAGGGAGAACATACGATTTTTGGTCTTTTGGGCCAGGCTAACCTCACTCAGAATGATGTTCTCCAATTCCATCCATTTACAGCGAATGATAACATTTCGTTCTTCTTCATGGCTGCATAAAATTCCATTGTGTATAGATACCACATTTTCTTAATCCATTCGTCAGTGGTGGGGCATCTTGGCTGTTTCCATAACTTGGCTATTGTGAATAGTGCCGCAATAAACATGGATGTGCAGGTGCCTCTGGAGTAACCTGTGTTGGGTGCAGGTTTCTTTTCAGGGTGTGGCATTAGCCAGTTGATGGATGCCAGCTTTGAATATACCACAGGCACTAACTAGTATACCTGGAGTGAACGGACTTCCCAGTACACAGCTTTTAAACTAAGACTGTGACCGCAACACTGCACCCAAAGTGCTGATCCCTCATCTCACTTCAGGGCGCCAAGTTCCGTCTCCCTCACACAGAGACAATGGGTTCGGGCTCCCAGCGAGCGACCGGTTCCCGATGCAGAGCAGCCCCTAGTAACAACATGGAGACAGGCTGTCCATGGATGCAGACCCCACAGGAGGGTAGGTTCAGGAGCTAGGAAGGGTCCAGGATGCCAGTCTCCAACAAGGGCCTGGCTCTCCCCTCCTGTGCAGATGACCTGTTTCCTTCCACCTCTTGGCTGCAGCTCAGTGGCTGTGAGTGGGCTCTGTCTCCTGCGATGCCTGAGAACTGCAGGTCCACAGCCCTCCAGGAAGCTTCTTGAGCTGCACAACCAGGAACCCCCCTCCAGCCACACCAACGTGGTCTGCAGATCAGACTTATCTACCTACCTCATGCAAGGGCAGAGTCACAGGTCCTGAAAAACATCCCCTAAGGACATCACGTCCTAATCCCTGGGACCTATGAATGGACTTTATGTGATCTTGCCTGGCATGATGAAGGTGGGTGTGGAGATTATCCTGCGTCATCCAGTGAGCCATGTGTCATTACTGGTGTCCTTATAAGAGGGAAACTCGACACCAAAAAAGAGAAGGCCGTGGGAAGACGAGCAAAGACAGAAGGGACACTGGAGCCACCAGGACCTGGGAGGACCCACCCTGGAGCCTCCAGAGGAGTGCAGCCCAGCCCACACTTGTGGCCATCAGAACTGGGAGAGATAAACTCCAGTTGTATTTAAGCCTCCTGCCAGTGCAACTTGTTAGACAGCCCCAGATTCTATAGACCAGAAACGTCTATGGAATCAGAATCAGAGCTGTGACAAGACCCCGCGTCCCTCGGCAGGTGTTAAAGTTTGAGATCCACCAGTCTGAAGACGGTGTGGAGTCTGTGTTGGCTCCTGGCAGAGCAAGAACTGGACCTGAACTCAACAAAATAACTTCAGACGCCTTGACCTTAACTTGCCCCCTTCCCTGCATCAGTCTTTTTAGTCTATGCCATAACTCTCCATAGGAGACATACCATCCTCTAGACTGAGAACTGCGGCAGAAAATAAAGTCATCAGACAACAAGTACATAACTAGCAAGTAGCTCAACTGGGATTTGAACACAGAACTCTGGTCAAAAGAATCTATTTACACAACCATTGGCAAAAAAAAAAAAAAACCCACCGCCTGGGACCCTTCTGCGCACAGCTCAGAAGACAGTGGCTTCACCAGTCCTCCAAATGGTAGGGCAGGAAGGGGCTCAAATTAGACAGAATTAGAAGATTCTGAGAAGGTGACATGCCAGGGATGAGTCATTTTGCAGTTTTGGACAATTACTGTCAGGACAGTCAAGATGGAGGGGACACTGAGGGTGGCAAGGGCAGGAGCAACATCACGACCACCTGCTGACCTCAGGCATATCTGGGGACAAGGGAACATGTGGTCTGACGGGATTTGGGTCCTGGGTCTCTCCACCCTGCTTCTCCCAGCTGCCTCCCAGGTGCTGGTCCACACCTGAAGCCTAGGCTGGCATGGCTTTCTTACCCCAGGTCAGACACAGGAGGTTGGCCTTCAGACAGGCAGGTGTCCAGGATGCTTCTGCAGGAGCCTCGGAGATGACCGCTCTGGGGAGCAAAGAAACAAGATTGGCGGTCGGGGGTGGGGGGAGTGGGCTGTCATACAGCCATGATGGAGGCCTCAACTTCCCCACAGGTACTCAGAGTTGCCACATCAAGGTGAGGGACAATGACATTCCAAACTCCACTTTACAGGAGGCCTGAAGTTGGCCTCTCCAAGGCATAGGAGAGGGTCAGACTCAGACTGCCATCAGCCATGACACTCCCAGCAGCAGGAGGACACAGCTTCGTGTGGACAGGAAACCTGGGCAGTGGGCCCAGTGTTTGCCAACATGCCCTGGAGATGGCTCAGGTTGGTTACTACTGCCCAGCCTTTGTCTCTAGGCCCCTCTTTCCCACATAGCCACCAACCAGTCTCCTGGTGAGCACAGGGGATGCAGATCCCAGAGTGGGAGCCAAGGTAGGGCTTGGGGGTCAGAGCTATTTCTCTGCCTTGACTCAGGGGTTGGTGGCATCAGTCATCATGGCCCCTATTGCAATCCACAGCACATTCCAACTGGGCACCATCCAGCCAACTGCAGAAATCTCTGTTGATATCACCTCCATCCGCCCGGCAGCAACTCAGACATAAGCCAGCCCCCTCCTGGCCCATATTTTTACTTTTAATTATGATCAAATGTGGAATATTGAGTAGCTTGATGCATTTTAGATGTCTACCGAGATTTCTTTTTAATAATGCAATTTCAAGGCTCTAATGGCTCGTAACTGGGGTCATTACTGCATAGGTATTCAGTAGGTCTCCAAAGCTGGCCATTTCTCCCCTGGCGAGGGTGTTGGAGGGTTGGAGGTGACGCGGTGAGTAATTACAGAGGCACAGTCTTCTTCTCAGGCCCAAGAGGGACCTCTGGTGGCAAAGACTCAATGTAGGATTTCCCAGCCGTGGTGACCAGCCACAGAGGAGCCACAGGTAAGCTTTTCTATGTTGTACCTGAACATCAAATAATTCTCAGAATAGCTGCAGGTTGTTCTCACCATCACCAAAGATTCACCTGCCAGGATGGAGAGGTGACTCACAGCGCGCTCACTGTCAGGATGGGAGGTGACCCACACCACACTGGCAGATGCGTGCACCTTCCGTAGAGCAGACAAGCAAAGATGAAGGGAGCTGTGTTTGTGAGATTCTGTGTCACTGTGAGCAAAATACCTGACATAAATAACCCAAGGTAGGAAGGCTTCACTTTGCTACGGTTTTAGATGGTTTCGAAGGGTTTGGTGGAGCAGAGATAGTCAACCCATGGCAACCAGGAAGCAGAGAAGAGCAGCTTATATCATGGCAGATAAGAAGTAGAGCAGGGCAGAAAGGGGCTGGGGCAAGATATAGACCCCAGTGACCTTCCTTCAAGGAGGCCCCGCCTTCTCCCAATATTATGAACCCATCAAGGGATTAAACCAGTTATTAGGTGAGAGCCCTCAGGATCTAATTGTCTCTGGAAATGCCATCCCGACACCGAGAGGCACGCTTTACTCATCAACTAGGTGTTTCTCAATCGAGTTGATAGTCAAAGCCATCATCTCTGGGTCAAGTGAACCTGAATTTGCACTCAACCTTGCTGAGCATTAAGTCCATTTTGTTGCTATAACAAAATACCTCAGGCTTCACTTTTTAAAGGAAAGAGCCTTATTTGGGCTTATGACTCATCTGCTGAAGGCCCTTGCTGGCTGATGCACGGGACAGGGATCGTATGTATATGTCTCTTCCAGTCTCTTCCCTCTTCCTATAAAGCCACCAGGACTGGATCATAGAGAGCCACCCTGAGGACCTCACCTAATCCCAGACACCGTGCAAAGGCCCCACGTCTAAACACCATAGTCACGTTAAGTCTCTGCCTTCCTAACAGCTCTCAGAAGAGATTAAATTTCAACACATGAAACTTTGGTGATGCTCAGACCAGACCCAAACCATAACAGCCACCATGTTCCTCCTTAAAATGGGGCACCTGGTGACCCGGAGCAGGTCAAGCGCCCTGATTTCTGATACCTGCTCTTGCTGGGTCTGGCTGATGGCACACCTGCCAGTCAGCTACAGGTTCTTATTACAAAGGAGCTTGTGTAACTGTGGACCGGGACAGTCAGTCTGAGATCAGGAAGAGATTCTTGGGGGCTCAGAAGTCAGAAGCGTCTATGGACTTGGAAGGGAGTGGGGAAGGGGAAGGCCAAAATCAAAGCCATCTCCACTAACGCCTTTTGCTGTGGTGCTGGGGAGAGGGGGCAGCAAACTACCTCCCTCTCCGAGTCTCAGTCCCTGTGGAATGAGGGTGCATGAGTCAAATTTCAGTGGAAGGAGTCAGTTAACCCTGAGTGAGGGGACAAGAACTTAGGTGGCTGGCAGCTGGCAAGGGAAGGAGGAGGCCATGTCCATTCTGGTAATGATAATGGAGTTCACCACCTCTCCAGAACCCACAAGGTTACAGTTTCTGCACCTCCCCTGCCCACCTCTCCTCCTCCCTCTGGGACACTGGACCATTGGCTCCCATGGGAAGCTGGCCCTCTCCCCATGACCCCTGTTAGACTGCTTCCCTTCCCTGCCTCCATGTCATCATGCCCATACATCATAGGATGTCCATTTGCTTAATCAGAATTTATTGGGCATACTGTGTGCCAAGTGCTGGATGGCCAATGGGGACTTATTCTGAGGAGGGTCAGACTGTGAGCGCACAGGTCCCCAAAGCGCCTATGAGGCAGAATCTCACTGTGCAGGTGTGCATGGGGTCTAATGCCAACTGTCCTCTGTCCCCAGACACCCAGTTCCTTGCTAAGAGGAAGAACCCCCACGCTGGGGACGGTCCATCCAGCATCACAACCCACTGGCCAGTCTCAGGAACAGCAGTCTACAGTCAGCACAGGTTTCCTAATGTGACATACGACAGTGGGCATGATGCGGAGTCTGAGTGGAAGGCAGTTGGGAACTCTGAACTAGCTTCAAAAGTTCTTTCTCTAAACTCACACCAAAATTAAAAAGGTTATTTTATTAAAGTACGTTTGTCTTTTCCAAGGAAGCCCCTCCTGGCCTAGGGGTCTGCTCTCCAGGACCAGCCCTCTGGGTTGGGGCAGGGGACGCTTTGGGACAGCGTCCTGGCCTCTTTCTGCTCCTTGAGGCAAAGCTTGTGCACTGTGCTGAGGACTTTGGAGGAAGATAGGAGGGTGGCACCTCCTGTGGCCTCTGACCCTCCCCCAGCCTGAGTTCACCAGCCTCAAGGCCTCCCTGCCCACTGTGAGGACAAGGAGGATAACAGGCAGAAAACACCTTCATTGTGTGGGTGGAAGAAAATGCTCAGAGACCAAGCAAATTTGTACTTCTTGTTATTTCACTGAGTCCTGGATGGAGGCTCAAGACAGACCATTATTTCAAAACTTCCTGTCTGGGAAAAGAAGGATAAAGGTCAAAGGTTAAAGGCCTTCCAAAGGAAATTTTGGAAGTGCCTGAGAAGCCCTCAGTCCACCCTGGGGCTTTGGCGGCTCTGGTGCTGAAGAGGGTGAGTGGGAAAGGCCAGATTCCTGGACAGCAGGGCAAGCGTCACTTCCCGGAGCCCCTGAGCCCAGCCTGCATCGCGCACATTCAGTTCTGCTGGGAAGGGTCCTTTCTCTGGAATCAAACGCCAAGATGGAGCTGGGGCACAGGGCAGGCACTGGGGACCAGCACCTGTGGGACATGGAGGCATGGGGAGAATCTGGGCTCCCGCACAGGCCCTACAAGGCCCTGTGAGGCCTGTCTGTCAGAGTAGCCCTGTCAAACCCCTGTGTTATTCCCTCTGGGGATGCAAAGCCACATAAGGTGCTTGGAGGCCATACTTGGGATGGCACCCCTCATGGGTGCTGCTCCCCTGGTGCCTCCATTACTCTGTCAGGCAGCATGATTCAGGAAGGAACTGTGTGGCAGGATCAGCAGATCCCCTGAACAGTGATGACAGACCAGTCTGACATCACAAGGAGTCACAAGGAGTTCCATGCAGAGACCAGCACTTGGGACATCCCCCATTATGGTGCTGGTCCAGACCCCGCAGACAGGGAACTCTTGTCAGTGAGAATGACTTCCATGCCTCCGGGAAGGAATGCATGCTCAGCAAAGAGCCAGGCAATGTCATGGCTGAGCCTGGCAAGGCGTACAGGAGGCTGCCCTGCACACGCCCCAGCTCGGGTCCGAATGGGTCTTGAGCTGCCCAGGTTGCAGTGGCCAGGCCCTCACACACACTGGTGGTGTCTCTAAGCAGAGGCCTCTTTGAAGGGGAGTCTCCCAGCCTCTGGAGCACGTGTCTTGTCAGACCTCGCAGTGCATGTCACCTCTCTTCATCTGACTCGGTCATTGTGGTGGCAGTCATGCTGTGGATCCATATGACATCATGGAAGGTGTCCAGATGGCCCAAATGTCTCCAGGGTCTATCACGACACTGGCAGAAGAGTTAACACGGCCCTAGGAAAAGCATGAAACGGTATTGTCTGCTCACGTGACAGTGAGCTAGGATGCCTAGTGGACGGATGGCTAGAAGTCTAGGCTCCGGCGGGCGCCTCTCCTCTCCCTGTGGTCCTGACAGCGGCACAGCCAGACTTCTCACGGAACTGCAAAGGCAGGCATTCCTAGAGCTCCAGTGGAAGCTTCCTAGCTTCTTTGGGTTTAGCCTCAGCACTTCTATCACTTGCTGTTGGTCAAAGAAGTCATGAGGACTGCCTGATCCGTTTCTGTTGCTATAACAAGACACCTGAGACTGGGTAATTACAGAACAGAATCTCCTTTCTCATGATTCTAAAGGCTGCAAAACCCACAATCAAGGTGTTCCTTGTCTGTTCAGTGTCTGGTGAGGGCTGCTTTCTGCTTCCAAGATGGTGCCTGGTTGCTGCACCCTCCAGATGGGACAAACGCTATGTCCTCACACAGCAGGAGGAATCAGGGCAAGGAAGCAAAGACAACACGAAGCCTCTGTTGTAAAGGCCTTAATCTTATTCATGGGGAGGCGCCCACCTCTTAAATCCATCATGCTAGCCATTGGGTCACAACCACTGGAGGGATGGACTCACTCCCCCACCCAGGGAGCATCGCAGGTTCGAGAGGACAGAGCGCGAGTCCACCTCTTATTGGGATGGTCACAGAATTTGCAGCCTCTAACTTAGCGCAACCAGTCATGGTCACTAAGGAATCCTAATAAAGACCCCCAAGTCATAAGGGGCATCCCTGGCCCCTGCTACCCGGAAGTCCAGCAGAGGCTCATAGCTGTCCCTTATTGGAGGCCAGCACTGCTTCCTGACTGTGTCTCTGTAGAACTGGGGAGCAGTGAGCCTGTGCAGGGTGCGGTGTCTGATGGGTCAGAGTGTGGCTGTGAGCATCTCGGGGTCTGAGCCACCCTGACCTCCAGCTCCTCACGGGCTGAGACCATGCAGAAGTCCTGCCTTTCCTCTAACAGGAAAGCAGCTAGTGCATCCCTGTAGGCACCAGCAGAACCACTCTTCCCCAACCAGTCAGACCGTCAGCACCCGGCACCCACTTGTCCAGCCGTACCCTGGAGTCAGATGCTCGGTGCTCCAAACTGCAGCCCTGATTTACAGCCCTCCCCTTCCAAAAACTCTGCTGGCTCTGAAGACCCCTAGCTTCCCTCAGGCAGACCCATGCATCCCCCTCTTATCCAGCCCCATACTCCTTATCCATCCATACTTCCTAACTGGGGCTGGCCTCAGGAGCTGGGCTCCCTGCCATGCATGTGGTTCTAAATTTCCCCCACTCTGCACAGCACCCTGCCTTTTGTCAGCATTAAAAATCAGGTAACTGACCCCAGAGGTGGAGCCACAGCACTGTCTGCAGGGCTCACGGACTCGTGGCAGCTCACAGCCCCAGGGTTGAACCTCTGCTCCCCCAGGAAGACTCGCCCACGTGCATCTGTCTCCCCTCCATAGGATGCTCTCTGGCCCTCACTGGCTAGCTCTCAACTCAGCCTCCCCGGACCTTGAGGTGCTCCCCACTGTTCAGTGAGGTTCTGGCCTCCTGCCTCACTGGACATGCCTTCTTTGAGGCTGATGGCTCTGGCACACCCCTGGTGATGAGAACCAATGCCACATTTACCCAAGACCCACCTGTGCAGGACCACCGAGGCCTGGGATGCTGGTCCTGACAATTCCTGCCCCTCCCAGGCCTCCACACCCGCGAGAGGTTGCGAAGAACCTACCAGAAGGTTGGGAGAGAAGGGCGGGGGCAGGCTGGTGCCCCCCCCCACCCACCTCTGTAAGCTAAGTGCACGCTTGGGCTGGGCACCACCCACCAAGGAGCTGAGGCTAGTCCAGCCGAATGATGGGCAGGAAGGAGCTCAAGTGGCCAAGGCCACACCGCCATGTGTGGGAGCAGAGACACAACAGGCTCCTCCAGGAGGGGACCTGGCGAGGTTCATCATAAACGGGAGCTCCTCCCACACACAATGAAGACCAGTTGGAATAACCAGGTGACCCCAGGAGAGAGGCAATGGTAGGTGCCAGAGAAACATCCCAGAATACAAGGTCTCCTATGTCCAAACTGTCCTACTCCATTCTGCTGCTATAACCAAATACAGAGACTGGGTAATTTACAAAGAACAGAAATGTACTTCCCCATTAGAGGCTGAGAGTCCAAGGTCAAGGCCCTGGCAGATTTGATTGTCTGGTGAAGGCTGTGTCTCCCAACACTGCTGCACGGTGTATTGGGTGTCCCCACATGAGTTCTGGAAGCCCTCCAGGAATCTGTCACCTGCACCAGGTGTCCTGGGAGCCCCTTCTGCCCTTTCTCCCCCCTGATTCTGCTGCAGCCAGGTAGGGGGAGGCAGACACCTGGTGAAGCTTGGAATTTCAGCTAAGCAGCCCTGCCTCATCCCTGTGAAAGCAGGGGCTTGACCCCTAGAGGAGGACCTGGAGGTGGGTGGCTGTTGAGCCACACCATCTCTTACTACTTGTCAACAGCATAAGCTGTGCCACAGGCCACTCTGGATGTCATCCTAGGCAAGGAAACAGATACCTGAGGGAGCGGTTTTAACAGGGAAGGGTGAGGAAGGAAGACCCCAACCATCAGGGTTTTGTTGTTTTTTTTACTTTTTGTTTGAGTTTTGTTTTGCGGTGCTAGGACGGAACCCAGGGTGTGCTGGGCAAGTGTTCTACCACGGAGCCAGCCCGGCTCTTTTATTAAGCCCATTAAACACCGGAGTTTCTACTGATGGCTGATGGAGAAATAAAACGTGGTCCATCCACCCTGTGGAATATTACAAGGCTAGACTGGTTGGAAATTCCTGCGCAACATGGATGAACCTGAGGACATTGTGCTAAGTGCACAAGTCAGTCCCCAAATGACAAATTCCATAGGACTGCACTTGCGTGAGTGAGATACCTAGTCATAGGCGGGAGGTAGAATGGTGGGTGCCAGGGGCCCGGGAGGGGACCCAGTCAGTGTTGATGGGAACAGAGCCACAGTTGGGAAGACGGGGGAGCTGTGCGGATGGACGGTGTGATGGCCGCGCAGCAGGCTAGAGGCTGTGCCTGTGCACGGTGCACTTGGAAAGGGTTAGAGCGGTAGCCTTCGCGATCTGGGTTTTACCACAACACCACGGTTTACTTTGATCGAGGTCCTTGGGCAGAGCTTACGCTGAGCAAGGGCAGTGCTTGCTTGGCCCCAGTGCTGATGGCTAGCTGCAGCTCCTTCCCGTGTTCGCTGCTGTTTTCCACATGGACACACATCACGTGAGTTGTAAACACACAGATGCACAGTTGGTCAGCCTGCACAGTAAAGTGGGGCGGGGAGGGGCAGTAGCCAAGCCATCTGGGGGGCTCAGATAGTGATGTTGGGGTCAGCCGCAGGGCTGGGGTCAGGTCTTCCTTGAGCCCAGTGTGTGACTAAGCACTTGGAGAAGAAGCAGAAAAGAGGACAGTCAGGGACAACATGCAGGGTCACAGATCCTCTGCCAGCCCCCACCCCCACCCTGCCTCCTCCCCACCCAAAGCCTGAGGGCAGCAGAGCAGCAGAGCAGGACCCCCTAGCCATGTGAGCAAATGGGTACTCAGGACATCAATAAATAATGAGCTGTTGCCATGGCAATGGCCCCGGCCCATATTTCATCTCTTGGAGATTCAGACAAGCTCTAACAAAGCTGCAAGAAAGCCAGGCTAGAAGGGAGAGGGCACTCATCTCCCCCCAAGTGCTGGAGAGACCCTCAGGGCTCAGAGTGTGGGGCCAGCGCTACCTGGGTAAGGGATCAGAGGAACGGGTTAGGCGAAGACCAGGGGACAACTGCACAGTCAGGGAGGCTTTGACTCCTGCGAGGAGTGTTATGTCATGTGAGTCATGTGACCCCCACCAAGCCTCGGTTTCTTCATCTGTAAAATGGAGATAGAAATTGTACCTGCCTCATCAGGTTTTTGTGAAGATGGAAAGGGATAGAGTATGTAAAGTCTGGGCTCATAAAAGCCCTCAGTGAATGTCTCTTGGTGTTGCTATTTCTTGTAAAGAGATTTAAAGAACAAGAAAAATCTTCACGTGTGTACGTGCATACATAATTGTTCGTGTAGTCACGTCTCTGCCGGTCTTATTCCATCCAGCATTGTCGTCTCGGTCTTGGAAGACATTCTGTGACATTTCTCGCAGTGCAGGGTGTGAGGATTAATTCTTTCAGTGTCATGTGTTTGAGATGTCTTTATTTTGCCTTCATTCTTGAAAGATGCTGACACCCATCTAGAAGTCTCCGCTGGCAGTTGTGTTTCTGTGTTCCGTTCCCCTTCCTGTTCCTGATGTGAATTCTGTTCTTGTCTTCACTCCTCTGAACGTAAGGTGTTTTTGTCTCTGACCTCTTTGGATTTTCTCTTTATCACTGGTTCTGGGTAACATGCCATCTGGTGCCTTCTGTGTTCCTCTTCCTGCTTCTGGTGCTTGGGGCTCGTTGAGCTTCCTGGATCTGGAGGCTTGTAGGTTTCATCCAGTTTGGTATTTGGCAGTACTGGGGCTTGAACTCAGGGACTTGCACCTGCAAGGCAGGCACTCCAGCACTTGAGCCATGCCTCCAGCCTGCAGTGTAAACATTCATAGGCTGCTATTTCTGTAAGGACCTTGCAGTCTTCCTCCAAGACCTCCTGCTGAGCCCAGGCTGGGCTGCACGGAGCTGCTCTCAGACACATCGTTCAGATTTTGAGGACTTTTTCCTCCATGTTTCACTCGAGGTCTTTTACTGCTGTGTCCTCAAGTTCATCAGCCTTTTTTTCTGTAACGTTTGATCCGGTGCACGCTCATCTCAGGCACCACAGACTTCCTTCCCAACTCTGATTAGGGTCTCGTTGAGTTTCCACACCTCTGCCTCATGTGCCCAGCCTTTCCTCTGGCTTTTTGAATGCACAGCTGTCTTCCATCCCTGTCTGCCAGTCCCACGCCTGCAGCCTGTCTCACCTGGTGTCAGATCATTGATTTTCAGCTCCTTACAGGTCAGATTCTCCTCCCTCATCGTTGAATTTCTTATTGAATGCCCAACGCTGTGAGGTCCCCTTTGTTGGATGGTGAATTTTATTTTCTTATTAGCATACGTTAATTGTACAAGGGGGTTTCATTTTATTTGCATAGATGTGTACCATGTACTGTGAACACTCTCCATTATGCCCCTTCAGTTCCCCTTCCTCCCGCTTTCAACCCTCGATTTTATTTTTACTCATATAAATGTATTTGAACTCTGGGGATGAGTTTGTTTTGAAATGGCTTGATTTCTTCAGGTTTCACTTTTAAGCTTCATTTCCTCTTGGGGGCACCAAGGCAAGGCCCTCAGAGAACTCTACGCTCAGCCCAGGAGTCAGGAGAGTTCCAGCCTGGCCATGTCAGCTGCGTGCTTTCTCCACAAAGCTCCTACAGCACCCCGTGAGTTCTGTCTTCTCCAGCGCTGCCCTGTGGACACTCTAGCCCTTGGGTGCATTTCCTTCAGCCTGGATATCTGGCAGGTTCCCCTGGGACCCCTGCTGTGCCCCAGGCCTGGACTCCCCAAGGCAGGGAATTAGAGCAGCAGAGGCTCACCCCATCACCTCTTGGGGGTCACTGTCCTGTGCTGCTGCCTGAGGACCAGTGTGTCGAGAACTGTGGTCTCATACAAAATGCCTGGAATCGGGGGATGCAGCAGTCACCAAGCTTTGGGAAGACTCTCACTAGGACCCCAAGTTCCCCGAGACCTGAGGGTTGGGGCTCTGAGCCACCAGACCCAGCCTCAACGGCATCCTTATCGCTTTTTTGTCACTTCCATTTTAAGGGGTGCAAGGGTGAGGTCCCACTCCCACTGGTCTGGTCTTTCAGCCTCAGTTTCCTTCCCTGTTGAGAAGGAAGGCTGGTACTAACCTTCTGGGGCCTCCCAAGAGGATGGGTCTGTGAGCCAACAAGGTTCTTCTTAGTGTGGATCTCAGCCCACTTGGCTCCAAGATGGACCAGGGGAAGGTGCGAGGGTCAGGAAGGGCCCCATGGGAAGGGTGTGGACACATCAGAAGGACGGAGTCCCCAGGGAACTGGAAGACCATCCTGTACCCACCAGCCTCGCCAGGTCAGGGCCGTGAGGGGAACAGGTGCCCAGCAAGAAGGGAGGGAAAAGCTCCCAGACAAGTTGCCTGGCCAGCTCAGGCTCTCAACACCCATCATCAACTCCTCCATCCTGCTGCAGTGGCTGTGTAGACTGCTGTTAGAGACGGTGGAGGAGAGGGCCCGACAACTCTCTGCTGCTGCCAGGGACAGCAGTTCCGGGCCCCCTGGAGGCTACTTCTAGACAAAGGGCTTGGCTTTCCTGGTCTCCTCAGTGTCCCTGAGACCCAGGAGAGATGAGCAAGCCAAGCAGTCTGCAGCCCCTGGGTCTCCTTAGTAAAAAATTTACCACGAGTCCATGAAATGTTTAAACACCATATTTTACTACTAAAGGGTGAGGCAGAGGCCTGCACCTTCTGAGAAAGAATTTTCCAGGCATTTGATAGATCAAAGCAATAGATAAAATAAATATGACCAGCAACAGCTGCAGGCGTGAGCTGTCCTGTCCAGGAAAGCACTGTATGGAGGTGGGGGGAGAGCTGGAGGGGCAGCGTGGAGTGCTCCCCCCAGCGTGATTAGGGATCCCCAAGAGCAGCCGGGAGGGGGAGGGTGCTAGGACGTCTTTTCACCCACAGCTGGTAAGAACCACGTCCTGCTAACACGGTCCTCATCTCCAGCTCGCAGATGAAGAAACCAGGGTCCCAAGAGGCCCTGTGGTGTGTCCCCAGGGTCCCATACGTGGTGGGGATGGACCTGAGTCTGTGTGAATCCAAACCCAGTCCATGACAGTCGGGTCCTGGGAAGGTCAAGGGTCCAGCCACACTCTCACTGGACTCGCCTTCTGTCCACATTCACTGCAGTAGTGTTTCCAGAAAAGTGGGGAATGTGCTGGCCACAAAGAATATGCTAAGGCTGACTCCCTCCTGGAGGTGACCCCAGTGAGCTGAGACAGGTCCCCTAAAACTGCAGGTCCTGCAGAGCTGGGCAGCCACCCAGGCCCGCATGGGGCTCCAGTTTCACTCTAGCTTTTCTTTTCTTTCTTTTTTTTTTTTTTCTTATTTGTTTGGCAGTACTGGGGTTTGAATCCAGGGCCCCATGATTGCTAGGCAGGAACTCCAGCACTTGAGTCACACCTGCCAGCCCTTTTTGCCAAAGTTATTTTTCAGGTAGGATCTTGAATTTTTTTGGGGGGGAGGGGGCCTGGGCTGACATACCTACACCTCCCACTTATCTGGGATGACAGGCGTGCACCACCATACCCCACTAGTTGATTAAGGTGGGGTCTTGCTCACTAGCTTTTTGTCTGAACTGGCCTTGAACCTTGATCCTCCCAATCTCCACTTCCCAAGTAGCTAGGATGACAGGTATGTGCCACCACACCAGACTGCTCTCACCTTCTTGAAGCTCTTAAAACTTCCAGAGGCCACATAAACACGCAGGTGGTCTTGGTCCCCAGAAAGGCAAGGTTCTGTGCTGAGCCCCTGTTCCTCCCAAGCCAGGCACCACCAACCCCAATGAAGCGTTTCCTGGAAGGCTTTCAAAGTCTTCTCCCCACACAGCAGAATAAGAAGGGGAAGAGGGGGAGAGGCAGTGGCCAAGGGAAGATGCAGAAGGGTGGGGGAGGTGCAGCAGGCCTGTCGGGGAAGAAGGGGAGGGAGTTTAGAGTCTGAGAGTCAGAAACACTGAGCGAGCCCAGGCTGCAGCTTCCACTGGGTCAGACACCTCATAGGGTCCTCCCTACCTACCCACCCCTTGGGGCTCCTGGTTATGCTGGAGACTGGTCCCCAACCCACTGAACTACTGCCGGCAGGGACCAGGAGGGCTACCCAAATTGCTTTGCGCTGCGTGCAAGTGTCTCACACCTAGTGGGCACCTGACCTGCCACAGGGGCTGTGGAGGAGCCCACAGAGCAGAGGGAATTGAGGGTGAGGGTTCTCCAGGCTGGTGGACCCAGCTGTGCCCTAAAGGACAGGAAGGTAAGGGACATTGAGGTACAGCGTGACCAGAAGTGGGCGGTGCACAAGGGTGTCTGGGTGCATGGTGCAGCGGGGCTGCAGCTTTGGGAGGAAGTGGGGGACACTAGCAGGTAAGGCCAAGTCTCAGGTAAGCTGTGGGGAATGCCACAGCGGTGAGGCGCATGGGGAGTTCCAGGCTGCAGAGGGTGAGTCCAGGATGTCAGGGCCTTTATGAGGTGGGAATAGGGGGCCAAGTTGGGAGCTCTGGGGTGGGGTGGGGTGGGGTGGGGGGACGGCAGCTCTGGGGCACACTGGACTTCAACACACCAGCTGTGTGGCCTCCACAGGTGACAGGTTGCTGTCCCACTCATGGTTTATGTCTCAGCCAGTGTAGTGAGACCCAGTTGTGAGGGTCCCCTGCCCTCAGAGGGCCACCAAACCAACTCACGCTCCAATTCTGAGCTCCTGAGCAGCCAGGGGCCTCTGGAGCTACCCGAGTCCTGTTTTGTACACTCCTGGTCCCACGCAGCATGGTCTCTGCCTGGAGCCCTGGCCCCCCCTCTGCTGTGCCTTCTTTATGTCACCCAAATATCCTGGTGACCCAGCCTATGCTAGGTTGAAATACAAGACTCAGAGACCAACAACCAAAATTAATTAATAAAAGAAATTCTAGTCTCTATTTAGGCTTCGTTTTTAAAAAGACCAAATTGGTCCAGTCATGGAGCCCAGAGATTCTTCAAAAGGTCCCTTGACTTGTCTTCCTCCCACAGATGCCACAAACCCCGGGCCCTCTGAAGCCCCAAAATCTTCCCCCAGAGTCCAGAATCCCCACTACTGTCTCTCCCTCTTAGCTCCACAAATCCCCTGCCATGTTGTCCAATCTGGTGGTCACTTTGCCCACAGCAGCCCCACAAGAAGTTGTGCCCCACCCCTACATCCACCTCCTCCTCCCACTTCTGCCCTCTCTTTCCCCTCAACCAGGAGCCAAGCTGCCAAGCCCAAAGCACCCATCAGAGGGCAAAGCTTATGGGCCATCCTGGGAGAGAAGGCTGTGTCCCCATCTCACTGGAGAACACTGATTTTGTCCCATGTCCCAGTGTTATAAGCCCAGTCCTCTTTCCTGCAAGACGGGACAGTGGACAGGACTGAGGGATGGCCTGGAAATGAGAGAAACATGCCAGGGCTAGGAGTGTCCCACAGGAACGTCACACAGCTCAGTGTCCAGCCTGGCACCTCTGTTGGCTGGACTCCCCCTCCCCATCTCCCTACAAGGAAGGGGGCTGCCTCTCTCCATCCATGGACTCCAATAAGGAAGATGGAAGTACCAAGGTGCCTGTGAGGCCTGGTTAACATCTCTGATGGTTTCTTTGTGTGGGAGTGTCCCTGAGAGGGACTAGCCAGGGCAGGCAGGTCCTTGCCCAGGTTAGTCACACTGACATAGGCAGAGAGGTTGGTGACAAATTGCCTCCTTCCTGGAGGGCCTTTGGGCTTGTTTTTTTAATGAAGCTGTGGAGCTGAGCCTCTAATCACTACCTTCAATTACCTGCCCTCCTTTAGAAGTCCCCAGCTGTTCTGTTCTCACCTGGCAAGAGACCAAAACAGGCGCTTCTGGGAGCAGAGACCCACAGTGATCAGAGAGAGCAAGGGAAAGAGGAGACAAAAGGGAACCAAGGTGCTGAGGACCCAGGTAAGTCCCTGCCCCTTCTTAGGCTGAGGGTCTGTCCCTACCTGCAGGTCAAGCAGGACATTCAGCACTTCCTCCTGGGCTCCAGGGTCCAGAACTGACTCCACTCTGCTCCCAGATGCCCAAGACCCGGTCTCCATCTCTTTCTCCTGGCCCAGCTCAGCATCAGCCAGGCTACAAAGGGGTCTCTTCCCACACACCCAGCCCACCCCTCTAGATCTGCCCTGGCCGTCTGCCTCTCCTGACACCTCACTGCCTGCCCCTTTGCTACTGCCTCTAGGCCCTGGGCTCACCGCCACTCCCCTGAATCAGAGCTGCCTGCGCTCCATCCATTCATCCAATGCCACTGGCAGATCCTCCAACTTCAGCTGAGAAGGCGTCTCCCTTCCCTACGACTTGTCTGCACCCCAATTTCTGCTGTGAAGTTGTCCTTTCCTTCCCTGTGCTCCCCATGCTCTGTGAGCACCAGGACGGCAGAGAGGATCCATTGTGTCCACTGCTGCAGAACAGTGGCTCTCTGCAGGGACCGTTCTGCCTCCCAAGGGACACTTGTCAATGTCTGAGGACACTTCGGTTGATCAACTGAGTGGTGCTACCGGCGTGCAGTGGTGAAGGCCAGCGGCACTGCTCTGCTCAACCTTCAATACACAGCACCACCACCTCCCCATAGCCCCAGTGGCAGCTGTGCTGGGTGACGCACTCACCAGACACCATCAACAGGCAGGGACAGAGCACCACTCAGGGGATACATGCATGGACGTCCCCAAGGAAGGGAAGGCTGGCCCATGTCAGGAGCGTGTACACACACACATACACACACACACACACACACACACACAACATCCTGCAAAAGAAAGAGCCTGCAGCAGGCTCCAGGCCATTGCTTCTCCTAAAGCACACTACCTTCTACCACTGTCCTGCCAGTGCCACCACCCTAAACCCAAACTGTACTTGCAAGCAGAAGCCATGCCCCCACAGCCAACACATGGTCCTCCTGGATCCCTGGAGAAGGCTCCAGGCTCCATCTCAATCCTGACCCTTCAGGTTCTATGTGGTGGCAAGCTGGCAACTCTTGGTCTTCAGTTTCCACTTCTTGAGGCAGCAAGGGGACAGCCTTGCCACCCCCACCCCCAGTGTGGTCATGAGAACAGAACAAAACATAACACAAACCAGGTCTGGGGGCTATGCCTGTAATCCCAGCACTCAGGAGGCCAAGGTAAGGTCATGAGTTGGAGGCCAGCCTAGGCTACATAGTGAGACCCGTCATCAAAAACCAAGGGCTGGGCTTGTAACTCAGTGGCGAGTGCTTCCCTAGCACGCGTAAGGCCTTGAATGTGACCCCCAACTCCCATACACACAAAAAACTCAACGTGGGAGCACTTTGTAACTGTCAAGTGCTGTGCCCCAGGGGAGCATCCACTGGTCGCACTGAGTTTCTAGGCCATCCCCTTCTCTACCAATGCATGAGAGTGCTGGGTGCTGCATGGGGCAGGAGTCCAGGCCCACGTGTGCAGCTGGTAACTGTGCTGGGAGCCAGGCAGCCCACGGGCTCCGGCACGCTCAGGAAAGGGAAGGACGAGGCAGATGGCTCGTAGGCAGGCTGGTGGCACCACCCCCGTGTGGGCGACCGACGCAGACTTCTCCTGGTGTTTGTCTCCTCCGCACCAGATCAGGAGACGCCATGGGAGAGCTGGTTGGCACTGGAGAGGAGGCCTCCAGCATCTCAGCTCTGCTCTGTCTTCCAGGAAGGCCCCTCCACCAGCTCAGTCCCTCTGGCTCCTTAGCGTCCTGTGTAGCCTCACCCTGCCCTTCCCTGCATCCATGCACACAGCCATCCTATCTGTCAGTCAGCAGAATGTGACTCGGAGGGGCGGGGGGCTGAAACTCTCAGGCTCTTCCCTTTGGCTGTCCCCACCCACCCTCAGCACTAGACTGGCATGTTTGAGTTCTTCAAGAAAGTGTAGAATGAGAGGTTGAGTGGGTAGGTGGGTTGATGGATAGATGGATAGATGGAAGGACAAGTGGATGGGTGGACGGATGGGCGAGTGAATGGGTGGGTAGGTGTATGGATGGCAGATGGATGGGTAGGTGGATGGGTTGGTAGATGCACAGATGGACAAATACATCAGGGGGTGTAAGTGTACAGATAGGTGAGTGGTGCATGATTGGATGGACAGGTGGATGGACATGTGGATAGATGCACATCAGTAGAGGGATAACGCATGGTGCAGAATAACAGGAAGTGGACAGCGGCGGGCCCTTGGCCTGGAGCCGAGGCTGGAGGACTGAGGACAGCACGCCCAGAGAAGCGGGGCCATTTGCCAAGCAGAGCTGAGAGCCAGGAGCAATTAAGCCTGAGCGAACACCCCAGGAGCCTCGGCAGCCCCATCTTCATTAAGGTGCTGACCAGGGAAATCTCATCAGAAATAGAAATTGAGGTTTGATCTGCTTCCAGCCCTGGCACTGCCGCTTTCTGGGTGAAGTGTCTTCCAGCCTGGCCACAGCCCTGGACAGCCCTGCCACAGAGCAGCAAGAGTGAAGAAACCCTGGAGCTCAGAGCAGCTGAGGCCCCAGCCAAGGATTACTCATGACCCTCTCAGAGATGACCCCTTCTTTCTTTCCTTTTTTTTTTTTTTTGTGGGACTGGGGTTTGAACTCAGGGCTCACGCTTACAAAGCAGGCACTCTACCCTTGAGCCACACCTCCAGTCCATTTCACTCTGCTTATTTTGGAGATAGGAGAATCTCAAACCCTTTGCCCTGGGCTGGCCTCAAACTGTGTTCCTCCCAATCTAAGCCTCTCAAGTAGCTGGGATTACACCAGGGCCAGCAGGGCCTGGCCCCTTATTTCTCCTCTCCAGGGAAAAATCAAGAATTTAAACACAAGAATTTTCACAATGCCCAGCTCAGGGTTACTCAGAACCACCTTGGTGGGCTCAGCCCCAAGTGGGCAGCTGACACCCAGTTCTCCCTTGCCTTCCCTTCCTAGAATCCCAGTGGGGTTTGATGCCCCAGACACTTCACACTCTCTACATGCCCGACTCGTGTGAGTCCCATACCAGGCGGTGGGTCAGGTCTTCACCTCCCGAATTTCCAGATGGAGAAACTGAGGCTTGCTGAGGCAAGCTAACTGCATTGGCAGTGCACAACCCAGGACGAGGAGCCTGGTGCCAAGCTGACCCCAGACTCAACTGAAGGCGGCTGGGTGTCACCCCTCAAGTGTGGGGCTTTGCTTAGTCACCTGCCCAGGCTCCACCTGGCCACTCAGAGGGAGGGGAATGGCCACCTGAGGCAGCTGGACGCTCTAATTCTCCAGCCCTAAGTACTCCTGGCACCCGGGAGGTAAGAAGGAGGCAGGGAGACCCTCCAGTGCTGAGAGCCCACCCCAGAAGCTATGTGGTTCCTAGACATGAGGCCCCCAATACACAGCTGAGAGTAAGGTGTGGTCACCCCATTTTACAGGTGAGGGAGCCAGGCCCAGAAAGGCCTCAGAGTAGGGCAGAGAGTTTCCAGAGGACTGAGGGCACAGGTGGCTCATCCTGAGGCCCAGCACACCAAGACTCAGTGGGACCAGCCCTCCCCCTCCCTGCACCCCATAGCCACCTTCTCTAGAAGAGGGGTGGAGAGCATACCCCCTGGGGATCCTTAGTGCTCTGAGTGTAGAGAATTCTGTTCCTGGACTGCCCCAAAGCCCATCCACACAGGAACACCTTGGGACCAGGTATCCAGAGGGACTGCCTCTGGGAACCTCGGTTGTGATTAAAAAAGAGCGAGCCAGGTGTTTGATGGGAAAGGACTGTGAGTTTGAGCCAGCTAAGGACTTCTTTGCTTGGTGACCCAGTTTCTCAAGGGGGGGGGATTTTTACGTCAAGTTGGAGCAAATTAAAATGCATTTGTCTTCCATTCAGGAGTCCAGCCCAGCAGGGAGGCCAGGCGCGGTCTCTTTCTAGCAGACCCATGCCAAGTTAATTTGCAGGGCGCAGTGCATGTCTGGCTTAGGGACAGCGTGGCAAGCATCAGGGTGGGGTGTGGCTGATCCCCAGGCTATGGGAGGTTCCTTCACACTGTCCACAGCAATGCTGACCTGTGCTTGTGCATGAAGTATCCTCTGTGTCCCGTGGGCACCTGACCTGGGTCAGCAGGTTGAAACCTGAGCACACATCCCAGGCGGTACCTGTGGTCACAGTAATAACGACAAGGTTGCTCACATTTGCTGGCTGCTGTGTGCAGGCACTGGGCCAAGTACTTCGTGTGGACTGGTCACAAGCAAATGCTACTATCTACCACATTCAGATGGGGACACTGAGGCACAGTGGGCACACTATTCTAGGAGCTGGAGCAGCGTTTTCATTCGGTCAGTCAACAAATACTGCTGTGCACAAGTACAAGCCACATCCCGGGCTGGGGTGGGAGAAGGCAGAGGCCACCCTCTGGGCAGCACTGTAGGATCAAGCAACACAAGAAGTACACAAGAGCCCTCAGCTACAGTGAGGCCACAGGGTGGGACTCGGTGCTGGTGAAGCAGATAGAACAGGGCAGAAGCCTATGTCGGGGTCAGGAGATGACCATTCAGCTGAGACCCAAATGACCAGAGAGGTCATCAGGCCTGGAAGCAGCCCTGAGCTGGCTCCAGGTGGAAACCAGGATCGCAGAGTTCCAGAGGCCATGAGGTGCTCCCCAGGCAAGTCTGAGAGGTTGCTGAGACTTGCAGCGCTGCGCAGGGAAGGGCACAGGAGCATCGCAGAGGCAGGCAGCGGTCCTCAGAGGGACCCCTGGCCTTGGCTGAGGTCACAGAGGGAGAAGAGGAAAGTGTGTCTAGGACCCACCTGGGATGGGCTGGTTATGGGTGTCAGCATTCTGTCCTTCACTCAGAGAAGATGAGGGCCTCCCAACTCCTCTGCCACCCACATAGCTGGTGAGAACACCCACACCAAGCTGCCTGTCTCTTTGTCTCTTTGTCTGCTGTCTCTCTGTCTCTCTGTGACCTCCATCTCTCTCTCTTAGTCCAGGGTCCTTGCAGCCTCTCCAGGAGATCTGTTTCTACAGGGGGAACCCCAAGCTGCTCCAGGGTGGCAGGGCTCCCAGTTCAGCGCAATTCCATGGGTGTGTTCACTTCCCGTGCTACCTCCAGCATGCCTCAGGAGTACCTACTGCCCATCTTACCGGAACTGCGCCTGCCCCCATGGCCAGGGTCTCCCTGCTGTCTCCTGTCCCTTCTCTCTCTGGAAACTCCACACTCACTCTCTTTCCTCCTTGAGGGTTTCAGACTTTGGAACAAGGCCACATCCACCTCTGTCATCCATCACCTGACTCAGCCCACCTCCCCAGTCTGGGCCGCCGGGGGCCGCTCTCTGGCCCCATTACAGTCAGCCTGAGCCTCCACCCGGCCCCTCCACACAAAAGCCTGCAGAAGACACAGCCAAGGGCAGTGGGCATTTCAGGGCCACCACAGCACCTCCCAGAGAGGCCCCAAAACTATGCAGCATCCTGGGGTCCCAGAAACCGTGTTCCCACCTTGTAGAGCTGTGGGCCACAGGACAGAGGTCGGGAAACAGGAAACAAGGCCCCACCAAAGCCACACAGTGACCAGCACCAAACTGGGACACTGTCCCCAGGCTGCCCGTGCTTGCTCTGTACCCAGCAAGCACCCCGCTCGCACTCCTGCTCACCTCAGGCAGCCCCAGCCTGGGGCCCTGAGATACTGCCCAGTCCCTCATCGAGCCATGCCTGTGCATCCTGCTTGTCCCACTTACTCCACACCCACTGCAAACCCAAGGACACAGCCAGGTCCTGGCAGCAGCACAAGCCACATATCCTCCTCCCTTGCCTCCCCATAGGCGGGCTCACAGCGCCCCCTGGTGGACAACATCAGGCCGGCCCATCACCATCCATCCTGCAGAGCACTGCCTGGGGAGCCTGGCCCCAAGAGACTGGACTGAAGGGGAGTGAGGTGGCAGCCCCCGGGGAAAGGAGAAGAGGAGAGGTGTCCACATTAAAGACATGGTCTGGAAGCTTCTGGGGTATGAGCGACCAGAGTGGCTGTGACTGACTCTGATGTCTTAGCCCCAGAGTTACCTTTCACACGTTTATTTGGCCGACATATGACAGACAGTGGTGTGCCAAGAACACCCAGGAAGGTGGCACCTGGCCCTTGCTCCCAGGAGGTCCCTGCTCACTGCAGTCCTGCCATGGTCAGACAGAGAAACGCTACAGAGTCTCCTGGGAGTATGGGAGGGCATTTCCCATCCAAGCCAGGGCCCTAGGCAGGGTAGGGGAGACAGCCAGGTGGTCAGGGACACAGGAGCTGGAGAATGGGTTCAGCAGGACCACCCTCAGAGGGCCAGGGCTGGGGTAACTAAGGCAGGAGGGGGGGAAAGAGGAGACAGGGCTCTAGAGGCAGATCAGCAGCCTGTAACTGGGCAGGGTGGGCACTGGGCAGTGGGGTCTTCTCCAGCCAAGGCAGGGACTCCAGGCCTTGACTCTCCAGTCAAGAGGAGACAGGAAGCTGAGTGTGGGGGTGCACACCTGTGATCCCAGGTCCTTAAGAAGCCCAGGCAGGAGAATGGAGAGTTCGAGGCCCACCCAGGCAAAGTCAGTGAGACAAAATACGAACAAAAGGGCTGGGGGTGGGGGTGGCTCAAGTAGTAGAGAGCCTGCCTGGCAAGTGAGGTCCTGGGTTCAATCCCCAGTTCCACCAAAAAAAGAGAGAGAGAGAGAGAGAGAGGAAGACAGGAGTTCCATCCAAGCCGTGTGGGGAACCAGAGGCAACTGGGCAGCTCTGTATACAGGAGAACAAGATGCATTTGTGGGAGAGTGAATCACAAAGAGGAGTGGGCACGGCAGAGCCATGAGGCACCCAGCGTAGCCCAAGTGCCCACACCTGCACTTGAGCCAGAGGTGATGTGGAGGTTTGAGGGGAGCTGGGTACAGCCCGGGGCCTGCGTGGGCCTCTGAGCCATGTCCAGTCTCGGCACCCTGTAACGGTTCAGGTGTGCACAGGTCTGTGCCAAACTGGGGTGCAAGTGTGAAGTGTGCTCACTGCCAGGGGAGGGTCAGACTGTTGGAAGAGGTGACATGGGATAGTGTGTGCCTGGGCAGCAGGGCACTGTGGTCAGAGGTGCCCTGGCCATCAGTCCTCTGTAGCGACGTGGGGAGGACCTGCTCTGCTGCCAGAGCAGAACTCAGGCCTATATGGGTGCTGAGCCTCTGACACTGGCCCATCAGGGATCATGGTGGGGGTGTTTTACCAAAGGCAGGGTTCAGACAATGGGGCTGGGGAGCTGCAACTGGCAGGTATGATGGGGTGCTGATGAGCCCCAAAGCAAGGGCCACCTGCTCCCCCATGTGGCCAGGGAGTACAGCGCCTCTAGAAGCCCAGGAGAGCTCTGGAGGAGTTGGGACAGGGCAGGATCTTCTTGTCACTGCCTGATGGCGAGGGGCTGGTGACAAACCTCCATGGGAAGGATGAGCTACGAGGAAGTATTGCTCCAGGAAGGTGCACGAAAAGGCTTTCTCCTGAAACTGATGCTGTGGGTCCGCATGCCAGCCCTCTGAAGCCAGCCTGGCAGGATGCAAGGGGACAGCGACTCTCTAGGAAAGCAGGAAAGCGTCAGGGAGAAGCACAGCCATGGTCTTCAGAGGCTGGACTGGAGGCCTGAGCAGGACAGCTCAAGACCACAGCAGCAGGGGGCGCTCCGTGACCCATGAATGGAGACGCACTTGTGCCTTTATGTGGCACTCACTGGGGAAGAGAAGAATGGGAGAAAGGAGGTTCAGAGACCACAGTCCTTGCTGTCCCTGGGCTGGAGGCCCCTGGGGATGACACACGTGAAGTGTGAGACTGCAGAGCGTGGAGTGGGCCGTGAGGCCTGACCACTCCAAGGCCCTCACACTTGGATGATTCTGCCTTTTGTAAGGTGCCCCCAGGTAGCACTGATCCCGCGTCGGGCACCGCGCAAAGCACTTTTCACACAACTCTGAGGCGGAACTAAAACTGCTTTTGCTGAAAAGCACTGGTTGCTACTTGGCCCTTGAATTAACCAAAAGCTGGAGAAAGACGTGTCATATCTGCCCCTATTTCCCATCTGTCTTTGCTCTCAGCCTTCACCTTGCAGCCGCCTTGGCATCCAGGAAGGACAGGACTGATCCATAGCAAGTCTACAAGGAGGCGTGAGGGAATAGCCCCCGCAGAAGGGAACAGCTGAGCCTCCGCAGGACAGACACCCGCCAGGCGACAGGGACTTGTGCATCCTGACCAGATCGCTCTCCTCAGTGATGACAGCAGCAACAACTTCCCCAGAACTTCCCCCCAAATCAGAACTGGGATAATGACAGGCCAGGCCACGCTTGACCTGGACTGTTTAATCATCACGAACACCTTTCACCCCTGCCCCAAATTCAAAGCTGCAATGCTCAGCCCTCGGGCTCCCTCACCACCACCTGCCAGGTCCTTAGACGAGCCTCAAGGCCTTTGCACTTGCTGCTGTCTCAGCCTGCATTGGTTGACCCCGGTCATCAGGTTGCTAGATCCTTCTGGCCATGCTGGTGCCCTCTCCAGAGACCTGCCCCCCACCCCCTGACAGGCTCCTCTACCTGCTGTTTTCATGGGTTCTGCATCTAATGTGCCACCTGCTCTGCATTTAGAGGTGAGCTTTGAGGGGCAGGGCTCATATCTGCCTTGTCCTCCCTGGTGTTCCTGAAGCCCAGAATGGGGCTCTGTAGAATAAATAAACCATCAGCCAGTCAGTCAACGTCAATGCTTCTGGAGATGGGACACTTGAAGTGAGGATACAGCAGTCCCCAGAAAAAAGCAGGCCACGCAGGCATGAAAACAGAGGGGGGTCAGAAGGAACAAGGGAGGCAGGAGAAGCGGGCCCCAAGTGGACCCACAGCTTACTGAGGGTTGTCCCCACAGGGCCCTGCCATCCTGCTTCCTCATGTCCCAGGGCACACTCTGCCCCTACCACCTTCACGTGTCACCAGCGTCCTCTGTGCCAGGTGATCCAGGGGAGGCCCCTCTTGGCACATAGTTACTGGTGGACTCTTGGAGGTGTCCCTAACTGGCCTTTGTCTCACACCCAATGAGAACAACTGAGTTTCTGACTTGGAAACCAGCTGTTTCCATCCTCCCCAAGGACCTGCTTGTCCTCCACCTCTCCCAGACCAGCCTCTGAGGACCAGGGCCAGGTCACATCATCACTGTTACTAGTGACCTCTGGATCTGTGCTAGCTGCTTCCCAGGTTGGTGGCCTCATTTGGCCTTCTTGGCTGCCTCTGGAGACAGAGGCAATGACCCCTGTGGGCAACCAGGAGCAGCTGCCAAGTGCCAGCTGTGAAGGGCGAAGACGCCTTCTCACCCCCAGCCAGAAGCAGCAGCAGCTGGGGAGAGGGCAGGGCCCTCCTGGCCTCTTGCTGTTGATCTCTGGGGACCACATTTCTCTGGCATGAACCCCTCATTCCCCCGCCCAGGGCTGTGGTAGAAAGGAGCCATGCATGTTGGGTAGCTGGGACTTGTCCGTGCACTTATTCACCTGTGTAATGGGGATAAAGTGAGTATGGCCTCCAAACTCAAGAATGCAGCACCAATCCCATGCCCCCCATCCCACCCTCCCGCCTTCCCCGCCACCCCAGAGACAAACACCAGGCTGACCGAATGTAGGATGGATTCCTCTGACTCGTGAACCATTTTCTCACATCTAAATGTGAACCTAAGTCACAGGTTGTTTGACATTAACCACGTTAATAAGACCATCTCGCCCATGGCTGCAGCTCCAGCACGCCAAGCTGTCTGCCATGAGCACAGCACAGCCTGCCCCTTCCCATAGGGCACATTGCGTGTGTCAGGGTTTGGATGTGAAGTGTCCCCCCAAAGGCTCATGGTCCCCAGCTGGTAGGTGCAATCATTGAGAGGTGACTGGCTCTCGAGGACTCTGACCTCATCGATGGTTTCATCCACTGATGGACTCACAATTTGATGGCATTGGTGGGAGGTGGTAAGAATGGGCCCTGTTTGATGGCATTGGTGGGAGGTGGTAAGAATGGGCCCTGTTTGATGGCATTGGTGGGAGGTGGTAAGAATGGGCCCTGTTTGATGGCATTGGTGGGAGGTGGCAGACACCAAGAATGGGCCCTGGCTGGAGGTGGTGGGCCACTGAGAGAAGGGTTGCCCTGGAAAGATCTGCCTTGTCCCCGGCCCCTTCTTGTTGCCCTCTCTGCCTCATCTACCTCAGGTGAGCAGTTTTGCTCCACCATGGTACTCTGTTTCACTACGGCCCAGAAGCAATGGAGCCAAGGGACCGTGGACTGAAACCTCTAAAACCACAAGCAAAATAAACCCTTATTGTTTTCTTGTGATGCCAGGGTTTGAACTCAGGGCCTCACACTTGCTAGGCAGGTGCTCTACCACTTGAGCCTTGCCCTCCTCCCCCAGTACTTTTTTGCTTATTTTTTGGTTAAAATCTCATGGTTTTACTCGGGGCCAGTCTCAGACCTCAATTCTCCTACCTGTTTCCCACATAGCTGGAATCACAGGCGTGCACCAATGTGACCAGCTTATCGATGGCCATGGGGTCTCACTAACTTTTTGCCCAGGCTGTTCTCTAACCTCAGTCCTCCATCTCTCCACCTCCAGAGTAACCAGGGTTACAGGCATGTACCACCACACCCTGCACAGCCTTCCCTTCTTTTAAGTTGTCTTCTCAGGCATTTGCCACAGTGATGGAAAACACTCACACAGGGTCTCTCTGACTTCTTGCACAAACTGTGCTCCTGGGCGCTCGTTCAAAGGCTTGGGGCCTCGGAGCAGGTCATGGTTCTGTGCACAGAAGAATGACTATGCAAGGACACAACCATCTGCAAGCAAAGAGAGAGGCCTCGGAAGAAGCCACTCTGCTGCCCTTTTATCCTTGGCTTCAGCCTGCCGGACTGTGAGGCAGTGGAAGGCCCACGTACGGTGTTCCACTGTGGCAGCTGAGCAGACTCACGGGCCTCCAGGTAAGGCCTCATCTCCAACTGCTTTCTAGGCAGCCCAGGTGCCGAGCCACCCCCACAGAGCCCAGGTGTTTCCCTGCATTGTTGCAAGAGCTCCAGCAAAGCACCAGAAGTCCCCTGGACTCAGCACTCCTTCCTCTCCCCTATGGAGTAGCATGTCACCAGGGTCCTTGCAGTCTGCTGCTGCTGGCTGCGAGGGTGAGCAGAGAACCAAAGGCTAATGCAGTAAAGGCTGAGTCCCAGCCAGGCACATCCTAGGCATGCACAGATTTCAGCTAAGATGATAGCTGTTACCGTCTTTCTGCCTCTTCACTCAGTCTGACCCACTCCCCTGGAACTCTGGTTCCAGGCCCCTCCATGAGGCTGGCTGTCCTTCCTATACACCTCAGCTCCTGCTCCTCCTTCTACTGGAAGCCCTGCCTCCTGCCCCTCCCCACACACGCCCCACTCTACCCTCCCCCAACTCAAAACCTACCTTTGGATATTATCTTCTCTGAGTCCCAGCTCCCCAGGCCAGGCTGGGTGCCCCATTCTCTACCCCTACCCCGACACCCATATGACCTGGGTTATGTTATGGTGACAGCCCCATTCCACTCCTTACCTAGGAGCCTTCCCGGAGCAGGCCGGAGCCTCAGCACCTTGCAAGTCAGCTTGTCCAGAGCCCAGCGAGTAACGATGGCCTGCCTGTGGCTCCACCGGGCCCTGCCAAAGCGATCAGCTGGTGACCATTGTGGTGAGCCCAGACTCCACCTGGAAAAGGGGCTGGCTGGGGGACAGAGTTCAAGGAGTGGGGTCTGGGGTCTGCCTCTGATCACAGGGACTGGTCCACCGCACGGAATACTGCACACTTGGAAGGCACACAGAATACAGGATACGAGGCAGACAGTGGGGACTCAGGGAAACAGGGTGTCACCCAAGCCCCCTGGGAACCACCCATGGATGTCAAGACGTTCCCGGGAGGATCCAACAAACCACCCAACTCCACAGGGCAGGTGAGAGCGACCTTTCAAATCTGCTACTGCCCACTGAGGCTGTCCAAAAGCGATGCTGTCTGCCACACTTCAGAAGGCCAAAAGGAACAGGGATTAACGCTGATTTTGCCTTTACTGGACCTGGCATGTCCAAAGTACTACTGGGTAGACAATATGAAAACTATTAATGAGGCTTTTTTACACTTTTTTTGAACTAAGTCTTCAAAACCGGGCAGAGCGTTTGTCCCTAAATGGCACGTGCTCCAGGGCAAGATGACGTGTGGCCTGTGGCTTCTGTAGAGGATGTGTGGAGAGGAAACTGACAAAACGCCTCCCTTCACACACCAGGCTGGAGAAATGAGAAAACTGTGGACGCCCTTTCTTGAAGAGAAGCGGTGATCAAAGCAGAGATGGCCATCCCTGTGATCGCTCTAGAGCCCAGCACGGCTGTGCCTCCCAAGGGCAGGTTGAGCAACAAAGAGCCATTGTCCTGTCCCCAAGCCAAGGAAGTGCGCAGCTGCCCCCTGCTGGTCACTCTGCTCCCTGCACCCAGCACCAGCGGCCAGAAGCCGGGGCATCCAGCTGGCAGTGTGGCAAAAGCAGGCTGCAGGGCTGCCGGGGAGACCAGGACCCATCTGGTCCCAGTTTGCCAAAAACGTCAGGGATAAGGGTGAGACTATGGTGAGGTGAGCAGACGAATGGCTTTGAGCAGAATAGGTGAAGGGAGCATCAGACACAGCACCCTGCAGATAAAAGATAGGTAAAGCTCTTGTTTTAAAAAGTCAGAATCGATGCAAAAATGTCCAGGGTGAGCAAAACATAAAAGACTAAATAAAGACAGGCCCTGGCCCCTGCCTTCCCCGCAACCTGGCCCCGGGAGCAGGTTGAGTAGCAAGAACAGCTTCCTGGCTGGGGGAACCACAGGAATCCAGCCAGGATTCTCTCAGATGCCCAAGGCTCTCTCTGGAAGAACGTGAGCTTTTTAGCCAGTCCCATGGCCACAGGCGAGGGGCTTTACATGGCAGAAACACAGTCCCCCAGATCAGGGTGCTTGGCTGTGTGTGTCAAGGGTCTGCCTGGCTCCACACACAGCCGTCTCTGTGCTGCATCTTTCCTCATGTGCCTTCAGGACAGAGCACTCCGACCTTTCTCTTCCAAGGATGCCTACTTATCAGTCAGATCGGGGCCCCCTCAGACTCCATTTAACCTGACTAGCCCTCTGGAGACCCCACTTCCAAATACAGTCACATGGGGCTTTAATATCAGACTTTAGGGGAGACCATACTGTCCCCAGCACAGAGACCTACATAGGCGAAGGGCACAGCCTCTGCTGCCTTTGCCCTCTTCAGCTTTTTCAGCTGTGGGACTTTGCAAAGTGGCCACTGAGAAGATCCTCAGTCCCCAGCACCCTCCAGCCTCACACAGTGACATGGGTCAAGGGTGTTAAACAGCCAGATGACCTGCATGTCCACCTGTCTGGGTGAGCCTCAAGGTCCCCACAGCTCACATCGTTTCTTTCTTTGGCAGCCACTAGCATGGCCACCTCCCAGCCTGCAGGGTCCACCTCAGACCCAGTCCCTCAGGACTCTTTCTGCTCCCGCAGGGAGGACCCCACTCTGGGGTCTGTGTTCACCCATATTTCCATGAGTCCCCATGGAGAAGCTGTAATCACCTGGTGGTGACCTGAGACATCAGCGGCTTCCATCCACTCCCCCAGGAGGGTTAGGGCTCCACTCGTTCGACCTCCTTTAACCCGATCACCTCCTCAAGGCCCTGTCCAAACAAACAGTCTGGCCAGACGGGACTGACTTCTCTCTGGGACATTTTGCAGGAGGTCTGGTCTCCTTTTCTCTTGCAGTGCCAGTGGGGGCTTGGTGGGGATTTGGGGGTGATGGAGGATCCTGCTTAAAGCTCTCTCTGGGAGACAAAGCCGGCACAGGCCCCCGGGGTAATCACACCACCATCCCCTTCATGGCCATTCCCTGTGCTGACCAGCGGATTGTCTATAAAAATAAAAAAGTTCCCCAAAGAACTGAAAACAGGTGTTCAAATGAAAACTCCTACACAAATGCTCACAGCAGCATCATTGCCAATGGCAGACTGGGGAAACCCCCAGTGCCCACGATCAGACGACCACATGAGCAGAAGGCGGCCCGTCCACCTGTGCCTCTCAAGGGAGTGAAGGTGTAAGCTAGAAAAACGACACCCAGTGAAAGAAGCCAGTCAAACAGGACATGCCACGTGACTTCTATACGAAACTCCAGAAAAGCAAATCAATAGGGACAGAAAGCAGGTAAGAGGCTGCCGGGTGGTGGGGAGGGGTCAAAATGGGGAGCAGTGCTTCCTGGGTACAGGGTAATGACTGTACTATGGGACTAGACAGAGGTGACAACAGGGTGCAAATGCCCAGCGCCACCAGACAGCGCACGGTGCAGAAGACAACTCACCAGCTGTCCTCATAAAAGCAGTAAATGTGTGCAGTCCTCACTCATCAGTTCCCCAGCCCACCTCTCCCTCTCTCTATATGCCACACTGCGGATTGAACTCAGGCCCTTGCACTTGCTAAGCAGTTGAGCCACTCCACCAGCCTTTCTTGCCTTTGCTTGTTTTTAGATAGGGTCCCATGCTTTCTCCTAGGCTGGCCTCAAACCACAGTCTTCCTACCTATGCCTCTCACACAGCTGGGATTACAGACATGTGCCACCATGCCCAGCACAAATCAACTATATCTCAATTAAATAAAGCTGTTTTTAAAAATGGTTCATTTTAGGACTGGGGGAGTGGCTCAAATGGTAGGGCACCTGCTTAAACAAGTGTGAACCCCTGAATTCAAACCCCAGTACTGCCAAAAAAATCATTAAAAATGGTTCATTTTATGTTATGAATCTTACTTGGACTTGTAAAGAGTTTTCATCCTTTGTAAGACACCCTGTAACTAGCAGGGGCCCAGCTGTGAAGTTTGTAGTAATGTCAGGGTGGCCCCAGTTCATTCAGGGGGATTTTAAGTCTCTCCACTCATCATGTGGGTCCATGGCTGGTCACCTATGTCCCCCAGAAACAAATGGCAGAAGCATTTTCCTGCCTTAAAAATGTTAGCATGAAGCCACACCTCAGCCTCAAAGAACTAACAGTGGAGCTGGTGAGGCCGAGGGACTCTAGTATGACCCCATATCTCAGACCCTTTCTCCATTGAGAGGTGGGGTCTCTGACCCTCTCCCTGAACCTGGGTGGGCTGTAGCTGCTTCCACCAGCGCCACGAAGGAGCCTGGTCAGCAAAGGCTGGGCAGTTCCTCCCAAGAGGCTCCCCCTTGGGAACCCAAGCCACATGGGAGGCCATGGGCAGGTGCACCAGTCAGCAGCTGCTCTGTCCTCTACCACCCTGAGTCCATGAACTCCAGCTGAGACACTTCTGCAGAGGACAGTGGGACCCTCCTGCCTAGGGTGGCCCCAAGACCTCTCCCCTAATTTAGCCCTATTCCTTAAAGGGTAGAGGGCTTTCCAAAAGACTTACGCAGCCCCTACCCCAACAAGCAAACAGTGGGCCACTGCCTGCCTCCCTCCCTGCCTCCCCCTGCACTGGCAGCTGCTCTTAGGACACACAACCCCCGGTGGACCTGGACCTCCCCAGGTGTCCACTACCAGAACCTTCCATGGCAGCCAGGCCTCTAAACATACCACCTGGCCTGGCTTTGCCTTCCTAATTACACATTCCCACATATGGCCCACCTTCATTTCTTCCCAAGCACAGAATATTCTACGCAGACAATGGGGAGCCTTTGATTTTCCAAATGGTGGCTGGAAATGGTGATTTCAGAAGTAGGAGAGAGAATGGGGCCTCTGATTGACGGTGGTGTGGTCCTCTCTCCAGAGCTGCAGGGGCCCAGCTCTCCTTGCCCACCCAGGGGCTGGCACTCACCGGCACCTCCTGGGGAGTTGTCACAAGCCAACAGCCAAGGGACAAATGAGCGCCACTGCCTTCCTCTCACTCCTTAGGAGTCCACAGAGTCCTCCCTGAAACTCTGGGGCCTCGCACGGCTCTGCGCGCCTCAGCCTCAGGGTCAAGGCTGTCCGCCCCTCCCTTTGTCAGCAGGTCACAGAACTGGAATTTAACCCATGTCAAAAAAATCTCCCACATGAGTGCAAACATAGACGTGCACATGGTTGCACACACATGCACACGCATGCACCCGGCTTATGACTTTCCGGTGCCAACTTAGCTGCCAGCCCCCCTCTCCCCTCCCCCTCACTGCCTTGGCCCTGGCTTTCAGCTGGCTGCAGAAAAGTTTCACAACCCTAAGCACACAGACTGGCTATCTTTTTCTTATTGTTCTCTGCGTTCCAGCCCCAGACCCCCAACTTTCTCTTTCTATGACATCTGTGAGGAAAGCAGATTTTTAAAAGAGACATCAAACAGAGGGAAATCTTTGCAGCAAAAGGCAAAATTGCTTCTCCAAAGGGCATTTTTAATGACTGCTTTTGAGGCTCTTGAGGGGCTGTGGGATTAGGGAGACCCTCGCTACTTCTTGCTGCAAAATCTTCCTCTCCCAGGTAGGGAGGGACCCCAGGGGCCAGCCGCCTCAGTTCGGCCTCCTCCTGCTGGGCCCTGTGTGGTCCTCAGGCCTTCCAGAGCCTCCTGGCACAAAGCATTGAACCTGTGACCTCCCGCCAGCCTCCAGCATGGAATGGGAGGCAGTTGTGGATGGGGGTGAGGGGGACAGCGCCAGCTCTTCCCTCCTCAAGTATTATACAAATATTTATTGATTGTCTCTCCGTGCCTGACGTGTGCATCCATCAAGGGAACTTGCCTTCAGGGTGAAACATTTAAACCAATTCATTCTCTGGTTGCCTCGAGTCGATCAAGAGAGGAAAGCACCGATGGTGCATCCGAGATGCAGGATGGGGAGCGGCCCTTCTCTACAGCAAATATCATTCTACACCCGCATGAAACCTCCTGCATTATTTTCTGGCGAGACTCAGGTTCCCAAGTCTATTATCTGAAAGGTCCTTTTAAAGCAGGGTTTTCGTGCCACGGCATGCCCGCCTTGGAGCTGGGTGATTCCTGGCCATGCGGCCATCCTGGGCACCACACAGTGTTAAGCAGTGCCCCAGCACCCTTCCCAGGGTGACAACTGAAAGTGTCCCCAGCCATTGCCACATGTGCCCTGGGGGTTAATTTCTTAACTCCACCTTCAGAAAAATAGGAGGTAATTATAACCTGAAGAATTCTGAAAGAACACATAAGGAGTGAGGAGATTTGATGGCGACCCTTCAGAGAAACGACAGAGAGGCAGCTCAGCGAGGTGAGTGGATCAGAGCTGCCGGGCTCTGTGCACATCAGCAGGTGCGTCTCTGGTTGGGGTCGGACCCTGCTCTGAAACAGAAGGTGTGGAGAGGGCACCTTCACAGGAGGTGAAGGACAGGAGGAGCCACTGAGGCAGCAAACGTTCACCTCTCCCTATCCCTCTCCCTCCCTCTCCCTCTCCCTGTTTCTCTCTCTCTCTCTCTCTCTCTCTCTCTCTCTCTCTCTCTCTCTCTCACACACACACACACACACACACACAGTCACACACACACACTTAGAGAACTCCATCCCAATGCTGAGAAGGAGCCGAGGACGTTTGAAAAGGCATTAACTACTGAGCAGGAAGCAGGGAGCCTTTAGATAATTCCAGCCTCCTGCTGAGTCACCCACTGAGCCCTCCCAAACCATGTCATCCTCATCATTGTTGTTCTAAAGCACTGTGTCTGCCAGGTGTGGTGGCTCACACCTGTAATCCCAGCTACTGGGAGACAGAGATTGGGAGGATCTCTGTCCTAGTCAGACCCTGGTAAAAAAAATGCAAGACTTTATCCAGAGAATAACTAAAGCAAAAAAGTGGTGGGGTGTCACTCAAGTGGTGCGGTACAGTGCCTGCCTAAGCAAGCATGAGGTCTGAGTTCAAACCCAGGTGCCGCCAAAAAAATTACATTACATAAACCAGTATGTTTGGGGTCATGGCTGAAGTAGCAGAGGGCTTGCCTAGCATGGACATGGCCCTAAATTCAATCCCCTGTACCATGGAAGGAAAGGGGGGAGGAGGGAGGAAAAGGAGGAAGGGAGGGGCCTAACCCACCACACATTGGATGACTCTATTTATGTGAAATATCCAGAAAGGAAGACCCAGAGACATAGGAAGCAGGTCAGGGCTTTCTAGTGATGGGTGTGCAAGAAGAAAGTATTTACCAGTGGTTAGGAGTGGACATTTGTTCTAAAACTGGGTTGTGGTGATGGTTGCACAACCATACCAAGTTCACTTAAAAAACACTAAACTGGATCATGCACTTGCAGTGGGTGAATTTTATGATATTAAATTATACCTTAAGAGGAAGGAGGATGAGGGAGAATGGAAGGGATGAGCCTAACCAAGGTGCCTTGTGAGCCTATGTAGAAATGTCACTACAAAACCCCCATACAGCTAATATATCTAATAAAAATATTTAAGGGCTGGCGGAGAGGCTTAGAACAAGGTACCTGCCTAGCAAGCACGAGGTCCTGAGTTAAATCCCCAGCACTGCAAAAAACAATGTTTTAAAAAAAATTGTACCTCAATAAAACTGTTTGAGAGAGAAAAGGGGGCCATCACTACAGATTGCGCACAAGTGACACACATGCCCATGAGTTTGAAAAGTGGGTTACAGGACAGAGTCTAAGAAAATTATCACTTACCAAAATAGTTACAAATATAGATCTTAAATTTTCCAAAAATTGTTAAAAAAAAATCCCATAGTATTCACAAGGAATAACATAGCTCAATCGAATGTGTTCCAAGAATTCCAGGTTGCTAACAGTCAAAAACTTATCAGTGTCCCTCACAACAATGGCAAAAAAAAAAAGTAAAATAAATCATTTTAAAATCTTAATAATGAAGAAAATATTCAACACAATTCAACATGTATTCATGATTCAAAAAAAAAAGTTTGTAGCAAACTTGAAATAAAATGGAAGTAGAGACAAACATTAGGTACCAAAAACTAAAGACAACACAGCAAGCATCCTGCTTGAGGACGACATCCTGGGGCAGGAGTAAGTTGCAGAAGCCCGGTGCCCGCACTGTCCTTCTCAGCGCACTTCCTAGGGACTGAGGAAAGCTGGAAAAGGATATAAGGAGAGAAAGAAAATGACCATTTTTACACATTACACATAGTACTCACAGGAAATCTGAAAAGACCTGCAGATAAATTATTTAAACTGGTAAACTGTTTGTACTACTCCAGAAAATGTAGAAAAAGAAAGTTCCTAGCTGGCAGTTCTGGGGAGTGTGCAAGACCCCACGTTGGTGAGACTGAAGAACTGGGGTCTCGGGCTGCTGGCGGATGTCAAGTGGCCCATCTGCTGTCCCTCAAGTCAAATGTTAGCTCAAGCCCAGGGACGCACTCTGATTCTCCAGTACGCTGGGGTCCCCGCCAGCAGAATAAGACATGAAGAAGTAGACGCACACAGATTGGAAAGGAAGCACTAATACCGATCCTGGTGATAGACGATATGAGTGTCCACAGGGAAAACTGCAGAGTCTGTACAAGATTTAATAAGTGATTTTATTTAGCCAAGGATACAGGGGTCATTATACAAAAACCAATAAATTTCCATTTATTAGCAATGAGCAACTGAAATTTGAATTCAAAAAACATTCTATTTACAGTAGCACCAAAACCCATAAATTCGGGGGCTGTGAATTAAACAAGATTTGTTGACTGAAGCCAGCGGGTATCGATGAGAAAAATCAGAGAGCACCTAAACAAATGGAAAGATATACCACGTTTGTGAACTGGAGGACGTAATGTTGTTAAGATGTCATTTCTCTCCAAATCCATGTACGAGAGTCAATTCGATTCTAAACACTACTCCAACAGGTGTTTGGAGGAAGTCAGCAGGCTGATTCAAACATAGTCAAGAGCTGGCGGAGTGGCAGAGCGCCTGCCTAGTAAGCATGAGGCCCTGAGTTCAAACCCCGGTACTGCCAAAGAAAAACAGGTAGTCAAGAAAAAGCAAAATTTCACAAAACTTATATGTGCACCAATGGAACACAATGGAGAATCCAGAAACAGACCCTACACACACACACACACATGCAATCCAGCAATTTCTAACAAATGTGCCAAGGAAAAAAGTTTGATAGACGGAAAAGGTTCGTATTCCAGCTAATAGTGCTAGACAATAAGCCAGCCAGCCGTCTTGGTCTGTTTTGTACTGCTCTGCGAGGTAACGTAGACTGAGTCATTCATTTATAAGGAGCAAAAGGTTATTTCCTTACAGTTTTGTCGGCTGGAAGTCTAACCGCAAGGCCGGGGAATCTGGCGAGGGCTGATTTTCAGCGCCATCCCATGGAGGAAGGTGGCAGGGCAAGAGAGGAAGACGGAGGCAGAAGAGACCACTTGCCGTTTAATCAGGAACCCAGTCCTGAGATAAGGATCACACTCCCACAATCACGGTTCAACCCATTCATAAGAGTAGAGCCAGCCATTTCAACCACATCCTCATCCATGTGCCAGAAAAAAGTTCACTAGTGAACTTGAACCCAGACCTTGAACTGCCTGCAGAAGTTCACCTTGGGATGGGTCACGCCCCTAGATCAAAAGCTGTAAACTTCCTGAAGAAAATATAGGAGCAAATGGCCTCAGTTTAGGCAAAAATGTTTAGGTATGACATCAAAAGTATGAACCATAAAAGAAAATTACCATAAAGTGGATTTATCAAAAATTAAAATGTCAAGGTGTAAGCCTATAATCCTAGCTACTCAGGTGGCAGAGATCAGGAAGATTATGGTTCAAAGCCAGCCTGGGCAAATAGTTTGGGAGACCCTATCTCGAAAAAAACCCCCATCACAAAAAAAGGCCGGTAAAGTGGCTCAAGGTGTAGGCTCAAACCCCAGTACCACAAAACAAAAAGAGGACTGTGGTCCAGGCCAGCCTGTATCAAAAGCGAGACCCTATCTCTAAACTAACCAGAGCAAAAAACGGGCTGGGGACATGGCTTAAGCAGTAGAGGGCCTGCCTAGCAAGCGTGAAGCCCTTAGTGCAAACCCCTAAATAAACAGATAGATAAATAAATGAATAAGGCTGCTTTTCTTGTAGCCCTGTCAAGAAAGTGAAAAGATGGACACAGCCACGGACTAGGAGAGAGATCTGCAAACCATGTACCTGGTAAAAGTCTTATATCCAGAATATAAGAGAATTCCAAAATAAACAGACAACATAAAGTTTTTTTTATTTTAAAATGGAGCAAAAGGTATTAATGTACACTTCACTGAAGAAGGTTCCTAGAGCCAGCAGTGAGGATAGCACAAAACTGGAGGGCAGCCTGGGTTACACAGAGACCCTGTCTCAAAAAACTAACAAGGGGAGAAAAGAATAAAATTCGTAGGAATGAACTTAACCAAGGGAGTGAGAACTGAAGATGTGGATGAACGATGATGTAAGGAGGTGGAGACACATCTGTGTTAATGGACTAGGACATTTGACATTGGTCAGAAGTCAACACTTCCCAAAATGAGACACAGATTCAACGTGAACGCTATTAAAATCCCAATGATGTTCTCATGGAAATAGAAAAAAAACACTTAGTGGTTTCAAAACTTACCACAAGGCTACAGCAACCAAAAGAGTGAAAAGACAGACACACAGACGAAAGGAAGAGGACAGAAATAAACACCTGTGGACGTGACCAAACGATTCCTGACAAGGGAGCGAAGACCGTATAACAGGCAAAGAGCAGTCTTCAACACCTGGGGCTAGGAAAACGAGATGTCCACATCCCAAAGAAAGAACCTACACCAACAGAGAAAAATTAACTCTACATGGACCAAAGACCTAAATGTGAAACCTGAAACTGTAAAACCCTTAGAAAAAACCTAAACCAAAGGCTTCACAGCACGGGACTGGCAGTGGTTTCTTAGGCCCAGCTCCACAGACACAGGCAACAGAGAACAGCCGATTGTGCTTCAGGAAAACTGGAAAAATGTGTGCATCGAAGACACTAGTCCAGGAGGCTGGGGCTGACCTGGCAATGGTTGCTTTTATATGAGTTGGAAAAAGCAATGTAAGTATTTTAATAAACAAGAGATTAAACCATTTCCTCCTTGAAAAAAAGATGCTGGCTATGGAACCCGGCCTTCTTGATCCTGTCATGTCCCCAGGCACACAGCCATGCTGTCCAGCTGCACTTAAATTTTGCAATTATGAAAAGTGATCCTAAGAAAACTGAAATGAACAGAGTGGCCGGGCAGGATGAGGTAGCAAGGTGAATGTACACCCCAGGACTCGTTTGCCTGCATGAGCTGGAAAGGTGGCTTTTAGTCCCCACAGCTGCTTTTATTTGGGTTTTTGAACTGTGGGAAGCAGAATGTGGGTTTGCACTTCAGCTGTCCTCCACACAGACACGGTCTGCCCCACAGGGAAGGGATGGAACACAGAGATTTCAGGTGGCTTAAGAACCACGTAAAGGCGTTGCCCAGCAGTAACGTGCTCATGGTTCTTTGAGGAACCAAAGAGGTCTTGCTTTCTACACTCACACGTGCTGGAGGTCCAGGCTGGAGCCTGGGGGCCCTCACAGGATGGGAGAAGCCTCAGGAGAAGGCAGGGACCCCCCTCCTGTGGAGAGCAGGCTGGGCACAGTGGGGGTGCACTGTGCCCCCACTGTGAGACGTGGTTTCTCCCTCATGCCGCTTCCCTCTGAACTGCAGGATGACCCCCCAATCCTCCACCTGTATTAGAAGGCGCTGGACTTGGAGCCCCATGGAGCCTGCACCTGGTAAATGTCTGCCATTCAGTGACTAAATCCATAGGTGCAGGTCACCTGGGAGTGGTGGCTCTGTCCGTGGTTCTGATCCCCAGGTCCATTCTCTGAGACAAACTTCAGGGAGCCGAGCTTCTGCACAGGTACCTCTGACTTGACAAATCAAAGTTCCAAGCTCAGCTCACCCCTCCTCCATATAGGAAGGGTACTGACCTGGCCATATGCCCATTGCCTGGGTTTTCAGCCCATCCCTGCTGGGGCCCCACTACATCCATGCCTCAGACCCAAGCGTCCACCATAATCTACAAGCCAAGTTCTCGTTGACGTCTGCCCTCTTGCTCTCTGGGAGGTCACGGTATGTTCTGGAACATCAGAATGCCAATGAAACCATGCTCCCCTTTCCCACCCACTCCAGAAATACTACCCGGCACACCCAGGGAGGCAAAACCTCTAGGGCCCTCCTGGTCCCAGCTTCACTCCTCCTCCTCAACACCCTACCCTAGGCGTCCCCCACTTCCCACCTCCAGGCTTCTGTCTACCTTTGGGGCACAGACACCACTCTCTCCCTGCCCTGCACAGAGCAGTCACCCAGTAAGCGTCTGTAGGACTGCTGGTGAGGCCCTCTCACAAGCCTTGGAGGCTGGGGATACCCCAAGGCTGGCCCACAATCCACTTGCAGAGAGATGGACTGCACAGCACTGACCAGAGCCTGGGGTCAGGGGCCCTCTATCCTGAGGCTCATGGAAAGGGGCGACTGGGATGCTCAATCGTGTGTGACCTTTCACCTTGGCCCCTGTGCATGGCCTCCCTGTGCCTGGGAGGTGGCAGGGGATCCACAAGTTCTGAAAAGCCTGGGGCCTCCCCTCACTGCCAAAATGCCAGATCAGCAGCACCAGTGGAACCCCAAGGGGAAGGACCCTGACGTCCTTCCTGGAAGGCCAGTCCTGGCTCTGTGTCCAGGTGGGACCCCTGAGCCTACCCCAGCCCTGACAGCAGAGGGCTCAGTGCTACCTCTGGGGGTCATGGGCCCTTGTTAAAAAGACAAGGACTGACTGAGGAGCAGAAGCAAATCCTGGCAGGCTACAGGAAGTGGATTTCATGCAAAGGATGATTTTTGGATTGGGTCCTGGACCCGAGAAAAGGTGCTCTTTTGCTGTTAAGGACATGACTGTGACAGCTGGTGGCATTTGAATGGTGTCTACAGGTTACAGCGTAATTCCTCAGTCTTCTTACCCTGCTCGTGGAAAAGTGTCCTTATTTTCTGGAAATGTACACATGATTGCTTAGAAGCAAAGGGTGCAACTTACTCTCAACGCTTTCCTGACAAAAATAACGAGAGAAAATGGGAATGCTGAAAACAAGCATGCTTCACCACTTTGTGTTTTGTGCTTTTTTGGGAGCTGGCCTTGAATTCTCCATCCTCCTGCCTCAGCTGAGACACCACACCCTTTATTTTAAATAATGGGTTCATAAAACCCTCCAATGATAGAGTCAAATCCTTACTTTTTCTGTATCCCCTGGGTAGGCACACAGAAGGCACGGAGTCAATGCTCTGTGGGTTTATTTTGCTTTCAGTTAGTATTGTCACAGTCAAACAGAAACACAGAAAGAATCTCCAACAGGGGAATGTTTTTGGCAATCAAAAGACTAGTACTGAACCCCAGGACACACAGGCACAGGCCAGTGGCCTCCAGAAAGTCCAGAGAACAAGCGAAAGCCTGCAGTTTCATTAGGACGGACTAATAGACACAGATTATTTTGGAAGAAAGTTCATGGGGGCTTTCAGGAGCTGGCAGCTCTGATCATCAGTCGGGGCAAAGTCACTGCTGGCAGTCCTTCGTCACTGCTGATGTAAAAGACTTAAAGGTAAGGCAGGCTGTTTTGAACTGGTTCTGTTCTGTGAGTCAGCTACTGAACAGATGTTTGAGACCTGAATGCTCCCATTCTCCCCTCTACCCCTCATCTCCACTATGGTGGGGAGTGAAAGCAGTGACCATTTGGAGGTGGGGGATGACAAGCTTGATATAGGGTCTCACTATGTAGCCCAGCCTGGCCTCGAACTGTGATCCTCCTGCCTCCACCTCCCAAGGACCAGGATTACAGCACGGTGACTCCAGTTTGCATGATGACTCTTCACAGTGTCTACTCGATCCTGCCCTACTCAACAGCATGTGTCAGGTGTTGGGCTGATGGCCACACTCACGAGCCTCCAACCAGTGGGTGTCAAGTAATTCACACACAGCGGGGAAGTTGTCATGGAAAGACACCATGTAGAAAAATTTCAGCTGGGCTGAGACTTGTGGGCTGGGGACAGCTTCCCTTGGGACAGCACCACTGAATAGGCACCAGATGACACTGAAGCCACATTTCCACCCCCACCCCCATCTCTGCCCCTCAGTGAGTACCTGGCACTTCCTCCCACCTCCCCACCTGGCCCAACGATCCACATGATCACAGGATGCAAGAGGAGGCCTACTGAGATCATCCTATTCTGCCCTACATGCTGCAGGTGAGAGAAACTGAGGCCCAGGGCACCATGGCTAGTGAGGGCCCAGTGAACAGGAGCCTTCCAGCTCCACTGGGGCTTTACTTGTTCATTTCTTTGTCAACAACTTTATTGAGATATTCACACACACCATGCAATTCACCCACTTAAAGTGTATGATTCAGGGATGTTTAACATATTCACAGTAGAGCAACCATGGCCATTGTCAATTTTAGGATCATTTCATCACCACAAGGAGAACTCACACCCTTAGCTGTCACCTCCTTAGTTACCTCACCTCACCACCCCTGCCCCTGGCAACCACCAAGCTACTCTATCTTCCACAGATTTCCACTTTCTGGCAGCCCACCTTGGCCAATCTTCTCTGTGGAGCAGACAGGTAGAATGGGGCTCTGGGCGCACACTGAGCTCAGCCAGAAGAAGCACAAACATGCCCCTCCCCGTCACCCGAAGAAAAGGACTGCCAGAGAGGCACCAAGAACGTTCTCCTGGGGTAGAACGTTCTTATGGAACACAGCAGAGTCTCCTCTCCCCCTGGAAGGGCCTTGCCTGGGCCCATCCTGGCTGTGGGGAAGGATAGTCTAAAGATCTAAATGGCTTTTACTATCAATTCATGAGCCAGGCAGCATCCTCTTGGCCACTAGGGGAAACACTGTCACCCATTTAAATGACTGTTAATGAGGCAGGCTAGCAACAGAGAAAGAAAGAGACCGCCATGGGACTCGAGGGTCCTCAGCAGAAGGTCACTCCACGCTGGACTCCTCCTTGTACCATCCCCAGGCGTCCCCTCTAATGGCCATTGCAGTGGCAAATTCCTTTCTGGTTGTAACTTCCTCTGCAGTTGTAAATTCCCCAAAAGCCAAGGGAGTCTCTTGGCCAGTTCAGACCGGAAATGCCCAGTAAAGGGAACTCCGTCCCCAATCTGACCTCTCAGGTAAAGCCCTCTTCTTAAGACCTTATGAACATTGGTCACATCTCACACAGTTCAAAGCCTGAGAATCAGCTTGTGCAGAACGTCCCGCGTTACAGACAAAACCTTGTCAATCACACCTGTCAATCACCGTAGCCCCTCCTGCAAGGACCACTGGGATTTTCCAGGTGTTACAACCTATGAATTGCCCTGAACAAAGACGGGAGCTTCTGTGCCACCTGGCCAGGGCCCGCCGGCTCTCTTGCGGAGTTTCCTCCTGGTGTACTCCTCCTCTTTCAATAAAACTTTGCTGCTGCTTTGCAATCTGCGTCTCTGTCCAGTTCTTTGTTCTGAGATGCAAGGACCTGAGATCTTCTGGACGAGGGTCTTCTGCGACCACCCTCAGGTAACACTATTGCTCCTTCAGAATTATTTTTGTGTGTTTGTTTGGATTGGGTCCTCCCAATCTTTTGTAAGAGAAACTTACAAGGAACCTGTCAAAAGCGCCCAGTCACTCTGACTCACTCTTACAGGTGACCTCAAGTAAACCTTGCTCATTGTAATACTGAATTCTCCACCAAGTCCTGTCCACATAGTTGTATGGCCTGGAACTGAGCATGCTCAGAAATAAGTGTCTGTACAGGATGGCCAGTCTTTCCACACCAACATGTACATTTCCCCAGCTAAAGCCCCTGGCTTGCTCTGTTGGGTCGCACTGCTTTGGGGTTTATCCCCAGTGCGTGCCTTACCTACTACAGGAATAAACCTGTCTCCATTCCATCTCCCCTCACAGGGAGACGCAAATCCACTGCACTTGATTTACAATCCATCACCAAGGCAGAAAGGCGCTCCCCCAGATCTGACCCCCCAGAATGGCAAGGTTCATTTAAGGTGGCTTGGGCAGGAACAGAGACGGCATGGTACACACAGGGACTGTCACATCGGTTTTTCAGGTCACAGCCCCTGCAGGAGTTAAAGCAAAGAGGCTTCCCATGCCTGCTCGGGGTGGCTGCACCCCTTTTGATTGGTTGTTGTGAATTGCCCACACTTTCATTTCAGTTGTACTACGTGCCTCTTTCCATGAGTGACTTCATGCTGGTCAGGTCTGATCCGCAGAGCCCAGTGCAGGAGCTCAGTCTAAACCCATGCCCTCCCAGGAGAAGCCCACCCCCGCTCTGCCCACGCTCTGTAACAGGATGTGGCTAGTTTTCAACACACAATCAAGACAGGCCAAAAGTCAAGGTCAAGATTCAGACACGGTGGGACACTGTCACACCTCCCACCCTCATGGCTTCCTGGGGTCCACTCCCAGATGAGCAGCAGCCCCACGTCCTCATCTCAGTGTCTTCCTTGGGGGACCCCAGGCCAAGTCAGGTAAACGCAAAAATGGTCAGCTGGAGGCAATACAACTGGCTGTCTCTGGGGGAAAGGAGAAAAGAAAAGAGAAAAGGTGGGTTGTCTGCCCTGGAAACATCCGTTAGAGCCACTCTACTCCTGAAAAGTGTGCACGAAGAAGGTTGACTTTAAAGTGCAAAGCTTAAACTGTCTTGGGCCGATACTCTGGTTTCTCTTCAGATTATATTTCCCACATTTTACTAAAATGTCTTGGGCCAGGCTTGGTGGTACATACCTATAATTCAAGCTGCACAGTAGGCAGAGGTAGGAGGATCGCAGGCCAAGAGTGGCCAGGGCAAAAGCAAGAGACCTTAAAACAAGCAAAAGGACGGGCATGGCTCAAGTGGTAAAACAATTGCCTACCAAGTGTGAGTCTTTCCTTACTAACTCAGTGTGAGGCTGAGTTCCATCCCCAGCACCACCAAAAATGAATAAATAAAATGTCTCATCTGTGCCAAGACCCTGAAGTGAAGAAGAGTGGCCAGGGGAAAGCAATGAATAATTCCTGTGGGCAGAATATGCCAGATAACCCTAGGAAGGGACACATGTGACCTGATGGACACAGGAGCAGGAGGACATCTGGTTCCATTATGCAAACCATGTTGGGAAGCCACCAAAGACTATATATTTTTAGCTGAATGCATTGTGAATAAGCAAGCACTTCTGTAACTACCACTTAGGCCATGAAAGAGACCTTTGCAAGCCACTCCAGAAACCCCTCCCCTGCCCCACCATAATCACAGCCCTTTCCTGGCCCTAAGCAAAGGCTCTGCTGACTCCCAGTCACCCTCTCCTGGGGTTGCTTTACAGTTTCATGCCAATTAAATGACTTAATGTCTACCTTTACCCTCGACAATGTAGCCATGCCCACCCTTCTATCCAATGGGACGTGTCTTTTGTTTAACCTACAGGCTCTGCTCCACCCTTCTTTTGCTTACAGTGGATCTGGTGAAGTTCTAGAACCCCAGTTCCCCTCAGTCTGGATGCTGCTGGCTGCTCCCCAATAGGGTTCCTGCGAGGTGGGAGCTGGGTCCAGGTGTTCCATTGCACTTAAGTGCTGTCCCCATCCCATCCAACTTGGGGTGCTACATTCTTTACTCGGCACCAAAGTCTGATTCTCCTCGTCTTTAGGGACCCAGTGCTGCATTCTCTGAACTCACCAATTCATCAGGGGTTATCAAACAGTGATACTCCAGTTCTATAATTCCTGATTAATTTATTAGTTGGAATGATACCACTAAAAATGACTCTCTCCTATGGGAAGGAAAAAACGCTGAAATTTTACTTACCTGTCTCAAAGATCATGAATTTATGGTTGGCTTCCCAAAGTGATCAATTTTTTTTTTGGAGGTACTGGAGTTTGAACTTGGGGCCTCACACTTGTTAGGCAGCTCTCTACCACTTGAGCCACTCCACCAGTCCTGATTTGTTTGTTCTTAATACTATAGTGAACTCAAGAGTTTTGGGGTTTCAGGGGTTTTTTGGCAGTATTGGGGTTTGAACTCAGGACCTTGTGCTTGCTAGGCAGGTGCTCTACCACTTGAGTCACTTCAGCAGCATTTACGGGTTTTGGTCTGTTGCTGTTTTTACCCTCATCCAAGAACAAATGGCTCTGACTCTTGCATGAGGGAACTTCTTTAAGCTCTTCTCACTCATCTTCCTTCCTTCCTCCCTTTCTCCCTTCCTTTCTTCCTTTTTCTTTTAGTGTCCAGAAGGAGGATATCAGCAGCCTGCCCCTCCAGGGAAGGACAGAGCCAAGAAGACCTTGGGCAGGGTGACAAGACTCTGGGCAGGTGGCTTGGGTTTTCCAGCAGTGAGGGAAGAAGGTGAGTCCTTGGAACCAGCTCCTGGTGTGGGAAAGCTGACTCCAGAACGGGGGGGGGGGTAGGGAGGCAGGGGCGGGGGGCACCCTCAACCTTTAATTGTACTCTCCAGTTAAAGTCTTGGGTTCCACATTATTCTGTCATTTGACAACTCCAGCTAAGTCCCTACACCAGTGGGTAAGAAAACATCTGCTAGGCATTTTTACAATTTTTACTAAGAGAGGATATAGGATCCTGGGCTTTGGGCAGGGTGTTTGGAATATGCTTTACTATCAGCTGATCCAGACAGCCCAGGGTCTCTTCCCCCCTGGGGTGGCAGTCCAGGTAGCAGCCTGTCTTAAGTCTAGGTTTGGTGGTTCCTTTGGAAGTTGCCTCCCCTACATGTTAAAGACCAAGCTCTTCATTTGTTCATCTGCCCTCCTAAGTGTTTACTTCTTTGATCCATAGCCAAGGGCCATGGGGGCCTCAGGACTCCAGCTGCTGCCGCTTGCCCACATAAGGATCCTAAGGACAGAGGCTCCTTGCTGCCTCTGAAGAAATGCTCTGCAGTGCTTGGAGCTGTGCAGTGGCTCCTTCCACCAAGATCCTACTGTGATCCCTTGATTTGACCATGTCCTGGACTGTTGTGGACAGGTCTTCCCTCCCTGCCTTGACTTGAAAGACCAAGGCCCTCATCCGCCAGTCCACTCTGGACTCTTCAGAACATTCAGGAAGCACCCCTCTTTTGTCAGTCACAAATACTATCCTCGTCTGCCTTTCTGCACCAACGTGGAGCCAGACATGCACACCAGCTTGAGGCCTGTTGAAAAGATCCAGCACTGAGGCAAGGCTCGATGACAGGGAAGGAAGCAAACACACACTGCCCTCCTCAGGCCCCGCCCAACCATTCAGGTCCTCACCTAGGTTTCCAGTGGTCTCTGTACATGGCCTGGGGAGCCTCTAAGGAAGGGCCTTCCTTCTTACCAGTGCAGATGCCCTGGTGTCAGTGAGCAAAGCAAAGAGAGCCCACCCAAGACTTACCTTGCATTGCCACACAGGTCACACATGCCTCCTCCTGCCCCAGCCCACAGCTGTCCTCATGTGGCAAAGTGACCTCACCACCTCTGTACAGCCACCACTTCCTGACACAGCTGAGAAGAACTTGGGAAGATGTTTTTTGTGGAGCTGGGTATGGTGGCACACAGTAGGCTGAGGCAGGAGAACTGCCAGTTCGAGGCCAGCCGGGCAACTTAGCAAGACCTTGTTGTTTGAATGAAAGAGGTGCAGAATGGATAGGCAGAGAGACGGCTCAAACACCAACACAGGGTTTATTGTGGAGAAGTGGTCCTGTGGAGGGGGTCCCCGGCAAGAGAGCTGGAACCCACAGCCACTTACAGACTAGGGGTAGATAAAAGGAGGTGGGTGGAGAAGTCCCAGGAAGGTCACTGGGTGGGACAATCCTCAATGTCCCTCTGACCTCCCCAGATAATGGCTTAAGGGCAGGTCATTCCTTCTAGGCCAGGTAGGGAGTTTCTAGTAAATGGCCAAAGGTGGATGTTTATTGTTCTTTAGGGCCAGGTAGAGAGTTTCCAGAAAGTCAACTTCAACGGGGAAGGGGTTTCCTTTTATTCATCCTAACACCTGTCTCAAAAAAAAAGATCACAGACGTCTATCTGAGGAAGCTTAATCCCCAGTTCATATGCCAATGGACTTTGGAGGTAACTGAGATTAGAGGAAGTCATGAGAGTGGGCTCCATGATCACATCAGTGGCTTTATAAGAAGAGGAAGAGACCAAGCTTGCACCCTTGCTCTGTCCTGTTGTGCTCCGCTGTGCTATGATGCAACAGGAAGGGCCTCACCAGGCCAGCACCGAGCTCCTAGGCTTCCCAGCTTCCAGAAACGTGAGCTGAATAAACTTCCTTTCTTTAGCAATTTCTCAGTCTGGATATTTTGTTATAGCAACAGAAAACAAGCCAAGATATCTTTGACCTCTTTTGGTCTGGGTGGTCCTGCAAGAGAGGAGTGGAAGGTAAAACCCTCCACACCCCCCAAATTTTCTCCAGTGGCCCCCAAACTAATCACTATTTTTTTTTTTTTAAAAAGCCTTTGTCACCTTTGAGGATATGCCTCACCATCCCATATCTCAAGACAATAAGAGGTAAATTTCTGTACAAATTCAGACACTGCGCAGTAGATTTTTTCTTCTTTCTGCCAAAGGACAGCCAAAGTGGAGTGATGTCCATTGATCTGGGGGAGATTTTTGAGACTTGTGGAAAGTGAGCTCTTTTTGTTTTTTTACCTGCCTCCACCTTCATCCCCCACTAGCATGGAAGCTTGCACTTGATAGGCTTTGCTGGCCTGTTCCTACATCACATCTGCCTTCGTTTTAATCCTGCCAGTTAAAACTCTATTTCAGGTTTTCATATCTAAGTCGTATAATCTTAGAATGCCTGACACACTTTCTGGAGCCTCCTCCACTGAACAAAGTTTGGATTAAATTTCAGAGAAAAGATTTAACAAGCTAACCAAATCTTTGCCCAAAATAGGGAGCACACCAGCTCCTGGCAGACTCTGAAGTAACAGACCCAGCAGCTGCTTCAAAACGAAGAAGGAAGTCTGGACAGGCTGGTAACGGACACAGGGTGGCTGCTCAGGTCCTCTCCAAGACAGAGGTGTTCAGTGGTCCTGATGGCCAGGACTGCAGCCTGCCACCAGCACACGGCTGAGACCACTGCAGGGCTACCCCAGCTGGACAGGGGTCACTCTTCTCAGGGGCAGCCTATGTCCTCTGTGCATGGAGGTAAAGGCCCAGCCACTTCTTCATGAGGAGCTGCCACAGCTCCAGAGCCCCAGGAGTCAGCTAAGGCCTCAAGAGTATCCACAACAGCTTGACCTCCTGCTCTGCCCAGTCCTGCCCCAAGGTGCCTACAGCCAGGCCCTCACATACCTCCCCTGCTCACCTGTGTGGGGCCTTACCTGTGTGGGGCTCATGCCCCAGACATATCGGTCTAAGATGTGCCACTTCCTCCGGCCTTTGTCACCTATGCCTTTTCCTATATGTTTTCCTGCCTTTGGAGAGGGGTTCACCCCATCCTGCCCCAGTCCCTTCGGGTGTACTCCAAGTTCCCTCACACCAGGTTCCACAGGTCCTCCCTGGAGAAGATAGGAGCAAGCTTCCAAACTGTCTCATAAGAAGGATCTTTGCCCAATTGATTTGTTGCTAAGAACCAACGTGAAAGTCATTTTTCTCTCAAATCCTGACCCAGAAAGTATCCCAGCCTGTCCCGCATAATCTGAGGCGAGCCATCCTCGTTTCCTGTGTACACCATGCTCTGGGTCCACCTGGATAATTTTGTCTCAGGAAGCTTATTTGCTTCTTTAGCTTAAAATGATACTTATAAATAGATCATCTGAAAGTCAAGTTGTCCCCTGAAGTTGTAAGTAATAAATTAGGAAAATTCTAAGATCCCAGCACTCCAGAAATAAAAACTGAATAAAGCCATTCAAGTCATTTCTAAAGTAAAGGCTTTAAAAACTGTTTTGCAGAAATGGAATTTCCAAAGCTTGAATCCAGGGCTGGCACAGTGGCTCAAGCAATAGAGCATCTGCCTAGCACGCATGAGGCCCTGAGTTCAAAACCTCAGTGCCACCAAAAAAAAAAAAAAAATGAAAAAGAAAAGACAAAGCTTGAATCCAGTCAGTCAAGGGGTTCCTTTGACCTGGGTGGCCCAGGCTGTCTCCCCTTTTTGTAGGCTGTATAGGGTTGGAGGGTGGACTCCACTGTGCCCAGCCTTGGAAGGTATGTCACCCACGGGACAAGTGAGTATGTAGATGGCTGCATCTGCATCCATGAATATTCATTTTGAAACAGGAGCTCACTGTGTGCCCAGGCTGGCCTCAAAACTCTCAATCCTCTTGCCTTAGGCACCACTCATGACAGGACAGCCTTGACCAAAACAGGCGCCTCTCATTCCTCAGATGTAGCCCTGGCTAGCACAGGAGGTGAGGCCTCCTGAATGCTTAACAACAAAAAATAATATACAACAAACAATAGCTGAAGGCCAATAGCTTTGGGAAAGAGTAGAGAATGTCCCCAGGGCTGGGCACAGTGGCAAGTGTTCGTGGTCCCAGCACTCAGACTGAGGCAGGAGGATCGCTTGGGTCTAGGAGGTCGAGAGGAGCCTGGGCAGCAGGCTGGGCAGCTGGTCCCTTTGAGACCTTTCTCAAAAGAAAAAGGTGCTCTCTCCCCTGAGAAATTGGTTTTTTGCCTAAGACTCCAGCATCTCAGTCCCACAGGCCTGCATCACGCCACTCCTGTTTTGAACTGTAGCCATTAAATCAGCAAATGCTTATGAAATCTCAGTGCTGTAGCTTGAATCTGAAGTGCTCCCCAAAGACCCATATGGTAAAAGTGGGGTGCCTAGCAGGTGGCACTTCTGGGAGATGGTAAAGCTTTTAGAAAGTGGGAGGAAACAAGGTCGTTGGTGGTGTGCCCTTGAAGGGATCTGAGGACCCGACCCTTTCCTCTGTCTTCCTGTTTTCCTGACCACCATGGGGTAAGAGGCTTGGCTCCACCCTATGCTCCTTGCCAGGATGTGCTGCCTCATCGCAGGCCCAAAGGGATGGGGCCAAGCAGCTATGGACTGAAGCCTCTGACACCATTCCTCCTTATGAGTTGTTTATCTCAGGTATTTTGTCACAGTGAGGCAAAGGCTGACTCACACACTCAGCAGGTAAAAGACATCTCCACCCTTAACCACAGGCTCAGAATCCATCCACGAAAACCTGATGGATTTAACTACAGAAAAGTTTAAAACTTGTGTTTAGAGAACAAAAACAAAAACATAACTCCAAAGTCAAAAGACAGAAGACAGCCTGGGAACTACGAATGCAAGGTGCGTGAAGGAACGGCGGAGGTGGAGCTCTTTGAACCGATAAGAAAAAGACACAACCCAATAGGAAAATCTTAAAAGAGCAGAGAACACATACAGGCAGTTTTCCAAACGGCCACCAAGAAAATGAAGAAATGCTCGACATCACCAGTTGTTAAAGAAATTAAAATGGAGGGGGGGTTGGGATTGTGGCTCCAGTGGTAGAGCGCCTGCCTAACAAGCACAGACCCTGAGTTCAAACCCCAATACCACCAAAAAAAAAAAAAAAAAAAACCTGAAATGAAAGTGACAAAAAGGCATATTTGCTTATTTTACCTATTAGACTGCCAAAGACTGAATGTGCTGGCATAATTCAGGGCTGGCCAGGAGGCGGGTAGACAGCGAGTTGTACCAGCATCCTGTAGGGCATCTGGCAAGATGTCATCGTCCCTGCCTCAGAGGGCTGTCTTCTAGGAATCTGTCCTAGAGAAATGCACAGAGTGGTTCCAAGGACACACCAAAGACACTTGTCACCGCACTGGGTTTAAAACATGTCAAAACACCCATAGTCCACACCCCAAGAGCCCATTCCTGACAAGTGTTAACAGTGTTACTTTACGATGAGAAAGAAAATGTTTACTGAAAAAATTCACCGAGGCACTCAAATGTGTTTAACACATTCTTGACCCCAACACCAGCTCCCACGCTCCCCCAGGTGAGGTGAGAAATACCCCCTTCTCATTCTCTGCAGGACAGGCTCTGGGTTTGGGTTCTATCAGATCTCTGGCACTTTCTGTAAGGGGAAGGGAGGAGTCGGCAATTCATCTGCCCCTTCCATGTTCGTGCCCCGGGTGGGGGCCTCAGGGCCCACGGTCGGCCTGGCTTGCTTTCTGCAGCACTTTGGACAAATATCTCTACACTGTGAAACAAGCAAAACTTCCAAAGTCACAGGGCAAGTGAACTGCAAAGCCAAACAGGGGACAGGCATGCCCGGGGAACGGTCGGTCACCTGAAGTTCCTTGAGCGACCTTGGGTAGATTTCTCCTAACCCTAGAGTGGGGTGAGGCTGAAGGAGCTAAAGTGTGCAGGGAAGGGCGCACACACCCAAACCTGAAGCATACCAAAGTGGCCAAAGGCAGCTGGGGGACCTAGGCAGAGCAGGAGGCCTGGGGGACACTGTGGGGCGGGGGATGGGGGGGTGGCACCTCTGCTAGCCAGAGGATGCGAAGGGCTGGGCTGCGCTGGTGCCAGGTACGCAGGGCCACTCGAGCAGAAGGACAGTCTAGTGACACGGCAGCTTGAGCCAGTGTTGACAGTAGTAACGCAGCCCCTCCACGCGCTTTCCCACGGCCACGCCCCTCGCCGTGGCCAACTTCCCAGAGCCCGACCTCCGACACGCGCTCTGCGCGCCCTCGGCGCCAGGGGAGCCGGCGGTGAGCGCGACCGGAGGGTCCCCCCGCCCGGAGCCTGGGGACAGGCATCCTCGGGCGACCATTAGGTCACCAGCCGCGCCGCGAGCCCCGTCCGAGTCCGAGCAGCAGCGTCCCCTGGTTCGGCCGCGTCGGGGACGCTCCCGACCTCTGCGCAGCTCGGCGGCAGGTGGGCGCGCTCTCGCGGGCGGGGGTCCGGCCGGGCCGCGCGCCTCCTCCGGAACTCGGCCGTGCCATTCCCATGATGCCCAGCCACCGGGCACGGCTTCCGGAGCGCGGCCACCGCCGCCGCCGCCGCCGCCGCCGCCGCGGGTAGGTGGCGGGGAGGGGGGTGGCACGGGGGGGGGTCGCCCCGCCCCCCGCTCCGGCCCCGCCCCTCCCGCGCTTCCCACAGCGCGCCGGGCGAGGGGAGGCGGCGCGCGGGGAGGCGCGGCCGGGCGGGGACCCCGCGGCCCCCTCTCGGCGCCGGGCCGAGGGCGGAGCGCGCCTCCCCTCGCCTCCCGGCCCGCCGCCTCCCCGGGGCGCGGACGCGGGCGCGGGCGCGGGCGCAGGCGGGGCGGGCGGCCGAGGTGAGCGGGGCGGCGGGGCCGTGCAGGCCGCGGCGGGCGGCCCGGGCTCCGGGGAAGGGGCGCGCGGCGGGCGGGGATCGCGGGCCCCGGAGGCGTCTCCCGCGCCTGCCTTCCGCTGCGCGCCCCGCGTTCCTCGAGAGCCGGCGGGCGCGGGCCGGGCCCAGGTGAGGCGCAGGTGAGGCCCGCGGCGGGAGAGCGGCGGGCCTAGCCCCGGGCGGCCGCTGCCCTGTAAGGACGGCCGAGGCCTGGCCGGCCTGCAGGCCTGGCGCCAGGCGGAGCTTCCGGGAGGGTGGCCGAGCTCCCGGGCCCCAGACTTCCAAGCCTCGGAACCCAGAAAATAGCTCCGGGGTGGGGGTCGCAGACCTGCTGGAGGCCTTCCCCCGGGAGGTGTGCGCTCTTCCTGGCTGAGGACCAGGCTGCTGCTCCAGGCGCCCCCCTGGCAGCGAGACGAGCCCCCGGCCCCCTCGCGCCTGCAGTAGCAGGGCAGGGGCAGCTGTGAGGGCCCGGTGTCTCCAGCCCCCACCCCCACCCCGGCTCTGGGACCGCACTGCAATTTGGCTGGGTGCGGGGGGGGGGTTGCTTGCTGAGATCTTGTTCAGCCCGCTAGGGACTGAATCTAGCCCACGCCCACTTCGAGTTGGCTGGGGCTGCTGTACGCGCCTCCAGGACAGGTTCTCCAAGGCATGCAGACCCTGACCTCCCCTAGCGCCAAAGACTCAAGTTGACCTGACTTGAGGGGAACTGAGAGGTGGCCTGCGGGCGTTGCTGGAAAGTGTCCTTGACAGGGCTTCACCTGGTTTGCCCTCTCAGCTTGAGAAATGCCCAGAGCCCTCCAGCACTCCTTAAATTCTGACTCCACGTGGTTCAGGTGCAGGTGCTGGGTATCCCACAGCCACCCTAGAGACTTGATTCCAGGGGCAAGCCTGGTCTCAGCTTCAGCTCACACTTTTGCCTGGCTGTATGGGGGTTGTTCAAATGACTGCCCCTGCGTTTGATGTTTTAGACCAGGTAGGTGGACAACTCAGAAGACTGTCCTGGGAATCCAGCTCTGTAGTGGGCGAGATGATATTCTCTCTCAAGGTACAGACTTCGTGTGACAGTCAGGCAGTGCAAGGTTCAGCTCCTCACTGTACCTAGTTCACTAAAGAGTTAGGTTGATGGCAATATTTTGTGATTTCCATAGTTTTGCCCTGGTGTTTGAGTAATGCCCACAGCAGGCAGGCACTGGTCCCTACCCAATGAAAAAGCCCATCTCAGCTGTTCCCCTCTGCCCTGTGCCTGTGATGCTCTTTCTGGAAGGTGACTTTAGGGCTGTAATGGATGGTAAAATGTGAGAACTGGTAGCTGGCACCAGCAGGCATGCCCGCCCCTCACCCCTACCTGGTCAGACCCAGGAGAGGTGTCAGTCAGCTGTGATTAATGTATTTGGTCTCAGGGTGTGAGCTTCCCGAATTTAATTTTGAGCCTTTAAGTTGTTAATATGTCTTTCCAGAAAAATATTTATGAACTTTAACTTCAGTCTCTGAATTAGATGTGTCCTACTCTCTTTAATCCTAGTAGTTAAAAAAAAAAAAATCCACTGGCTGAGGGCACCAGCGTGGTGGCACACGACTGTAATCCCTGTACTCAGGAGCCTGAGATAGGAGGAGCTCAAGCCCGAGGACACCCTGAACTACTTGGCTTTGCAACCAGCCTGGGTTGTGGGAGTGGAAACTGGCCGAGATGATTGAGAATGAACACTGGGCAGTGAGGACCTTAAGCTTGAAGGTTTTTGGAACATGAGCTGGACCTGAGAACTTCAAGTAATGGATTTTACTTTCACTTTTTGAGCACATACTAGTAAAAGCAAAGCAGTTGCTTCTGAATTAATGACTCCTCCGGATCGTTGTTGGTTCTGCCATGGTTTAGGTGGTTCTGTACTCAAGGTGGCTGGCCCCACCTCTGGGCAAAGCCATGAGGCTTGTAAACAGCAGAGCACGTGCTTGTGGGCAGGAAGCTCCTGGTTAAACAGAGCTGGCCAGGTCCATGAGGGATGCAGAGTGGACACACAGACCAGCAGCCACCAGGCAGGGACAGAGGACATGGGGCAGACGTGGGATAGCCTTGCCATGCCTGTCCCAAGTAACGTGCCTCTGCCAGCTTTGCAGGCTCTCTTCCATCTGAACATTGCCCTCCAACGTGGGGGAGGCAGGAGGGCATCAGGGGCCGGGGAAGAATTAACAGTGTACAACGCAGCTGGCATGTTTCTAAGTGACCATGTGCCGTCTACATTGTGTTCCTCTCTGTAGTGGCCATCCCCAGGCATTTCCAGTGAAGGCGGCTGAGAGCCGGTCTTCAGAGTGTTCCCAAGACCAGCCCCACTGAGATATGGAAGCTGGGCAGTGACCCCACAGGATGATCAGGGCTGTGCTAATTAGCTAAAAATAATGATAAAGTCCTATCTGGCAAATATACATTTGCCATTTTCACATACAAAGGCTTAGTGAAAATGACTCTGAAAGGTGCTTGGGAAAGGTTTGAGTCGCTAACACTGTGCAACTTTTTGTTTCAGGAGTGTATGTGTTCCATCAGGAAGGAATCCACCCATGGAGCCTGGCTCACCTGGCCATGTTAATAGCTGTTCTCTTTAATGCACCAAGAAGCATTTGCAGACCATGTGGCCTTGGCTCCTCTGGACAGCCTTTAGAGGTAAGTAATGTGTCAGCTGTCCTTTTACGGAGAGATGGAAGCAAGAAGAAAGGCAGGGGTGTGGAAGTGACACTGTGTGCTCAGTGTGAGCACAGGGCCAGGGCTTGGAAGCATTTTACCGTGTCTCCACGGCAGCTCTGGCCCAGAGGGAGGAGGTGCCTCCTTTTTACAGCAGAGGAAACTGAGGCCTAGGAAGCCTCAGCCAGCTGGATGTAGGGTTGTAGCCCAGACATAGCTGATTCCCTACATGAATAGTGCCTCTCTGCTTTCTTTCGTCATAGGATGTAAAACCAGCTGAAAGACAAAGCAAGGCCTCCCTGCACGCCTGGCCCGCCTGCTAGAATGTTCCTCATGAATGCCCCTCCAGTGGTCGCGCTGCAGTCTAGATGGGAGGCCTTTGGCCCGCCCGGGACCTTCCGGTTTCCCGGCTACTTCTCAGAGTCTAAAGAAGAAGTTGCCAGAGCCTCGGTGAGCGCCAGGGTACAGATGATAATCAGTTCACTGCAGCACAATGAGGCTACTCTGGGCATGAGCGATGGGTGTGCCATGCAGAGAGGCCAACGGGCAGAGCGGTGCCGTGACACCAAGCTGGCAGCAAGCCCCACCGTGCGCAAAGAGCAGCCTGCATTTGCTGCCTGCGGTCTTGCTGCAGATCGTGAGCCCCTGAGGGAAGGGGAGACTGCGGGCCTTGGCCCCTTGGTGCTGGATTCAGACAGTGATGACTCTGTGGACCGGGACATCGAGGAAGCCATCCAAGAGTATCTGAAGGCAAAGAGTAGGGCATCCCGGCCTAACCCCCCAGAGCCTGCCCACAGCAGCACTCCACCCACCCTGTGTCCCCCAAAACTGGCCCCTGGCTCAGGTAGTGTTCCTGAGAGCTCTGTGGCGGCCAGTGAGGACCAGGGCTCCGCCTCCCCAGTTAGCGTGAGCAGTGAGGACTCCTTTGAACAGAGCATCCAAGCAGAAATAGAGCAGTTTCTGAATGAAAAAAGACAACATGAAAACCAAAAATGTAATGGGTGTGAGGATAAAAAGACAGAGCCAAATGAAAATTTAGCCAGGTTTAAATCCCACAGAGAACCCCCGACCAGGTCTGTGCCCCGGCAGGATCTGATCGGAGCCTGTAAGGAATTTGTGTTCCACAAGCCACCCAGGTTAGCGAAGGTGAACGCACAGCCCAGAAGCTTGCGGCCTAAAGTCACGGAGCCCGAGAACCCTGGCAGCACACGGCCGGCCGCCCCCAGGCCAGAGGCAGCACAGAGTAGGGGTGGGAAGAGGCGGAGTGCAGGTGCTGGCCGCAGGGGCAGACGAGTCAAGAGCACGGCCCTGGTGCATGAAGCCTCTGACTCCAGCAGCGATGACGGCATAGAGGAGGCCATCCAGCTGTACCAGCTGGAGAAGACCAGGAAGGAGGCTGGTGGGGACCCATCGTCCAGAGCTCAGCTCAGAGAGGAGAAGGAACCCAATCCTCCTACCAGCGGCACAGGCAGCACTCCGCAGAGTGTCGTGCGTGAGGCCCACAGGAAAGCCCCAAGCAAGAAGAAACCCACAGCTGCCAAGGCCGTGGACCCCACCCCAGGGGGTCTGGACCCTGAACACCTCTCCAAGCTACCAAAGGATACCAAAACCTCTGCCCCTCCAGGACACACAGCCACCAGAAGTGACTCTGTGGAACAGGCCTTGTGCCGGGCAGACACGTCTGCAGAGCTGATGTGTGCAGAAGCAATCCTGGACATTTCCAAAACCATCCTGCCAATCCCCACAGAGGGCAGTGGCAGGCCTCCACCTGTGAGCCCACTCTTCTATTCCCCCACTGTGCCTTCCCACTCTGACGGTGATAGCAGCTCCGTGGACAGTGATGACAGCATCGAGCAGGAGATCCGGACATTTTTGGCTCTCAAGGCACAGGCTGGAAGTCCGCAGCCTACCCAGGGCCCACTGTTGCTGCCTAGCCCCAACAGCCAAACTGGCCTTCCCAAGACCCCTCTCTCTAAAACACTGGACCTGCCTCTGACCTGCAAAAGAAAACGGAGGGGTGGAGGCAGCAGCACTGTGAGGCCAACCGTGTCCAAGAAAACAAGGGAGGTGAGAGAAAGCGTCCAGGACTGTGACTGCAGCCAGACAAAGGCTCAGCCTGGCCACGATGGGCAGGACTCACCTAACCAGGGAAAAGGTAGCGAGGTCCCAGGAGTGGGGGAGGAGGCCAGGGACCAGCCTGCCCTCACCAGAACAGTTGGACTCAGTGACGCACATGGGGACCTTGGGAAGCCAGACGAGGGTCGGAGTGTTGGTGAGAAAGAGAGCTCTGAGGACAAGAGCAGCTCTCTGGACAGTGACGAGGACCTGGACATGGCCATCAAGGACTTGTTGAGATCCAAGCGAAAGGTCAAGAAGAGGTGCAGGGACCCTCGGGCTGCAGGCAAGAAGAAAGTCAGGTTTAGCACCACTGAGACACGGTTCGTGGGCAGACTTGGCAGCCTCCCAAGAGACTGGGTTGATCGAGGCCCACCAGTGCTGAGGAGCTGCCTGTCCAAGTCCAGAAGCAATAGCAGGGTCGGCCCAGGAAGAAGACCACCAGGCATCTTCAACAGCATACCAGAGAGAACAAAACCAGGGGGCGAAGATGCAGCCCAAGCTTTCCAGTCAAAGAGGAAAGCCCCTGAAGAGACACTGTTCTCCAAGGACACAGGAGCCTGCAGCCAGCCACCTTCAGCCCCCAACCCTACCTCCCTGTCTGAGGACAGCTCAGTGGACAGTGATGATAGCATTGAACTGGAGATCAGGAAGTTTTTGGCAGAAAAGGCCAAGGAATCTGTGAGCAGTTCAGAAGTTCAAACAGGGGATCCCACTGCTCTCGGACCAGGAGCTCCAGCTAGGCCAGAGGTGCTGGGCAAGAAAGAGCCAGTACTGCAGTCCGGTGTGTGCACACGGAGCCAGAGGACCAGGGGGGTCCCTCAGCTGACTGAAGGAGCATGGGGCACAGAGAGAGCTGGGTCACAGGGCACAGCCAGCCTGTTTGCCAAAGGTGGAAAGGGCGCCCCCTACCCCGAGCACATCACCCGCCTCCCGGCTGCTCTGGGCAGATGTGAACCAGCACTACCCAAGAGCACCAGTGGAACCATCTCTGTGAAAGCTTCTCCAGCAAGTAGGAAAAATACTTACGTTCACAAAGACCAGAGCCCACGAGGTGCCGAGCCTGCCACTGCAGAAAGTGCTTTTGGCCAACTGTCCAACTGTGCCAAAGTGGGCACCGAGGCTGGAGGTGCTGGGGGGACCTTTCAGGTGAACTATGGGAGCCGGACCTTTCTGACCTCCAGCCCAGGACCCCAGGCTGACCTCACCCTACCCTGGAGCGATTTTGCCCACCAGAGCAGGCTGCCCAACCCATGGGCACTGAACTCAGAAGGTCTAGGCTCGGTGTGGACAGGGGGTCTTGGGGACAGAGAGCAGGGTTCTGAGGGACGGGCCAGGGTCCTGCCCAACCTTACTGCGGGCCCCAGGAAGAACCTGCCCTTCTCAGGCTTCTCACCCCTGCTCTCCACCCAGTTGTTCCACTTTGGAAAGAGCGCTTCGTGGGGGGGTGAGCAGACTGGCTTCTTTAGTCCCCACCTAGGCCTGCCTCTGCAGGGCCCAGCCTTCTCGGCCTTCAGGGAGACTCAGGCCGGCCACAGCCCTGTGTTTGGAAGCCCAGATGTGCTCATGAGGAAGGACAGTGGGCACTGGCCAAACAAGAAGACACAGGGGGGTCTCGGTCTGCACGACAGGAGGAGCTCAGGTCCTGAGGAAAAGATCCTGGACCTGAGGTACCGACATAGCGCCATGGAAAGAGACGACCAGGACCAAGAGGCTTTGGGTAGTGACGCCAGTGAATTTAGCGACACCTCTGTGGAGGACGGCGGTGGCAGCGCAGTGGTGAAAGGCAAAGTCCTCAAGTTGTGACAGGTGTCCTGGTCCTTGATGCATCCGGGGGAAGCAGTGTATGTGTGCACATGACTGCATTTTTGCACCTGTCTGCGTGTGAATGGAGGATACTGGTTAAAGAGCAAAAACCAAGTCCCTTCTGCGTACCCTGTATATATGAAGCAACGTTTTTATTTAACAGATGTGTCCTGGTAAATATGGTTTTTGTAGCTTTTGTAAATTATTTAAAGTGCTGTAAAAAATATTTTTGAAAAATATTGTCGTTGGATTTTGTAGGGCGTTCCTAACTACAGTTTTCTGTGGTCTGCATACCAGCAGTAGATTAGCAAACATTTGGTTCTTTCTGTCCCTGCTAGGGTCAAAGACTCAGGCCGGTCATCTGGCCACTTAGTGTTATAGATGGTGAGGCCTGGAGGAGGCGGCAGCTGCCCTCCCCCAGAAGCGTGAAGATGCCTAGGTGTGTCGGGACGCCGCTGGGACGGCCCATTTTATAAAGGACCCCTCATCCCTGCATCTTCTGAGGACTGCAGTCACAGCCTGCGATTAGAAAACCACTTCAAAGCACAATGGCCAGCTGGTTGGTCACCCCTGGCATGTGTGAAAGTCCAGCTCAGCCCTGAGCGGTCATTCAGGGTCCAGTCCTGTCTGGTCTCTAGACATTTCTAAGATCTAAGCAACCTTCTTTGTGCGAGAGTTCACTGATCTTCTAAAAGGTGACATCTCCCGTGTTTTTGCCATCCTGTTCTTGATTTGGGCACATGTATAGTGCAGTCATGAGGGTGGTTTCGTCCACAAATTGGTCACCCATGATGACAAACCCAGCAGTAGGACAGGCTTTCCTCACACCTGCCCTGCAGGACCTGGTCAGGCGTGCCCAACCAAGCCAGCCTTTCGCGTGGCCTTCTGTGGCCTGCCTCTTGGGGCAGAACCAGGGGCCTTGCTGGCACCTCCGCTTGGTTGTAGGCAGTGGCCTCTGGTCCTTGCAGTGGGGCCAGGTGATACTGCCTTGGCATCATGCCCGTGGCTACTGTGGGGACAGAAGCCGTGATGGACATGGAGGGTCAAAACGTCTGTATTGTGATTGTCTCCCAGTTACTCCAAGTTTTGCAACTCAGCATTCTGGTTTAGCTGTGACACAGGGTCTGCTGTAACTGACTTTCGTTGGTATTATAACATGGAATTTCCTACACCTTGTGCACCTGGGTCTTAATAGTAGTTCACTTCTGTGCCCAAATGCAGACGTGCGTCCCCCACATCCACAGTGCGCGTCTGCAGTCGGAGCTGTGAGGAGTGCGCACCGCGGTCCTGTGCTGTCCTCAGCTGTTTCGACGAATGTGCGGCACATTCGTTCACTTCCGTGCTTCTGTGAGAGACCGCTCTGTGTGACCAGTGCTCCCTGCTTTAATTTTTTAAAGAGTGCTTTTAACCCTTGAAGACAAAATCCATCTTGTTTTGTATATAAGAATTGCTTTTTTTTTTTTTAATGAATAAATCAAACATTACCCACAAATGAGCTTATGTCGTTTTTCCTCCTGGAGTCTCCAAGCGGAGTCTGGCCTGTATGGGGCAGTGACCCATCTCGAGGAGGAGGAGCCGCAACCCGCAAAGCAGAGCATTCAGCCCTGAGCATCCCACCCTACCCTCAACTCCCCCATTCCCTACTCGAGTTCATTTCTGCAGTTCCTCCCAAACCCGGGAGCCCATAACACTTTGTTCCTGAGTCCTTTGCACCAAGGCTCTGCACAGCAGTGTGGGCTGGAGCTCCTGCCACTGCCCTCCCCTCACCATGCCACCTCCCAACCCCCGCCAAGGGATGTGGCATCTATCAGGCACTGCCATCAGCTCTGGTCAATGCGCTCCTGTGCGCACACAGGAGCAGCACTCCCTCTCACAACGGGACAGGTTGCCTTCCAGTCTTGGGAGGAAGGCTGTGAAGCTCTGTTCCTCCTCCAACCTTCTAGCCCCATTTTCAGTTTGTGTCACTGCTGGGGCCTCCTGGTGGTGCACTCCACCACACAGGGTTGTCCTGCAGCTCAGCTGCTCACTGTTACCTCTGGACAGGCTTGGTGGTCCAGAGAGTGGGAGAGTGGCTTGCTTAAATGCTGGCTGGATGGCTCTCCTGAGGGGTTCCAGGAGCAGCCTGTGCAGGGTTTCATTTGAGGCTTCCTTGCCTGGGTGCTTCAGGGGCTCCTGCAGCCTCTGGTCAAAATCCCTGGGTAGCTCAGTAGCATGGAACCTTTTGGAACCGGGCAATGCAGGATTCCATTTGCATAGGAACCTGACTGCACTAATGTTCCCAGAGTCATGCCCCTGTAAGTGGTAAGAGAGCTCTCCTGGCGTCCCACACACTGGGTCTGCTCTGGCCAATGCTGGGGCCTTGGCCTCCTGTTTGCTTTGGGAGGCTTTGCCCTGCGGTTTCCCTGTGTGGAAGGGGCTACAGCAGGAGCATTGCAGGGGGGAGAGGGATGCAGCCCTGGCACAGCATCCCTGGGCTGCTGATGACACAGTAAACGTGTGCCCACCCTCTAGAGAGGGCCACTGTGAACCCGGTCACCAAATCAAGCTCTTTGCAAGTCAGTCAATGTGAACACCTAGAGCCACCTCATACCCCAAGAGCCCTCTCTCTTCCCAGGGAGAGGGCTGGGGTCCCCTTCATTTAATGCAACAAATGAGGAGAGGCCTGATTTTAAGAGGTGGTTCATCCTGGGTTGGGGAGAGAGCCTCCTGAAGGGAAGTCACTCAGGAGTGAATGAATAGATGGCAGCTTTTCTCTGGTCTGAGATAGTTGGGCATTGGAAAATAAGGCAATAATTTGAATACTAGTTCATATCAAAACATAAAAGGTATTAAATGCTTGATGCCCCTCTCAGAATTAATGGAAGGGCCTGTCTCGAGGGGGAAAAAACCAGCACCTACAACTGACATCTTCAAATCACAACCCGGTCAATACCCAGCAAGGAGGACGAAGTTACTGTGTTACTTGAAGCCTCAAGGCTTCTGGTAACTTGTGCGCTGAATATAAGAGATTTTTATCAACCTCACCATATTTTACTTTGTATCTGAAACTTTATTCTAATCAACTATAAAAAAGTTACTGAAAAATACAGAAATGGAAACGTAATCTTAGAGTGAGAAGTGACTGGTTTTAAACCAACTCAACAGTATAGCAAAATCATGAAAGTTTTTAACTTTTTTTTTGCAGTGCTGGGGGTCCAACCCAGAGCTTTGCACCTGCTAGCAAGTGCTCTGCCACTGAGCTACACCCCTAGTGGGTTTTTTTGTTTTTGTTTTGAGACAGGCTCTCAGAATGTACCTCAGGCTGACCTTGACCTCACAATCTTCCATCCTCCACCTCTCAAGTGTTAGAATTACAGGCGTGAACCACTATTCCTGGCACTTTTTTTTTTCAATTTTTAATTTCCAAGTGGAATTAAAAGGCCAAATAAAGCGCTTCCGTGGAATGGAGAGAGAGGGGGTTAGAAATGGTGTGCCCTTTCTTTTCCAAAGGCATATGGAAGTGGATTTTCACCCTCGTGGCTTCATGACCTTTTTCATTGTGGGATCTAAGACTTTGAAAGACTCAGGACACAGGTCGGAAGAATGGTAGGACGGTAACAAGTCATTTCCTTTCCATTTTTGAACCCCCCCTTTATACACTATCTTCCCAAACAGAAAACAGCATTCAGTTAGATCAATGGGTCTAAACTTTCTTTTTCTTGCTACACAAAGATTTCCACCTGGAAATATATGCAAGGGATGAAGGTCTTGAAATTCACATGGCAATTGATTTTGGGGGGAGCCTTTGGGAGGGGTTAGGATTAGACGAGGTATGAGGATAGGGCACCAATGATTGCATTCGTGGCTTTGTAAGAAGAGGAAGAGAGACCCGAGCTGGCAGCTTGCTCCATCTCACCATGTGATCCCCCCCGCCATGTTGGGAGGCAGCCAGAAGCCCTCCTCGGCCAGGGCGGAGCAGGAGCCAGGTGCCTTGATCATGGATTTTGTGGGCTCCAGATCCCTGAACCAAACAACCCTCCACTGTTTTCAAATTACCCAGCTTCAGGCATTTTGTTATAGCAACAGAAAATAGACTAGGACAGAGTTATCAAGGGTATGTGGGGGTTTTGTCTTTCCAGACACTTCCTCAGTTTGGAATAATGTGTGGGGCCTAACCTTGCACTCACCTTCAGCAGCTGTTACAGAAATAGCATTTATTGGACGTGACCAATTACAGCATTTCAGCACCCAACATGACACCAGATTAAACCCACACAGCCTACAGACTTAGCATCTGTGCAGCCTCACTTTGTGTGTGCAGGAGTATGCATTACCGGGGCTTGAACTCGGGGCCTTGTACCTGTTAGGCAGGCACTCTATCGCTTGATCCATGCCTTTAGCCCTTTTCTGCGTTAGTTTCTTTTTCAGGTAGGGTCTCATACTTTTCCCTGCACTGACCTTAGACGGTGATCTTCCTACTTGAGTTTCCCATATAGCTGGGGAGCAGATGTGTACCGTCATGCCCAGCTTACTGGTTGAGATAAGCTCTTGACAACTTTTTGCCCAGGCTGGGCTTGTCCTGTGATCTCCCTAATCTCCACCTCCTGAGTAGCTAGGATTACAGGTGTGAGCCACCGTGCCCTGTCCATGGTCACACACCATGTTTGCCAACTGATACTCCCAGCCCAGGCCCAATGCCACCCTCAGCCAGAACTGGAGACTCTGTCGGACACCGAGGTTTCCTTGGATGCGCACTTGCTGGGATGACACTGGCTTGGCAGGACAGATGCTCGGCCATACTGGTCTGGAAGAAAACCAGGGACTCCACCACGTGGAGGAAGGGCTATGCCTTCGCTGCACAGTTGGAAACTTGGTCCTGGGGCAGAGTCCGTTTATTTCCGGAGGCTAGACGCACAGGACTATTGGCATTTGGATATGTTTAAGGATTGTAAAATCTATTTTCACTTTGACACTTTGGCGCTTTTCCAGCTCAGAAGAAAAGCATTGCATAGCTTCTGACCTCAAGTTTGGCTCTGTATTTTTTTTTTATCGGATATATTGATTTTCTCTGGAGAGCATTTCTTTTCCAGCGTGGATATTAAGAACACTGTCAAATGTTTACTTTTCTGTACCAAATAAGAAATGGCCCAGGGTGATGGTTCATTTCCTCCCTGAGTCAGAGGTGGGGGAGCCACGTGGATAAAAATGTCTGTAAACGAGACCTCCATGGCGTGGGGGAACCATCTCCTTTGTCTGGTCCCTGTGCTTCCCGAATTTCCTATAAAGGACACGCCCGGTTACGATTGTTTTCGTTTTGGGGAAGCTTGTAGCTATAGTAAATACTGATTTAGGACTACATACAGCTACCTATGAGATACCACTCAATGTAGGTATCTCCCACCTTAGAAAAGTGCTAGGTATGACCTGCCTGCTTTAACTTTTTAATGAAATTTTAAGATAAACGTAGAGAACACCCATGGATGACACCTGGTGTGGGAAGCTAAGCAGGGGTGGGTCTGGCCTGTACTTGGATGGGAGAACGCCCGGTGCCAGTCTTCCTCCCATCTCACTTACCCATCCCCCAACCCCTCACTCCCGCTGGAGGATGCTCACTTGTCCCCTCCCCTTTGTACCTCCTACAGATCACGGACTGCAATGCCCCCTTCAGCTTTGCCGACAGGGTGCCGGTCTCCCGGTCTAGTCCTTGACCCTGACATGCCCAGGTGGGACACCATGCTGCCCACAGGCCCTGCAGTGTGTGCGTAGAATTCAGCCACATTGTCGTGTGGATGACAATGGCTCCAGATAAAGTCACTGGTGATGCCACCAGTGTACTTCTTGCATCCAGGCCAAAATTTGGGTCTCAGGACACCCAAAGCCCTGTTCCTCCATTACAAACATCAGACAAGTTAGAGACTAAGACTGTGGCAATGTTTTTAATAGAAAATCAAGCCATCAGCATCTTTTCTGTGTACATCTTAGATGCAAAATAGAGAAAGCCGGACATGACAGCTCCATTTGCATATTTTTCTATTCTGTTTTAGGAGAAAGCAGTCAGATCTGCCTCTTTACAATTGGGCCAGCTGTCGGGGATCAGGCACGATGGCCTCCGCAAGGCAGTGGTTGGAGTCAGAAGGCTCCTGGGGAGGGGCGTCCAGCCCCTCAGTCACAGATGGATGGCCTATTGACATTGTAGCTGGGGTGGAAGTCGAGCCGGTCACAGGCTGTGATGTAGTTGTCTGGACCTGTGACCACACTCTTCTCCATGTAGACGTTCAAAGTATTGTTCTGGAACATTCCACAGGCGGCGAGCTTTTTGGAAAACTTGTTTGAACATGGATAAAATACTTTCTGGAAGAGAAAAGAAACACTGGGGTTCATTGTGCATGAGGGTATTCTTCAGCCATCGGACAGGTTTTTGGAAGAACAGGAATTTGTAAGAAAATGCCCCTCCATTCCTAGGGAGCAAAGAGGCCAGGTCAGGCAGGAATGCTCTGGTTTGCCCCAGCCATCCCAACTGACATCTGATGTCTGGAAATAACTGAACAGTGCCTTTGCTCACCACTACATGGACAGGAGAACTTATAGGGCCACCTGGGTGTGGCCCTCCCACACATGACTCTGATCATGAGTGTTGGTTAACCCGGGAATCAGGCCTGGGTGACCCCCAGGTCTGCTTTTCCCATGGAACTTGCTGGGCAAGTTACTGGACTTCGCTGAATTTAAGGTGATTCTTCTATGGAACAGAATATCTCCATCAGTGAGTATCAGTCAGCTTTGTGATGCTGCAACAAAATACCTGAGATGGCTAACTAACAAAGAGGAAAGGTCTAAGCATTTCTGGAGTTCCAGTCTAACATCGGCCAAACACACTGGTGTGGCCCTCAGGTGGGAAAGCTTGATGTCAGTGGTGGGGAGCAAATGGCAGAACAAACTGCCCACATCAGGAGCAACAGAGCAGAGAGCCAGTGGGGTCACAGAGTCTCAGCCCCACTATGTCCCAATGAGCATAGCTAGGGGCCAAGCCTTTAACCCCTGAGCCTTTGGGGGACACTGGTCCAAACCAGAGTGGGTTTCAGTTTTAAATGTGGGTTAAAATCATGTCAAGTTTTCAAAGGAACCCCTGTGCCTACCCCAACCAGTGCCTACCCCCACCAGCCGGGGTCCGGGGAGGGGCTGCCAGGCCGAGGCTGAGAAGCTCCAAGCTCTTACTGAGGGGCGTAAGAGCCAACAGAACTGCAGGAACCCAGCATGGGAGTTATTCCCGCATCACTAGGTGACCTGGAGATTTTTCACACGAGCAGCCTGGACCTCTGCCAGGTGTTTTACCCTCGTCACCTGTCCTTAGACTACTGTTGTGTCCAGATCACTTGATGTCTTGTCTCCTTGGCAGGAGGCAAGTGCAAAGAAAAATGGCTTCAGTGTACTTTTTAAAAGACTTGTTAAAGAGGTTTTAGATCTACAGAAAAATTGAGCACAAAGGACAGAGTTCCCAAATCCCTCTCCCGCCACACACACAGTTTCCCCATTGTTACCATCTTGGCACACCTGCTACAAATGAGCCCATCCTGACACTTGGTTGTTAACCAAACGCCACAGAGTGTGCAGGGCTCCCTCTTTGAGGTAAACTTCTGTGGGTTTAGATGCCTGCAAAGGACACATGTCCACCACTGCAGGATCAGAGACGACAATTCCGTCCCACCCATTCCTGAAGGATACAAAGCATTTTTATTTCCTATTCCCACAGGGAAGGTCAACACCAACAGCTGCTCGTCGAATCCAGCACCTGTACTGGACAGGAACAACCAGCTCCAGACAGACGAGGTGGGTAAGAAGCAGGAAAGCTTACCTCACTGCCCAGGGATCCCAGTGAAGAGAGAACCCCACTATTTGCAAGAGGAGCGTTTTCAGTGGCCTTTTGTAAAAGCAGAAACTTCTAGACCCGTGTTAGTGAGTGTGCCTGCTTTTCACAGATATGCTTGATCCCAGCTGGTCATGGTGGTGCATGCCTGTAATCCCAGCACTCGAGAGACTGAAGAAGGAGGATCTTGGGTTTGAGACCAGGCTGGTCTACATAGCAAAAGCCTGTCTCAAAATACATGGGTTTTTGTTTGTTGGTGGGTTGGTTTTAAGAGACTGAAGGCATGACTCAAGCAGTAATCACAACACCTAGCACGTGTGAGGCCCCGATTCCATCCCCAGTACCAGGCAGGGGAGGGGGAGCCTGATGCCCTCATTCTAGAATGGTCTTGGCAAACGATTTCCTCACAGGAGCTCTGATATTCACACAACACAACCAGTAAACCAGATCATTTTAAATGATGAGTATTTGGGGAAATCCTCCACAAACTTCTTACCCACAATGGGGATCCTAGTGACCTGAGGGTGCAGGGGATGCTGTGCTGGCCCATCAGGCACTTCCTGGCAGGGTCATGCAGGGGACACAGGATGGCTGCCCCAGGGTGAAGTTAGTCCCAGAGGCACACAGACCCTGTTCCCCCATGTGCCTGCCCTCCTGTAACCTCAGCTCCGGCCAGTACTGCCTGCTGGTTTCAATAATAGCTCACAAAATGAAGCTTAATTCCAGAGAGAATGTCCTCAAATCTGAAGGCCTCAGGTTGAGCAAAAGAGATGACTGTGTGCACCTATGAAGGTGTGTGCACGTATGCAGGTTGTGTGGTGGTTGTGTGTGTGTGAAGTTTGTGTGGTGGCTGTATGCACGTGTGATGGCTGTGTACACAGTGTGTGCATGTGTGTGGCTGTGTACTGGGAGCTGAGGGTGATGGAGAAGGAAGTCTACAGGCAATTATCTCTTTCTGTAAAACATTTTAGTTCCAAGTGCACTAGAACACCTCTACCCTGCCCTGGCCCTCCAGGATCTGAGGTGCCTCCTGCTTTGTGATGTTGGAAATTGGGGCCCCCCCACCTCTTCCCACCCACCCTCAGGACAATTGCAGAGTTTGTCCTCTTGCTGACCATCTCCCCCCGGCCGCCTGACTTCCACGGACCGGCATCTCGTGCACGGTGGGCGCTCTGCTCCCATAAGCTTGGTTACTGGTCCTGTACACGGAGGCGGCCTCCCGGGTCCTGCAGAGGAGAAACAGTTCCCACTCCTTTGTTCTTCGTCGGCCCAACCAATGGCCTTAACTTACTTGGTTGATGAAGCTTTGTTGGCAATGCCCCAAGGAGGGCGATACACCAGGTAGGCTGGCCATGCAGCACAAATGGGGCCCTCCCCTCTCCTTCCAAGGCAAAGCTCCAAGGAGCACCCAGCCAGGTAAGCATCCGTCCTCAGCCCCTGCCTCCAGGGGTCCCTCCCCTCGGAGCCCCCCCTTGCCCTTGCCAAGGCCAGGCTCTTTCAGGTGCAGGAAGACATGTGGAGCAGGACTGGTCCACAGCGTGCACTGTGGCTCCAACACCAGCTCTGCTTCCAACCAGGAGGCCCCAAAAGCTGTCTTCCCACATGGCCCTAGTCTCCACTGGAGAATGGGAGCATGGACACCCACAGACCCTGCCCTACAGGGCTGGAGGGGGACTAAGTACAGGAGGGCAAGAAGGTGCTGACACCTGACCTGCCCCAATTCAGGTTTCTTATTATTTCCTACACCTGGCTGCCCTGTAACCCTCACAGCCGCTCAAGTACCCGCTTCTGGCAGAGAAATTTCAGGTGGAGAGGAGACACCCTGGTCACAGACAGTGGAGCTAGGGCCAGAACCAAGGGAGTTCTGTGACTTCCACTGGGGTCTCCCCACTCCGCCGCTCACAGTCAGGGCTGTGGGAGCTTTGGGGAGCACTTCGGGACCGGCTGGCGGTGATGAGGGCACCGCAAGCCACCTGGCTGATCTCTGGCTCCTTTGCACCTCTGCAGGAGCTTGGGGGCCCTGGAGAGGCCTCCCACACAGGACTGGCTGAGCACCCGCTGCTGCCCATGCCCGGAGAACCCTGACCTCCTCGTCTTCCTCACCTGTAGCCCCGAAACCATCCGGGGTTGTTGAACCTGACCGGCAGGTGCTTGCTCACGCGGTAGTAGTCACAGGTCTTCTCTGGGGCCTTGACCTTCGGCTCTACAGGACCCGTGCAGCCTTGGGGTTTTTCCTTGCCCTCTTGGGGTTTCTCCCCACACTCTAGGGGTTTTTCCTCGCACTCTCGGGGGCTTTCCGCCGACATTTGGCCTCTAGCAGGAACCTAGCTGTGGACAGCCAAGGCCAAAGGCGGCAGTGCGGCGTCACGTTGCTAGGCGACGGCGTCACCTGACCCGGAGGCTCGGGTCCTTAAAGGCGCCTAGGCCCCTCTGCGGTCTAGAACCTTCCGAGTAGAATAACAAAGGGCCGCGCGGATCGGAGACGAGTTCCGATCTGTAGCACGGGGGAGCTCCAAGCCTGTAGCTCACTGCAGGGCCCTGGGCTGGACGCGGGGGTCTCTCTGGGACTATTGGGCACATCGGGTATTGTCCCCAGGCAACGGATTGGGGCAAATGAAACCCAAAGCCCTGGGCCTTCACCAGCGAATAGGATTTAAATTGCAAGCAGCAATTTCCCAGCCACTGTGCACGCCAGGGCTGCACCTGGCTCCTGGAGACCAGGGTAACCTCTCGTCCCCCCTCTCCTGGAGACCAGAGTTGTTGCCACGTTCACGGCACGGAATTCCCCTAAGCCAGATTCTGTCCAAACACTGAAAACGATCGTGGACAGCAAGAGGCTGCCCTGCACTTGGCAGAGGTCAAGAGTCCCCATCGCCCTGCGGGTGCCTCCTCGGCCGGCTCCTCTGCGGGGAGCAGGCGCGGCGGAAGCCGGGCGCGCGGTCCTCCCCGCCTGCGGGTGGCGCTGCGGCCGGCGATGCAGGAGGAGCCGCCGCCGCGTCCCGGTCCACGCGCCCGCCATGGCGTCCGCTCGGCCCGCGCTGTCCCGGCTGCTGTGCGCGGGTGAGCGCCGCGGAGCCCGGGAAGCCGGGGCGGAGGGGGGGTTCGGGGACCCCAGGATCCAAGGGGCACGGGGGCCCCAAGGTCGTGGGATTTGAGGAGCGCGGGGACCCGGGATCCGAGGGGAGCGGGGACCGCGAGGTCGGGGGATCCGAGGGGCGCGGGGGCCCGGGATCCGAGGAGCACGGGGACAGCGAAGTCGGGGGATCCGAGGGGCGAGGGGACCCCGAGGTCGTGGGAGCCGAGGGGCGCGGGGACCCGGGATCTGAGGGGCACGGGGACCGCGAGGTCGGGGGATCCGAGGGGCGCGGGTACCTGGGATCCGAGGGGCGCGGGGACCCCGAGGTCGGGGGGTCCGAGGGGCGCGGCGCCACAGGCTCTCTCCCCGCAGGTGTCCGGCCCTGGAGGTGCTGGCCCGGTTTCCTCGCGAAGGCGGCCCCGGGCCCGGCCAGGCTGCACAGCAGGACGCTGGGAGGCGCCCTGGCCCCCGCGGTCAGCGAGCCCCAGGACGGCGGCGGTAACGGGCAGGGGCTGAGCCGGGGTGCCAGCCGCCCGGGGAGGGGGCGGTGTTCGGAGCCCACGGTAGAGGGTGGGTCGCCCTCACGGTCATCGAGTCCCAGTGCCAGGCCTGATGGCTGGGAGGCCAGGGAGACCCGGAAGCCAACTGAGCATCTCTCCTTTTGTCCTCTGCTTTACAAGGACAAGAGACAGGGCTGAGCAGTTTACACAGTAGCACAGTCACCATCAAGCATTGCCCTCAGTTTCCTGAAAGGACCTCCTGAGGCTTCCAGATCCTTCCCGGGGATTCTCCCCCTCCCCGGCCCTGGCCCTCACTCCCAGAGACACTTGGGAGGTGGTAGCACTGGTGGTGGGTCACCACAGTGTCCTCTCCTCCTCCTTGCCCTAGATCTCCAGGAGAAAGTCCTGAATGAGCCCCTCAAGCATGCTGACTTCTTCAACATCAAGGAGCTGTTCTCTCTGAAGAGCCTCTTCGATGCCCGTGTGCACCTGGGACACAAGGCCGGCTGCAGGCACAGGTAACCACCCTGGCTGGGTGTGTCCCCATGATGGTCAGTGGACCTTATACAGGCCTATGTCAGTTTTTGTGAGCACAGTCCCTCACCTTCCAGTGGGACCACTGAGCCCCAGGAGGCACCGTAATTTATTCTTCTGTGCTCCTTCTGTGAGACTCATAGGCTCAGCTGGGACTGCTGCAGATAGGCAGGCAGTGATATGGGCCTGTACTGGATTCTGCAGTACCTTCTACGCTGTGGGGAGATAGTTACTAGTCAGGTATTTCTTTATGGCCGTTCTGACTGCTGGGTGGGAAAAGGATTGGAGGAACAGGTGGCAAACCAGAGAGGGAGGTGATTGTGGACTCCCAGGCAGAAGAGCCTCTCCACTGGTGGTGGAGAGCCAGAGCAGTGAGTAGGCTCAAGGCAGTGTGGGGTTGGGTTTGGGGCAGGGCAGGGGTCTTAAGACACCCAGCATGGCGCAGGCCTTGGTGCCATTTATAGAGATGATGGAAAATGAGAGGAGACCTGGGGGAGGAACAGCTTGGGTCCTCTGCAGTTTGGCCACCCCAGTGAAGAGGTCACATGGAAGAATAACAGAAGTGGCTGCCAAGCAAATAGCACAGGCATAGTGCCCTGTCTGAGTTGTGTTTGAACATCCAGACAGTCCTATCTGGATGTCCCAGGGTGGGACAGGTTGGGCCACACACCAAGGCTTGTAAGTGCCTGCAGCCTGGCTCTCACCTCCACTGTCCTACGTCCCTGGTTTGTCACTCCCTGGACAGGTCCTCACTGCCATCTGTTTTCATGGGGACAGATGCAAACTGCGCCTCCTAGCCTTCAGTGCCCCCACAGAGGAGCTGGGGGTCACTGGTGGGCATCAGTGCACAGGAAAAGTGCATGACCCCTAATCATGCTGGCCCTGGTGGGATCACCAACAGGTTTATGGAGCCATATATCTTTGGGAGCCGCCTGGACCAGGACATCATCGACCTGGAACAAACAGCCTCGCACCTCCAGCTGGCTTTGAACTTCACTGCCCACGTGGCCTACTGCAAGGGCATCATCCTGTTTGTGAGCCGTAACCGGCAGTTCACACACCTGATTGAGAACACGGCCCAGGACTGTGGCGAGTACGCCCATACCCGCTACTTCAAGGGCGGTCTGCTGACCAATGCCCCACTCCTCTTTGGGCCCATGGTCCGCCTACCAGACCTCATCATCTTCTTGCACACACTTAACAATGTCTTTGAGCCCCACGTGGCCGTGAGAGATGCTGCCAAGATGAGCATCCCCACCGTCGGCATCGTAGACACCAACTGCAACCCGTGCCTCATCACCTACCCTGTCCCCGGCAATGACGACTCGCCCCCAGCCGTCCATCTTTACTGCAGGCTTTTCCGGACGGCCATCAAGAGAGCCAAGGAGAAGCGAAGGCAGATGGAGGCCCTGTATCGCCTGCAGGGCCTGAAGGAGGCCGAGGGCCAAGTGACAACTGACCCTCCTTCTAGGGCAGATGTCGTCCGGTCCCTGTGAAGGGCCTCGCTGGTCCTCCTACATCAGACAGCCAGACATGCTCTGA